>NW_026057589.1:6217688-6448266 GCF_023721935.1 Panthera uncia | reverse complement strand
TGTACGTGTGCATGTGCGCATGTGTATGTGTACATGTGTGCAGGTGTATGTGTGTTTATGCGTGTGTATACGGTTATCTTGGTAAGTGTATGTATGGACATGTCTGTGTAAGTGGGTGTGTATGTGTCTGTGAGTGTAAATATGTTTGTGTTAGGGTGTATATATGTGTGTATATAAGTATGTGCATTTGTGTGTGGGTAAGTGTGTGTGTGTGTGAGAGAGAGAGAGAGAGAGAGAAAGAGAGAGAGAGAGATGGTGGGTGTATGAAGTTGGGATTGTTTCTTTCCAGGGCTCTTTTTTTTTTTTAAGTTTTTATTTATTTTATTGAGAGAGTGAGAGAGCATGTGTGCACAAGCAAGGAAGAGGCAGAGAGAGAGGGAGAGAGAGAATTCCAAGCAGGCTCCACACTGTCCGTACAGAGCCCAGTGTGGGGCTCGATCTCATGAACCATGACATTATGACCTGAGCTGAAATCAGGAGTCGGATGCTTAACCGACCGAGCCAGCCAGGTCCCCCCAAACTCTCTTATTTCTAAGAGAGTTACTCAGGCTCTGGAGGCAAAGCCTGAGTAACCTTGGGCAGATTAGCAGTCTCCTCAAGCTTCTGTTTCCTGATCTGTAAAATGGGGTAATAAGAACCCCTGCAGGTTGTTGTGAGACCCAGAGGAGCTGTGGGCAGGAGGATGCTCTGTGGTGCATGAGCCCTGGGGGCTTCCTGTCGTTCCCTCCCTGTTCTAGCCCTTCCCGGGCTCCAGGGTGTTCTTGGAGGCTGGCTCTGTGGAGTGTCACATGTGAAGACACTGGGCACATCCCACCAGCTGCTCTCCTTGCTCCCTGAACAATCAGGCTATAGCCTGGACTGCACGGTGACCAGATGTGTCCACAAATACACTCAAAATGTGTCTCTGCCAGGAAGAGCCATTTAGAAACAGAACCCTCCTCACATGGCTGTCTCTGAGTGGACCACGGGGTGGCTGTTGGGAGCTGGGGCAGGGCCGAGAGGCCATGGGAAACTGCAGATCCGTGCATACCCTCCGCACTGGTGCTGAGGCAAAAGCAAGGACTTCAGAGGCAGATAAACTGGACTCAAATCCTGGGTTGGCCACTCCCCAGCTGTGTGACCTGGGGCAAGCTCCTTGACCTTTCTGGGCCTCTGTTCTTCACCTGCAGATCCTTGCTGACTGGCTGACCTGCGTGGCTCAGGAGGAGCTGTTCTGGGGAGTTAGGACAAGGTGTCACTATTAGTTTCCTCTTGCTGCTGTAACAACTTAGCACACACTGAGTGGCTTAAAACAATAGAAAATTACTACTTTCTCATAGGTCTGGAGGTCAGAAGTCTGACACGGCTCTCCCTGGGCTAAATATTGAGATTTTGGCAGAGCTGTGTTCTTTCTGGAGGCTCCAGGGGAGAATCTGTTTTCTTTGCTTTTTGTAACTTGTAGAGGGGCCTGCATTCCTTGGCTTGTGAGCCCTTCCTCCATCTTCAAAGCATATGACTCCAACCTGTGCCTCCCCTGTCATGTCTCTTCTATCCCTGGCCCTCACAGCTCCCCTTTCTACAGACTCTTGTGAGCCTGATAATCCAGGACAATCTCCCATCGCTAGCATTAATTTAATTACATCTGCAAAGTCCTTTTTCCAGGACTTCACAGGTTCTGGGGATTAGGATGTGGACATCTTTGGGGGGACATTACCCAGCTTGAAATGAAGACTCTTTGGGGTACCTGGGTGGCTCAGTTGGTTAAGCATCTGACTCTTGATCTTGGCTCAGGTCATAATCTCACCCTTCGTGAGTTCAAGCCCCGCATCAGCCTCTGCACTGACAGCGCAGAGCATGCTTCAGGTTCTCTGTCTCCCCCTCTCTTCTCTTCTCCCCCAAACCTCAAAATAAATAAATAAACTTTAAAAACAAATGAAGAGTCTTTGGCCATAGCATGGGTGTCCCCCAGTGTCCCAGCAGAGCGACTAAACAGCCATCACTCACTGTCTGAGTCATTCCAGAAACATTTATTGAGTGCCAACTATATGCTAGACTAAACCCGACTCTCAGGGAGCTTGCATCCTAGTGGGAGAGACCAACAACACACATTAAAATATGTACAGAAAAGAAAGTGACAAGTTCTATGGAGAAAAGTGAAGCAGAGCAGGGCGTGGGGAGGGCTGCTTCAGCTAAGGTGGGTCCAGAAGCCTCTGTGAGGGGGTGACATTTGAGCAGATCCTGGAATGAAGCAAAAGAGCGAGTGAACCACGCAGATACCACAGGAAGGGGTGTTCCTAGTTGTTGCTGTTTGTTTCCCCCCCAAAGATACATTCAAATCCCGTCCCTTGGCACCTGCTGATAAGACCTTACTGGAGGTAGGATCTTTGCAGATGAGAGTGAAATGAAAGACAAGAGGATGGGCCCTAAGTGCAGTCACTGATGGAGCCTGGCATGACTTTACCTGGGGCTGGTGGACAGAGCAGAGCAGTAGCCCCTTCTCTTCCTTCTTCATAAAAGTAGAATAACAGCACCTGACATTTGCTGTGTGTTCACTGCCAGGCTCCTTGATCTCACATGGCCCTGTAAGGTGGTTATTGTTAGCGCCCCATTTCACAGATGAGAAAGCTGAGGCTTACAGACTTCAGTCAGTACCCCCAAAGCCAGTGAGTTGGGGAGCTGAGACTCAAACCCAAGGGCACGTTGTTACCACAACCCTGTCCAGGAGCCGTTATGAGGGCCGGACCCACTTCTTTTTTCTGTTGTGTCTGTGTCTTGAGTGCCTTGCACGGAACAGCCAGTGAAAACATAATGATTTTTGCATCCGTTAATGATCTCTTAAGTCTTGACAAGAGAGTTCAGTTCAGTCAGAACTTTTGACAAATCCCAAACCAATTTTCCCTAGTCTGTTGATTTATTTATTCTGTAAACATTTGCTGAGAGTCCCTGTTACCTAGGACATGCAGCAGGGTTATTTTCTCAGTCTTATCAGGAATACACTCTAATTATATCCATGGTTTTGAAAAGGTAGTTTTTTATTGGTGTTTGGGTAAAAATAGAGTAGCCTCTGAAGTGGCCTCAAGGGAGCCCAGCAGCCACAGCTGGAAACCTCCCCTCTCGGCCAGGAGTCATGCCCCTAATTCCTGTTCTCCTGTGGCCTTTGAGCCCCCTGGAGGGGGCTGCCTGTCCACCCATATCTTCCTGGTGACATTTGCCCCTTTCCTGAGTGAAAGCACATGCCTCATGGCTACTGGTCCTGATTTATCACGAGCTTTGATCCCAGGAGATTCTCTTCCAGGTACTTTAGAAAGTTGTTCGTCGAACGTCTTCTTTCTGATTTCTGCCACTCTTGTTGACCAATCCCAGGAGCAACCAGGATGGTCGTCTTCAGTGACCTCGGGCCCCTGGGAGCAGCTGTTCTTAAACATGTCAGCCCATGAGTGGGAGACCGATGTTTTGTTTGTGCTGGGTGTGTGAGAAGAAAAGACACTGGTAGTGGTGGGGGTGCCGAGAAATGGGGCAGAAGGGCTTCACTGAGGTAGCCGAGGCGAAGACATAGCAACTAAGATGACAGCATATCATTTGTTGCCCATCTGCTTGGCACCGATTCAAAACTAACAACAATGAAACAAGTACTTGATAATGCCCAGGCTGCATGGTCTCACCCCACCACCGCGGAATAAAAATGGCACAATTTCTCTAAAGAGTAATTCAGCATCGTGCATTGAGATTTCAGCAAGCTCCTACCCTTTGATCTGGCAATTTTTCTTCTAGGGTGGAAGTCAGCTAAATCAACAGATGCAAAAAGATTTATGTGTGAGTTTAAGATTGGGGAGAGTAGCAGAACTTTGGAAAGACCCTAAGTATCCAACAACAGAGAAGTAGTTACGTAACTTACGTCACCCATCCGTGCATCCGTTTAATGGAATGGTATGCATCTATTAAAACGATGCTCAGGTGCATTTTTGCTGCTATGGAAACATAATAATCATCATAATTTACAGTGGGCCTGGTACTGCTCTAAGGCTTTGCAGGGAGTGACTCAATCCTTGCAGCAACCCTGGAACGCAGGTGCCATGACCACGTTACAGATCGGGACGTAGCAGCCCTGTAAGATGGAAACCCAAACTTACTTGCCCATGTGCACTGAGGGGTTTTGAACCTCAACTGCTTCTCACCGTGTGCCACTCTGCCTGTCACTTTAACCGTGGAGATGGAAAAATCAAGACCCAGAACTACAAGTCCAGCCCGATCCCACGTTCACAGGGGAAGATGGCTATTATGTATCGAAAGAAGACATGAAAGGAAAAAGTCTGTAGCCCTGGTTGTCCCTGCATGGTAGGATTAGAAGGAATTCTGTTTGGGGATTTTCTAAATTCTTTGTGATAATTGCCATATTACTTTATAATAAATCGGAGAAAGCGAGAATGGGAGGGCACAGGGAAGTGTCTGGCTGGGCCTCCAGGGTCTTGACCATCCTTCTCCTGGGTTGGGAGATGTGTGGGGGATCCAGGGTATGACCTAGTTTCTCTGTATCTCCCTCTGCCCCTCTACCCCACTCACACACACTCTCTCTCTAAAATAAAAGTAAAAAAAAAACCCACAAAAAAGAAAAACTATAGAGTATAAAGAAAAAGCAAAAGGTGAGGCAGCCCTCAAAGATCTGGCTTCTCCCCCGACTTCTGCTGGGAGGGAGCACTTAGTTAATACCACAGATGTGAGCTAAGAGGTCACAGGGCCACCTGACCTCCAATACTCCGAGGAATTGTTGTTCCTAATGTTCAAAATGTGACTACAAAACAGAAATGAGAAAATTGTAAAATAATGGATTTTTATTTTTTAAATGTTTATTTATTTTGAGGTGGGGGTGGGGGGAAGAAAGAGAGAATCAATCCCAAGCAGGCTCTGCTGTTCTACTGTCAGTGCAGAGCCCGACATGGGGCTTGATCCCACGACCATGACATCATGACCCGAGCTGAAATCAAGGGTCGGATGCTTAACTGATTGAGCCACACAGGTGCTCCTGTAAAATAGTGAATTTTTAAAATAAGATGCCAGAATTGTTCTTTTATCCCAGAAGTAAGTTCCATGATGGTGTCATTTGGCCTCAGCAGGGACTAGGTGCTAGTTTTGACATCCAGCCGTTCGGCCAAAGTCACGGGCTTTGCAGCATGCGTGACTTGTGCAATTGCTGGCTTGCTTATTTGTAGCCCCACTGGACCCCGACATGCATGGGGCCGGGACTGTGGTGCCGCATCACTGCTCTGCGTTCCGGTGCATGTAATAAGCCCTCAACCAATTCTTGTTGAACGAACAAAGTAGAGCGTGAGGCATTATTATTCTTGTTAGGACCCAAGGGCGAGTGAGGAAGCTGTTGGGTCCAGTCAGGGCCTGCATAGAGCATGCTCCCACAGCTCTTGTACCAGTGAGAAGGTTTTTAGTTGCAGGTTGTGAGGAATAGAAAAAAATCAACATAAAATGGCTTAAGTGATACGGGGAATTAAGGGGGTTCATTGGCTCACGTGTCCAGAGAGACCAAAGTTGGGGGGGTTTACATGCAGTGTGCGTCCAAGTCTGGGAGGTGATGCGGTCGCCCTCCCCACATGCCTGCTTCTATCCCAGCCCGCTTCCTCATGGGCCGTAGCTGTTCATTCCCTCCCACTCTACCACTCAGAGCCAGGAGAGAGATTCTCTTCCTCCAGCCACCAAACTGGTGTCCTGGGCTGCACAGGGATCCCGTTGGGTCCTGCGCCCAGGATGGGATTCAGCTGAGTGGTTTAGGCAAATCAGGTTGACCAAACGGGTTCTCTGTGACCCAAGAGGGATAGGTGGAATGGAGTCCAGCATGGGCTGGTTGGGAGTATTCATCTTCTATTTCTTCGTAACAAATCATCACGGTTAGTGGCTTGAAACAGCACACATTTACTATCTCACAGTTTCCATGGGTCAGGGGTCTGGGTTTGGGTTAGGTGGGTTTTCTGCTCAGGGACTCACAGAGCTGAACCCAAGGTGTCAGCGGGGGATATGTTCTCATCTAAGCCTTGTGGACCTTTTGCAAGTGTACTCGTGGTTGGCAGAATCCATTTCCTCGTGCCGTAGGACCGAGGTCCCTGCTACCTTGCTGGCTGTGGCAAGAGACTGCTCTTGTCTCCGAGAGACTGTCCTCGAGTCCTTGCACCATAACAGAAGCATAGCTGTGTGCTTCCTCCAGGCCAGCAGGGTACAGCCTTCGGACTTCTCCCATCTCTGACTCTACACCCTCACCACTCACCTGATTAGGTCAGGCCCACCAAAAAAAATCTCTCTTGTGATTAACTCAAAAGTCAACATATTAGGGACTCTATTTATTTATTAAAACTTTTAAAAAATATTTATTCATTTTTTGAGACAGAGAGAGAGAGAGAGCGAGCACGAGTGGGAGAGGGGCAGAGAGTGAGACGGAGAGACAGAATCTGAAGCAGGCTGCAGACTCTGAGGTGTCAGCACAGGGCCCATGTGGGGCTTGAACTCTTGAACTGTGAGGTCATGACCTGAGCCGAAGTTGGCCACTTAATCAACTGAGCCACCCAGACGCCCTAGGGACCCTATTTATATCTGCAACATCTCTTCACCTTTGCCATATAATGTAATGTAGTCAGGGGAGTGATACCCCACCATATTCACAGATTCTGCCCATATTTAAGAAGGGGGAGTACGCACAGGGGGGTGGGAATCGTAGAGCCCCCTGGATTCTGCCTACCACAGTGAATGAGCAACAGCGCCCCCTACATCTTGATCGTACTTCATATCTTATCCAGATTTCCTGATCTCCAGCCCCAGTTGTGCCTGCCCGGGACAGCGGTTTCCAAAGAGAGTCACTTTTACCTGTTCTGCCCCTGCCTCTACTGGGTGCAGACCCTTTGTACTGGAAGAAGCATCAGAATCCCTCTGCTGAGTTAGCAGTTGGAAGAGATGTCAAACTCCGGTGCTGACCAAGGCCTCCTGAGGCCTGGACTAATGTTTCCACAGCAAACTGTGTGGTCTGTTTCCTAGATGACTTTATTTGGTGCTTCCTAGGTGCCAATTATTGCACTGTGCATCTTTCCCCCATCCCTAATTTAACCATCCCGACAACCCATGAGGTCGCCACTATACATATCCCTGTTTTACAAAACAGAAACAAGAGGCTCAGGCTGGCTAAGTAATTTTCCCCAGACAGTACGCCCCCCCGCAGGTGTCAGGGCAGGTGCTTAAACGGAGACCTGCCCACTGCAAAGCACAGGTACTTAACCACTGTGGTGGCAGGCCCTCCCTCCCCCACCCCTTCCTTTGTCTCCCCTCCCAAATGTTCTAGACCATGCAATCCAGCTTCCAGATTTTTCCGAGGGAGAAAAGTGGAGGCATAGGTTCAAAGTCCCCACCCAGAAGGTCAGTGGCATTATTGGTTTAATTTTACGTCTGAGCCTGGAGCTTACAGACCAAGGCCGAATGCAGGGCAGCAATAGCTACTTTGTCCATTCTCTGTCCCTGGGAGCACCGTGCATGGGATCTGTTGGGATAAATCTTGCAGGTTTTGGAGATCTCTCCACAAGAGGAATACTCTCAGAAAAACACTCCACTTTGAGTGGAGTTTTCCAGTTAGAGAGGAAAATGCTGGTTGCTTTTTAATTTACCCGTGAAACGGCTGCTTCTGGGTGTGAGCTCTGGCCACCAGATCACCGGGGCTGAGAGCCCGGCACTTTGGCACCTGATCCCTGCTCCAGATAATGTGGGGTGTTTGAGAACACTGCTCGGATGTTCCCTGCCGAAATAGCTTTGCAAAACTCTGAGCATTGTCAAGCACACTCAAGGGCTGGGCTCTTTGCTTCAAGGCATTTTAATTACTCCATGAACTGGCAGCTGGAGAGGCAGGGCCAGGCTGAGAGGACATCAGCACTTTGGCTGGAATGAAATGGCCCAGATGTTGCTGCCTCCAGCTGCTTTTTGCTCTGATACGTCCGGCAAATGCTCCTGGGCAGTGCTGTCCAATAGAAACATAATATGAGTCATGTATACAGTCTTAAATTTTCTAGTAGCCACAAAGGAAGTTGGTAAACTCTATTTTAATAACATTTCATTTAACCTACTGTATTCAAAATACTATCATTTCAATGAGTAATCCATATGAAAAGTATTAATGAGTAATTTTATATTCTTTTTATTGTATCAAGTGGAAAATCCAGGGTGTATTTTACACACGGGGCACATCTCAGTTCAGGCGAGCCATATTTCAAGTGCTCAGTAGCCATTGGTTCTCTGTCTAGTACAGCTCTGATCACCTTCCTGTACTCAAAGAACTTCAGTGGCTCCCCATTGCCCAACCTGTTGGAGCCATCCCTATATTACAGTGATTTCTGTTTCTGCCTCTCTCTCCAACGCTGAGTTTTTATGGGGTCCGACAGGGCACTTGTGTGTCCTGATGAGAAGTTCCCTGAGCTATGATAATTGTATTTTCCATCGGCCCTCAGCAAATCTTCCTGGGACACATGAATGCATCAGGCATTGTGTAAAATGCTTTGTGTAATTTTCTGACTTAGTTCTCAGTACAACCCATGAGGTAGGCATTTAATCCCCACTTATGGATGGAAAATGGGAACTCAGAGAGACTGACCTGCTCCTAGATCTGTTGGATTCCAAATCGCCCCTTCAGCCATACCGCGTCCAGCCCCTTAGCTGGGCGTGCTCTACGTTCTCAGAGAACACGAGTTAACTGTGTTGAACTGAGACCTCAGTTTCCCGGCTCTTTCTTGGGATGAACAGCGGCACGGGGCAGCGCTAGGAGGTGCCGGCTGTCTACACACTCACATGTCCTTCCTGGTCATCGGGGTGCGGTACCAGGTTGGAGCCCAGGAGGGCTGACGGCGGCCCCTTTGGGAGCTGGGTCGGGCAGAACCAGCGCCCTCGGCAGCCAGGCAGCAAATTGGCAGGGTTCCTGCTGGGCGCGATAATCAGTGCGCTGCCCTCCCCTCCCTGCAGCAGGCTGATAGCTGGCGCTCCGTGCGCCTCTTCGGCTCCCGAGCCCCTGCTGTTTATGTGGTGCGTGATTCACACTTGCTCACTGCCAGAGTATGACGCTTCACCTTGGTACCTTATCGAGAGCGCAATAAAAAATAAAGATGAGCTACTAGTAAAATGTCAAAAGAAAATGTCAATTAGTATTACTAAAAAAAAGCTGATGTTATCGTACATCCTTTCAGTGAATTCCCTCTAATTAGTCAAATAAATATGCTGTTCTCCCACTTGGGTGTGTATTTGTTTGCTTTGAAACATTGTAATTACATCTCCCCGCTTTGGAAACTTCTGGGAACCGGAACCTCCACACGTGGGTTTTGGCTAAGAGTGAGCCAGTGCTTTGGCTGGCACGAAACTACCGGCCTGTGGAAGTTCCTGGGGTAAGCATTCAGAAGCAGGATGTGTCTTGCCCTCCCCTCACTCAGACACCTTCAGTGGCTCCCCTAGGGCTTGCTGGCATCAGTACCAACTGCACTGTCTTCAGTGGAAAGGGGACTGGGCAGGGGGCCTGGAGAGGTGAGATCTGTGTGACCTTGAGCGAACCCTTAATAAATCTCCACACCCCTGCTTCCTCTTTGTTGCAGCAAGGAGGCAGGACTAGCTATCCCCAGCCCCGAGGCAGTGCCACTTTCCATGACCTTAGACTGGCTGTCTTCTTCCCTCCAGCTTATGCACAGCTCCCTCTTGTTGAAAACCGACCTCTGTTCTTCAGAGGCGAAATGTAATGCAAAGACAGAGTTTGGGATAAAGAGGAACAATAGCTTCATTGCTTTGCAGGGCAAAGGAGGCTGCAGCAGGGTAAGGTCTTCAAAACCTGCAAACCCTCCTGGAGGAAGGGGCTGGGGGGTTTTATAGGGACATACAGGATTTAACTGGTTTTGACTGAAATTGTGTATGTGGTACCAGCTGCCTTCGTTCTGTCCTTAGGGTGGTGCCAGGTTCCTGAAACAAAAGTGTAAGAAGGGAGGAGGGAAGTTTGTGGAAGGGAGGAAAAAGGTTCCTTTAAAATCAAGCTTCCCTGAAGCTTTAGTGCAGCCATTTTGATTTTTGTTCAACTTTATCCTTTTCAGTGGTTTCACTCTCCTGCAAGAACACACTAGACCTTCAGTTCATAGTTGGTGTCTTTTTCTTCTACTTTTGTGTGTGCTTGCCTATACATAGGTGTGTGTGTGTGTGTGTGTGTGTGTATACGTAAATTTTTAATAGAGTAGAACAGAGTATTCTAGAATGGAGGAGTGTGTGTGATATCAAGAGAGTACAACATGTATACACCTAATAAATAAATACTGGTTGGTGCTGTGTCCTGAAAAAATTTTTTACTAAGAAATCTGCTTGATTAAAAAAAATGGAGATGACTAGTTGGCAGACTGAGAACCACATAGAGGACATAAACTGGAATCAGAAGACTTGCCTTAGGATTCTGATCCTCCCTCTGGCAATGTTGGACCTTCCTTGTCCTGAAATGAGGTTCATTGTGTCCGGATGGCCCATTTTTTTCTGAAGGTTGAACTACAGAATGCATACCAAATGGTTTTGTAAACTACATTCTCTACCCGCTGGCAAATACAGTGGTGTTGTTCACACCGGGCACTGTGCTGGGCTTTACACACTTTACGCAGTGTGTAATGATCACGAAGGCCCGGAAGGTGGGGATTATTGTCCCCAGGAACAGCTGAGAGAGCTTCAGAGAGGTGGGGGCAGTCACACAGCTAGTGTGGGTTGGCGTCCAGTTTTGTGTCTGAAGCTCGTGCTCTGACTGCTGCATCAGATTCTCTTCCAGAGCTCACGCCCTCCCCTGTAAGTCAGCTTGACAATTTTCTCTGTATCTTGTTGCCAGCCTAGGATAGATTTGCTCATTTAAGATGCCATTGACCTTATCTAATAAAAGGAATCGGGATCCAAGGAGTCTGTTTAATTCATTATTAAAGATCATTTCCTGTTATTATCTTCCCTGTAGCAAAATTAGCTGTTAACTCTCCTGTTAGCATAACCCAGCCAGTATTACTGGGAAATTAAGAAAAAAAATCAGTTCGGTGATATGTGAGCTGAGCTCAGGGAATTCCCCATCTTTGGCGCATATTAACATTATGCCTCAGAAGTTGAGGAAATGTTCTGTTAAGTGGAAAAAGAGTTGCAGAAATTTTACTTTCAAAAGTCAAGTAAAAAGTTACCTTTTTTTTTTTCCCAAGTCAAATTAATTTTTGTCTCAGGGCAAGAAAAAGTAAATTAAAAATCACACACTGCCGCCTTCTCCCAGGCCCGGCTCCTCCTGGGTCTCCATCCCTCTTGGCTGGGATTGCAGGTTTCTCTAGCCCAGTTGGGCCTCAGCGGATGCGTAGCTGCAGCGGTTCTGCTCCTGGAGCCCCTGTCTATGGCAGGGTGTTGCTTGCCCTGCCCTCTGCCTGCCTACCCTTCCAGGCCCTTCCCTTTCTCTGGGGTGGTTTTTGGGGGGTGATGAGTGGGGAGCGAGAACTGAGTTCCTGGTGACATAAGGAGGGCCTGGATTTCCTGCTGTGGGATGAGGCTGATCCCTGGACACAGGGCTGCTGGGACTCTGACCACCCCTCCCTCCACTGGGTAACAAGGTGCCCGTGTGGTTGCGAGTGGGCACAGTGGAAGTGGGGTGCTCTGGAGGAAAGAAGCAGGCAGTAAGCAGGTGCTTCTAGGTAGGGGGAAACCCAGACACAATAGAGGCAAGGGCTCACCAGTCTGCGGCCCCCTGGGCTAACACCTGAGTGTGTGTGTGTTGGGGGGGGGGGCACACAGCAGCCTGGTTTGGCCAAGGGGCCACTGGGCTTAGAATACAGGACATAGGATGGAGTCAGAGTTCATTTGGCTTCGAGCAAATCACACACCTGCTTTGGGCACCTGTTTCTTCACCTGGAACAGAGACATTTGCCAGCCTTTGGGGTTGGGGTGAGGGTTGCAGGTGGTAACATTCTGGAGACTTTACCATCACAGGACTCCAAGGTTTCAGAATAGCCAGAGGCCACTGTGCTTGGCCAGGAACACAGGAGGGGACAGCACTTGAGAGTCCCTGCTGTGTACTGGAAACTCTACTGGGCTCATGACACATTTGTTATAGGCTCAAGGGTTCTTACAGATCTGTAATGTAAGGATATTAGAGTCAGTCATAATATAATAATCCCAGAATGTCGACACAGTCAGGGATTGTGGGAGGCCCAATAGGGTGGCCAACTTGTCCTATTTTGTCCAGAAGTTTCCTGATTCTTGCAATGGAATCCTGTGCCCCAGAACCAATCCTCCTCATCCCCCAAGTGCTAGGCAAAATGGGACATTGGTCACCCTACAAACTTTCCATCTTTTAAAGATGAGAGGCAGGGTCAGAGACTGGCTCAGAGTCAGAGATGGCTATGGTCAAAGGCAGCTGGCACCAGAGTTGCTTTTAATGGGTGCCTGTGATTTTGGACAAAGATAGAATCCCGCCTGGCTCCTGTCTGAGCAGGACCCACATTCCACATGTGAGCATCCAAAGAGATGAAGCTGCCTTGGGCTCATTTCACATGTTGGTATCTGACTTCCAGTTGTTCTTTGTTAACTCCATTATCTTTAATTTGCAAGAACGCAGCCACGGGAAACCTCTGGATACTTTCTCTTTAATAAAACACAATTTGATTACAAATCATCAGAGTCCCCTGGTGGACAGTCTTTTCTGGAGGGTTTCAGCCTGCCATGGCCACTTCAGCATGATCTGTGTCCTAAGGCCCCCGCCAGGGGAAGGGACCCTCAGTCCCCAGCCAGCCCATGTGCTAATGCCAGCTGTTAAAAACACCCTCTGTCATGGATCTGTGGATGAAGGGTATTCCTTGCAGGTCCCTGGACCCGGCATGTCAGAAATGCTTTGTGGGTTCACCACAAAATTTCAGTTGATGTAGAAAATATATTTCTTATTGCAATTGCCAGTAGACATTATTATGGCCAGTGTCCAGCAGACCAGAAGTGGGGCTGGGGTGGTTCCGTTGGTTTAAGGTAAAAGGTGAGAGCCATGAAGCCGGGTCACAAGAACACATATGTTTATACGACATCGGGGAGCTCTGGTTTATGAAAGCATAGGTGGCCCGGGCAGCGCCAGCCCTCCTCCAAACAGTCTTACAGGGCAGGGTGAGGTCCAGTGGGCAGTGTCTCCATTGTGGCACTTTAACGGACACAGTGAGACCCAGTTATACATTACACGGGACATGGTGGTAATTACTTCGTGGGCGTCATTTGGAGTCTTGTCACCCTGTCGTATGTGCCAACCAGACTTTTATCGCTTAATACCATGTCTGCTGCAAAACCAGGAAGTCGAGAGCTGCAGTCCCCAAATCCTTGTTTTCTTCTGCCCGCTTCTGCCGGGCAGATCCTACACTCACCTCCAGCTTCAGACTTTTACTGACCCATTCCCCCCTCCTCCCCCCGCTCCCCGTAGCCAGAAGTAAGCCACAGCATCAAAACACATTGGGATTGGCAGCTGTCTTCAAAACAAGGACGCAGAGTCATACCTATGGATTCCTGGACCCAACTGTGCCTGACATGAGCTTCCTGTTCTTGAGTGAGTCACTCAATCTTTCTGAGGCTGGTTTCTGTGACTGGAAAATGGGGTCAGTAACCACCCAGGTGGGTCATGGTGATGAATGGATGGGACATGGTATAAGGGAGAGGATTAGGAGTTTGTCAATAGCAAGTATGCACGCGAGACTAGGGTTAAGTATGGGTCTGCCCTTTGCCAGCTGCGTGGTCTTGGGAAGACTTTTTGGCTTCTCTGGGTCTCAGTTTCTTTAACTGTACAATGGGGGTCAGAGAAGCACCGGCTGCATAGTGTTGTACCAAGGATGGAAAGACATGCAAGTTCAAGCATTGAGAATAGTGCGCAACACACAGTAAAATCAAGTCCGTGCCTTGGATTGGAAAATGAGTGGTGGGTGCTAGCTATTGCTAGACTGCCCATGTTGTGGTCCAAGTGGCCATCTCCTAGGTGTCCAGTTGCAGAAACAGAGACCAGGGGAGGCAGAGTGAGTAGCCCAGGGTTTTTTAGCTCACTGTGACAGACAAGGACAAACCCACATGCAAGTTCTGGTTCTTTCTGATTGAGCGGTGGTCTGGGCTCAGGAGGAGAGTCTTATCTGCACAAGAAGATGGATGAAACCCCCTCTAGTCCTTTTAGTCACCAATGAGAACAAGCTGGGTGAGGCACGCAGGTTCTAGTCTCCATTATATCACAGACTAGCTGTGTGACCTTGGGAAAGTCACTTCTCCTCTTTGGTCCACTACGTGTCTGTTGTAATATTGGAGAATTGGATTGAATTATTCCTAAGATCTCTCCTTTTCCCCTCATTCCCTGATTTTCTAGGTATCATCTGTTTCTTATTCATAAACAATCTTATTCCAAATCTCATCGTTACCTTCCAGCTAAAACGTACCCTCTGTGAGGCCAAGCCTCCTCCCTGGAAGGGTCTAGTAGATACCTCACACATGTGGAATCAGGGTCTGGGTTGCATGAAATAATAGAAAATAGACATATTGGTCTCTGCACTGATTCCTGACACAGAGCTCTTAAAAGCCTTGTAATTTCCCAAGTGATAAGAGCACCAGGAACATCTTTGGGTCTAATATCTTATGTCTGCCCCTGATTCCTGGCACAGAGTTCTTAAATCCTTTGGCATTTCCTAGGTGATAAGAGTACTCTTTTTTTAATGTTTATTTTGAGAGAGAGAGAGAGAGAGAGAGAGAGAGAGAGAGAGCGCACATACAAGTGGGAAGGTCAGAGAGAGAGGGAGAGAGAGAATCCCAAGCAGGTTCTGCGCATCAGGCTTGGTCTTACGAACCTGTGAGATCATGACCTGAGCTGAAATCAAGAGTCAGATGCTTAACCAACTGAGCCACCCAGGCACCCCGAGAGTGTCTTTTATCTAATGAGGAAACTCTCGGTGGGCTCTAGGATAGCTTCAGGATGGGGCCTGGTTGTGAGAAAGACTAAGCACGATTAGAAACTTAGAACTTTCAGCTTTACCTCCCATCCTCTAGGGAGGGGAGAGGGGCTGGAGATTGAGTTAATGACTGATCGTGTGTATGTGATGAAGCTGTCATAAAAATCCCAAGAAAGGGGTTCAGAGAGCTTCTGGGTTGGTGACCACATCCATATGCTGAGAGGGAGGCACACCCCAACTCCATGGGGACAGAAGCTCCCGTGCTCAGGACCCTCTGGACCCAGAAAGGGTCAAAAAGGTACCTCAGATACATCTTTTCATCTGGATGTTCATCTGTATCCTTTATCGTATCCTTTATAATAAACATAGGTGAGTGTTTCTCTGAGTTCTGCAAGCTGTTCTAATAAATGATGGAACCCAAGGTGGGGGAGGGGTGTCACAGAAAGCCCCATTTATAGCCAGTTGGTCAGAAGTCTAGGAGGCAACCTGGACTTGGCAGTTGGCATCTGAAGTGGGGTCGGTCTTGTGGGACTGAGTCCTTAATCTGTGGGACCTGATGCTGTCTCTGGGGAGACACACAGGACACGTGAATTGCAGGATACACAGCTGGGGTCGGAGAAGTGCTCGATTGGGGGGTGGGGAATAGGCTCTACTTACATAAATGGGTTAGAAAAAACTTAGGGTGGGAAGCCACCATCACGGGGTGAAAACGCCCAAGGTTAGCTGGTGAGATATTTAATGGGATCATGAGTAAAATTTCTTTCCATCTGATGCCAATATACTATTATACTTTGATCACAAACTCCACTCTCCCCCCAGACCCTTTGATTCTTTTTTAAAAAAAATGTTTAGGTTTCTTTATTGTGAGAGAGAAAGAGACAGAGAGAGAGAGCAAGCAAGCAGGGTGGGGGCAGAGAGAGAATCCCAAGCAGGCTCCACACTGTCAGTGTGGAGCCGGATGCGGGACTTGAACTCCTGAACTCGGAGATCATGGCCTGAGCTGAAGTCAGGTGCTCAACCCATTGAGCCACCCAGGTGTCCCGACCCTTTGCTTCTTCTTCCTCTTCTTCTTTTTTTCTTTTTTAACATTTATTCATTTTTGAAAGGCAGAGACAGACAGAGAGCACATGGGGGAGGGGCAGAGAGAGAGGGAGACACAGAAGCAGACTCCAGGCTCCGAGCTGTCAGCACAGATCCTGACGCGGGGCTCGAACCCACAAACTGCGAGATCATGACCTGAGCCGAAGTCGGCCGCCTAACCGACTGAGCCACCCAGGCGCCCCCCGACCCTTTGCTTCTTATACACACAAGTTGGTGATGATCGATTGTCTTCTCCATGTTCGCATGTGTGAGATCTTGTTTTCTTCACGTTCACCACATGGGTAATATCTTGCAAGCTCTATAAATATGGAGACGAAACCCTTGTTCAGGGTTTTTGTCTCCTCCCAGACATTAGCCTCTCTCATATTCAGTTCTGCCTCTGTTCTCTTGCTGGACAAGAGAGAACTCCAGACTCATAGTCTGTGACACTTGATGTATGGAAAAGCCCCACGTGGTGTCAGACGTGTCATGAATGTGGTAATAGAGAGTAGTTGAGGACACACGTGGGAGTGTTTTGCCAACTTAGGTTGCGGGGCAGTAAAATCGGGGTGTGGGTGGGTGGTGGGCACATGGCTCCACTCCATCCCTTAGCTTCTTAGAGGAGAGAATGTTTTAGTTATCGGAAATACCCCCAATGCTACACAAAAATGTGTGGAAAGAGCTAAATTCTACTTGTATATGAAAGTGCAAAGATCAGAACATTTCCAACAAGACAGAGGACAGAAAGAAACAGAAGCAAGAGCTCTTTGCCTTACTCAACTCCAGATAATGCCTCCACTGTGACGTCACTCACTGTCGGAAGCCTGGCCGGGCCTCCAATCCCTTTGTACGTCAGCAAGCACCGTTTGCTCACAGGGACTCCTCTCCGAAGATGTGTTCTCAGTTCAGGGGCATTTGTACTCTCCCTCATTGGTTCTGCATATCTGGCCATCGCTGTCTGTGGTTCTCTCCCCTGCACTCGTTTGAAAACAATGTCAGAGCGAATCTTCATCTCACGAGGAATCCCTCTGGCGCTCCCCGCTGTTCGTTGTCTCTCCTCCCTCTGCCCCTCTGTCTCTTTTCCTTCTATGCCTCCTCTCACTGGACTCAGATTTCTCGGAGGCGGTCACACAGGGATCGCTTGGGTTGCAGGGTTAACTATCAGCCTTGCCTTAGAAAGCAGTTGGTGAAGATAGACGGCAGTGGCACCCAGCCACCTGTCTTCCCCTCCCTCCTGCTGACTATTTAAGAGATGGTGAACTTCTGGGGAGAAGCAGGGAGGGGGTAGTTTGAGAGGAGGTGTTTCTTGATGCGGGAGAATCAGAAGAATTGACTTCGATTCTGCCTGGAGTTTGCTGAGGGCCACGGGTAAGTCACTTCACATCTGGGACTCAGTTTCCCCGTATGAAAAATGAACGCATTGAGATAAGCACATCATAAAGGCCATTTCAAGCTCTAAAAGGAGAGGAGGCACCACCAGCTCATGAGGTGGGCTCCCGTTCCAGGTGCTTTGTAACACAGTCCATTTACTCCTCAGTACAACCCTTGGAGGAAAGTGCTATTAGCCTCATTTTACAAATGGGGCAACCAAGGTTCCAAAGGGTTGTTCCCTGCCCAGTAAACAAATGTGTGAGGCCAGAGACCAAATCCAGAGTTTTCTAGTGTCGAGAGCCCATTTTTCTCACTCCAGGCATTTTTCTGACTCTGCCCTCTCAAATAATGAGGACCCATTGGCGTGACTCTCAGAAAAACTTTCTTTTCCTTCCTCCATTTGCACAGTGTGTTCCATGTCGTGGAGAACTTTTCTTTCGAAAAATTTCCGAAGGACAAGGGATGCGTCATGGTTTCAATTTTTGGCAACTTCACACAATACCCTTAACAGCCTCTTGGCTTCCGTCTCCCAGGGACAGCATTTCAAGTGTGCATGGTCATGAAGTGCCTGTGGCTTAAAATTTTAATGGAGGACCCTTACCCTGAACTGTTTTAATGGGCTGCTGCCCTGTCCCTGGCTTCCTGGCGGCCACCTGCTCTGCAGTCCCCACCCTCCACCCCTCACTCGTGCTCGTCTCCCCTTGAAGCTGAGGGATGCTTCCCCTCCTCCCTAGCTGCAAGCCTCATTCTATCAGCACAGCCAGCAGCCTCCACCGGGACTTTCAAGCTCACTGGCAATTTGGATGTCAGTAGCTGGGAAATCAAGCTTAATATTTGACGACATTACAAAGTCAACCTGTTCTCTTTTTGTCCCAGATAGAATTAAAAACAAACAAATAAACAAAAAACCCCCCAGAGTTCTCACCAGGAGAGTCCCTCAAGAAAGTGGGAGACAGTTGGTCTGGGAGCCACAGCGGGTTGTGGAGTGGCACTGGCCTGGGAATCAGCAGGCTTGGGCTCTGATTCTGGCTTGGAAGCCAACAAGATTTTGACCTTGGGTAAGGCTCACCCTCTCTGAAGCTTTAACTTTCTTCTGCACTAATAAATGATCACTCAGGCTAGGAGTACTCTCATTTAGGAACTATGCTATCCTAACCACAAGATCAATTGGTGGGGATGTTTCTATACCCCATGAAAACTTGAGAAATGGCCAGGGTTTTTTGAGGAGAGGGCTCAGAAGAGCAAGGAGGTGTCCTGGAGACCCAAGCAAGGAAGTCTGAGCAAACGGACCAGCTCTGTTTGCAGGACCTTGAAAGGGTTCAGGATACCCAGTCACATGCTTGGGTCCCAGGTTGAAGTCCAGAGGCTTTGGGGACTTGGAAGGGAAAACAGGTGCTGTGATGAGGGTAAAGCCAGGTTTCCATTCCTAGGAGTCTCTGTTTTAATGCTGAAGAGAGGCTCTAGGCTCCCTTACCACCAGATTCATACCTGTCCTGTGCCTCAGTTTCCCCAGCATCTGCATGACACTGTGAGAGTCAGTTGGGCAAAGCCTGTCCCCACATGTGGGTGTTTCTTCACACGCCTCCAGGAGGGGTTCTTTGACCCAGAGTCTCGGCTGGCTGGAGGGAGAAGGCAGGACTGACAGGGTGGCGTGGGCTGGGGCAGGTTGACGTCAGACCACCAGCTGCCGTGCCGATGCTCAGGGCAGGCATCCATGTCCAGGGGTGTATTTGAAGACCAAATAGGCAACTGAGGCAGAAGCCCTGTTGAAGGGTTTGGTGACTCAGGAGAGCAGTGGAATCCCTAGAAACAGATGAGCACATCTAAATGCCTACAGAAGAAGTCTCCCTGGTATATATGTTGGCCCCGTCTCACTTGTGGCATGGAGTTATCACCATTTGATGTCTTCTGGGAGACCCCAACTGACATGGCAGTTGTGGGTTTGCTAGAAAGAGACCCCCCTAATCTTAGAAGAATTTCTAGAATGGCTTACAAATAAATAAGAGTAATGTAACCAGGACCTCTGTATGGAGGGGCATTTAATTGCCCAGGAGCTGGGAATTCTAGATCATGCTATCTCATGGGAAATAGTCCCTCAGATGGGAAGCTCCACCATGGACCAAATCTGATAATGGATGATGTATTTTGTCAGCTTTCTCTTTGGGTGCCATGATCTTGACACACAGAAAGAGTGACATTTGGTCATGATTTTCTTTGAATATTTTTCAACTGAATGCTTTCAGGCCTGGCTTAGTCCCATCAAAATCTCATACTAAAGAAACAATGAAAGTTGTTTTCCTTATAAGACTTTCTAAAGTTTCAAAACCCAGAAGCTACAGAGGAAAATACTAATACATTCAGTTACATTAAAATGGACTCAGCTATTTGGACCGTAAATAAAATCAAAATAAGACATCAAACTGCAAAGTTGTTTGCACACTGCAGAGGAAGGGCTGGTTTTTCTCATATAGAAAGAGAATCTACAAATAAATAAGAATTATGAGCCCAATGGAAAAGTGGGCAAAGGATATAAATGGAGTCCACGGAGAAGGAAGTAAAACTGTTTCTTAGGCATGTGAAAAATTATTCAGTCTTGCTAATAAAAGAAGAGAGTTATAATGACGTGGAGGTAATCGTTTTCATTTTCCAGATTGGCAAAGATCAGAAAGTTTGAAAATCACAAGACAGATGTGTGTGTGTGTGTGATAAATTGTTTTACTTTTATGGGGAAGTAATTTGGTAACGTTTCTCACTCCTGAGTCAAAATTGTGAGTGTTACATCCACGAATGACAAAGGTTTCCCATATACTCTGAAGCTTCCCAAATAGTATTTCATGAACACAACCTCCTAATACACTCTCAGAGAGTTTGTTAGGGATACAGTCCGAAAAACACTGAGAAGTGTAATGTGTTATGTAGCTGGAATGTATCCGTCCGGGTCTAGCTGCAGTGATGTTTGCTGCCCCTCTTTAGAAAGAGGAAATCTCTCAAACCTCCCCTGTTATGTTCTGCTCTTGGAAACGTCTTGTAGTCCGGAAAGCAAATGCCAGAGCTGTAAAAATGATTCAAAACCCAGGGGAGCCGCCTGAGGACAGACTCTGCTCTCTGTGGCGGGGACAAGGAGAGGGCAGCCCTTTTCTCTCCAAGAACCTCCCTGGAGTTGGATGAGGGGCCAGAGACTTGCCTGGCAGCCTTAATTAGGATAGATGCAGTTTTGGAGACAATCTGTTCCGGAGACCCTGTGCAGGACACATTTGTACCCTGGGCTCTGGCGCTGCTCTTGCCAGTAGTAGCCTGACTTCACATGCCTCGATGGAATTCTCTGGCAGAACCTCTCCAAAATGTGTGGAAAATCTGTCTCTCCAGGTCCTCCTTCTTCACTTCAAGGTGAAACCAGTGACTTCCCGCATTGCCTCTGTGGGAGCCGGGTGAGCACTAATGATCTGCTGGTGCCCAACAGGAACCGCCACAGAGCTTCCGATCTTTCCAGAAGTAGGCAGGTAAGTAAATTCAATCAGGCAGATGAACAGCAGGTGTAGCCTGATTGGGGTCAGCTGGACCCAGCCACGTGCTCCCTGCTCGGCTGCCCGATTCTCCCGTGGGCAGAGCAGCTCCGAGCTCCTTGGGGTCCTACCTGTGAACTGCCATCGTTGCACCTGAGTCCCCTTTGCATAAGAAGGGAGTCGTGTCTTCTACCCGGGACAGAGGCCTTCAGTCTTAGCAGCACAATTAAAATCGCTGGGAAAAGCTTAAAAAGAATGACCAATGACTGGATCTCACCTCCATAGGTTTTGACTTAATCTTGTTTACAAAGCTCCCCAGGTGATTGTAATGTGTCACCAAGGTTGAGAACCACAGATGTGGGATGATCTTATGTATCTGGATACTCTTGAGAGCAAGTGGGGCAACAGTAAACCGTTATTTTGCATAAACTGGGACTGTTCTAGTTTAACCTTGAGACACCCTTGAGAATTGTCTTCTATGAGTGCATGAAGATACTCGAATTTTGCTTTTCTTTCCTATGTGGATTCAAACACTGGCGCTTCTACAGTATTGCAGAGGATTATAGGAGAGAGTCATGAACCCGATCTTGAGTCCTGCTGTTTGCAACAGCCCCGCTTTTCTCCTTGCGTGCATCTCCCCTCCCCCCTCTGAAAGTGGAGGGAGGTGGGTGCTCCAGGAACTCCTGTCCTTCCATGTCCCTTGGGTGGCGCTGGAGAATCTCACGTGCTTCCACCTTCTCTACAGCGCAGCTATCCCTCCGCAGTGGCTCCGGCAGAGGTGAGCCGAGAGCTCTGAGCCTGAACCCAGCAAACCTTTCTGAGCCTCGGTTTCCTCATCTGTAAAATGGAGTATGCAACCAGCCTCAAATGTTGTGGTGGGGATTATGTGAGACCCTTTTACACACACAGCTGGGGGGACCCCTGGGCAGCAGAAGGAGTGTGGGCCCCTCCTCCTCCCACACCCAGGAACCAGGCCTCTTCCAGGGGCCTTGCTTTTCCCTGCTAACAGCGTGTCCTTAATGGGTGACGATCTCTTAATCCTCTTAGAAATGACAGCCGGTAATTCCTGCGTTGTTTAGGAAGAATGGATGACTATTTCACACTGACATGATAGTGTAAATAAATGGAATATTCAGTAAATATTGGAATAAATGAAGTCCATTATAATTTTTTTTTTTTTTACATAAGCTTCTCTCTTGAGCAGTGAAATAAGAAGCCGAGAGCATGCCTGCCTTTTCTACAGATGATAAGATTGAGGTACCGTGTGATCTAAAATCGCACAGTAGGTAGCTCTGCACGAAGGGGAAGACAATAGCATTTATTGAGAACCGTGCTGCTGGGTGCTCCCGCCGATTTTATTTCATTACGACCTTTCAGCAACTCAGTGGAGGAACTGTTATCTCTGTGTCTCGGCTGAGGGAATTGAGACTCGGAGATCACACAGCAGGGTGCCCACTGGGCTGTGATTGTGACCCTGCCTGACTCCAGAGCACAGGCCCAGGTCCTTGCCTTCCAGGCCATGAGCATAGTTTCCACGTCTCTGCAAGTTTCGGAAAATGGCTGGATTGCTTGGGCATATCTTTTAATAGCCTCATCCCAGTGGGAACCCTCAGGAAGGGGCGGGCAGAGGACAAATTTGGAGGCTCCTAAGTCCCCAGCAGGCAGTATTCAACATTACACAGCAAATCACGGAAGACGACACAGAGGAGGTGATTTTTGAAACTGCGTTTGGAGCAAGGCCGAGGTAGATAAGAAGAGAAGGCGCGACAGCGGGGAAGTGGAGAAAGATGTGTGTGTTTGAGAAAGGCGGGGTAGACGGTGCAGGGCATAGGGGAGGCTGATGTGGGCAGCAGGCGGCCAGCGTCTGTGCTGCGGGACCCCGCATGCGTGCTCTGACCCTGTGACGGGGACAGCCAGCACACCCCTTCCCGTGCTGCTGTGAGCGCTCAGTGTGCAAAGCGGGAGTGAGGTCCCCGCGGCCCTGTCTCTTCAAATTAGGCTGAAAGGTGTAGCCGCTTCATCACCATGTTTTGCCAGTTGCCTCTTCTCTCAGACCCCTCCTGCTACATCCCCTGAAGGGGGGTCTTCCATCCCACCCGTGGGCCTCTTGGGTCATCCCCTCTGCCATTCACTGTGGACTCCACCTCATCTCAGTCTTGAGGAGACCTTTGCTCTTTTGTAATCATCTTCTTATAAGAAAGTTGGCACTCATTAAAAAGGCCATGTTTGGAAATACATTCTATTTCTTTGGAAAAATAGGCCATATTTAAATTGTTATGCTGTTGTTGCAGGCTGAGTTTTATTAGCATTTCACCTGTGGTTTGGTGACAGACACAAGCTGGCTTGAAAACCACTGAAAAGGAATTCTTTGTGGATTAATTTGTTTTTCTTTCTCCTGGTTCTGACACTTAGAAGATATTTAAATTGTATTTTACCACTTTGTGCAAAACCAGTCTCAGTATCAGAGAGCTGTGTGGGCAGAATTGGGATGTATTTAATGATGCATTGGCAGAAGTCAAATTTGAAATTCATAGAATCAAACACACCTGGAGTCAGAAGGACTCCACTGGTTAAGAGGTCTAATGCTTTAGCTGGTGGCTGCTGGCATTCCGGATCTATGGTAGATCGATTATTGCTTGGATACCTCCGGTGACAGGGAACTCACTACCGTAACGTTAGCCCTGAGTTATTGCTAGTGGGTATGTTTAATGGTGTCACACGGGAAGTATCACAGCCTCTGTGTGTTTCAGTTTGGGATCCAGGGTTAAGATGACAGAGCCCTGAGCCATGGCACCCAGAAAGCTGTTGATTGTGCCGAGAGAATACAGATCAGATGCAGGGAAACGTGGCTGCCCCCAAGCACCTGAATAGTGACTAGAAGGTCTCTGCAGTCTGCCCTAAGCAATAGATGTGTAAACGCACAGGATCCGGGGGTCCAGGGACAAGAAGCAAGTGTCCCAGCTCAGGGTTTGTTGCAAGAACAATGTGGTTCATGCAGACATTTGCAGACCAGATCACGGTGGAGGCTAACTCCCCTGCTGTGCTAGTTAAGGTCATTACCAGTCCTTAGAAGGGAAAAGCTGGAGCTTGGAAATCACTGAGTGCCCGGTCCCATTCACTCATCAGATATTTGCCTGTAAATCTGAGAGAGTAAATTACAGCAAAGAGTTCTTAGAGAATGTGGCCTCGATCTTGCTCACCAGAACTTTTTGCTGTCATTTTAAAGTCAGGAGAGAAAGCTGCCCTTGGAAGGTATTACAAAGGCTTTCTGCACCAAGGGGACTAGGAATTCGCTTGGGGCCTGGGGTCCTGGGTCCTGAGCCGGCCATAAGAGATAAAGAGCTGTTTTCTCATCAGGGTCCCCAGAGCCACCTGTGATGCCTGTTAATGCAGCAGAGATTCAGAAGGTGTTGGGTGGGGCCTGGGCCTCTGCGGTTTTAACAGGCTCCCCAGGAGATGCATGTTTGAGAAAGCCTGCCTTGTGGAGTGCTAACAAGGCATAGGTGTGCGCAGGTCACAAAAGCGCTGTGAAACGGGAAAACTGTCTCACGTGTGCGGAGAGGCGTGGGAGCTGTGAGGGCTTGCAGCCTCTGTCTCGTCTCTGGTCTACCGAGAACCGTAGAGTCTGAGAATCCTCTCTAAAGGGCTTGACGCGCTGTTCACAGTCACCGTAAGAAAATGCATCCCTCCTCTCCACTTTGACCCGCTCTGTGCTTAGAGAAACCTCTGGTCTTGCCCACTGTGCCTTAGGAACACATGCTGGTCCACAGCCGAGAACAGCTTCCTTGCACCCAACAGGCGTTTGGCCATTTTCTCTGTAGTGCAATCTGCTCCCGGCTGTGGGTCATACGGTTGTGGTGGCCAGTGTGTCGGACACAGCCGTCAGGCAGAACTTTGATTAGCAAGAAACGTGTCCCACTTCCGTGGAGTACAGGGATGGTGTGAACTCAGGGGGCTCTGAAGATATGCCTGTGAGCTCTGCCTTTCTCACGCTTTTACCACGTCTGGCAGAGAGCAGTGCCAAAGCCCCCAGCTGAGGTGGGAGCTGTAGGTACTGACATGTGGGCTAACGCCCGCTGCAGTGGCAGTGGTGAAGGGTAGTGTCACAGGGAACCCTGCTTCAGCTCTGCCCCCGGCCACCCTTTCAACTTGCTTTTGCCTTTGCTTCCCTGGGAACCCGAGCTCGACATTCCTAGTGAACGTTAAAGAGTTTCTGCCTGTCCCTCTGAACTTGCATCGTCACTCTGGCCTTGGTCGGGTGTTCTGGACTGAATGTTTACATTCTCCCCAAGATATGTATGTTGAAATCCCAACCCCACTGAGATGGCGTTTGAGGTGAGGCCTTTGGAAGGTGCTTAGGTCCGAAGGGTGACGCTCTCATGAATGGGATTAGTGTCCTTATAAAAAAGACATCCTGGAGAGTTCCCTTGTTTCTTCTGCCAAGTGAGGACACAGAGTGCGGATGGCTGTCTGTCAACCAGGGATGGGCTCTCACCAGACCCTGAACCTGCCAGTGCCTTGATCTTGGACTTCTCAGCTTCCTGAACTGTGAGAAGTAGATTTCTTTTGTGATAAGCCACCAAGTCTGTACTGTTCTGTTAGAGTTTCCCAAATGGGCTAAGACACCTGGCAGTCTGTGCTGTTCTGTTAGAGCTGCGCAAATGGACCTAAGCCGGTGGCTTCACTCTTCTGAGCTATAGTGCCCGGATATAGTACCTGCACGATTGTGGCCTCCTTCCAGCCAGCCGTCTTGGAATCCTGGGGTCCACTGGCTACCTGTAGCTTAGAGTCTACAGGACATTTTCATTGTGAAGTCCTAGCTTTTTCCAGCATTGAGCAAATACAATTAAAACCCACTGGGTAATAATACAACAATGACTAGACCCTTCAAAGACATTTGGGGAACTGACTTGGTGTTTTAACCAATATTCTTTTCTTTTTGGTAATGAGCCCAACTTGCTGGTTAAATTAAAATGCTATTTTCTGATGCTGCATAAATGCAGTATATATGCAATTGAGCCCAAATAAAATTACCATTTACATTTTCATCAAATGGGGAACAAGCTGATGAGGACAGTTGAAATGCAGTTTATGATTATGTAAATTAAGCTAGCTTCAGGACACTAATATGTAGATAAACAAGACTTTCATTATTGTGAATCAAGATGCCATTAACCTTGAAAATTACATACAGTTGTCACAGATACTTCTTTTAAAAAAAGGATGATCTCCAGTTTTGTGTTTCCTCTATTTTTTTGTTTGTTCTTTTTTAATATTGTCCTAATTTGTTTTTTCTGCTTTATTGAGATATAATTGACCTATTAATAAGATTAATTGACCTATTAATTATAGGTCAATAATTAATTGACCTATTAATTAAGATTAATAAGATATAATTGACCTTAACATTGTGTAAGTTCAAGGGATACAATGTGATGATTTGATACGTACACCTATATTGCAAAATGATTGCCAGGGTTCGTTAATACCTCCATCACCTCACAAATTTACCATTTCTTTTTTTGTGGTGGGAACATTTAAGATCTACTCTCTTAGTAACTTTCAAGTATATAATACAATATTGTTAACTATAATCACCATGTTGTACCTTAGATCCCCAGGCCTTATTCATCTTACAGCTGAAAGTTTGTACCCTTTTACTAACCTCTCTCCATTTCCTGTCTTCCCCAGCACGTGGAAAACCACCATTCTCCTCTGTTTCTATGTGTTTTATGTTTTTAGATTCCACATATAAGTAGTAATACAGTATTTGTCTTTCTCTGACTCATTTCACCTAGCATAATGCCCTCAGAGTCCATCTATGTTGTTGCAAATGGCAGGATTCCTTTCTTTCTCATGGCTGAATAATACTTCTTTTCTTTTTTAATGTTTATTCATTTTGAGAAAGAGAGTGAGCAAGCAGGGGAGGGGCAGTGAGAGAGGGAGAGAGAGAGAATCCCAAGAAGGCTCAACACTGTCAGCATGGAGCTTGACAAAGGGCTCAAACTCATGAATCGTAAGATCATGATCTGAGCTGAAATCAAGAGTCAGATGCTTAACCGACTGATGCACTGAGGCGCCCCTGAATAATATTTCCATGTATTTATGTGCGTGCATGTGTGTGTGTGAAGCCATTCATCTGCAGATGGATGCCTAGGCCGTCTCCATACCTTGGCTATTGTGACTAATGCTGCAATGAACAAGGCAGTGCATGTATCTCTTTGAGATCCTGATTTTGTTTCCTTTGGATATATTCCCAGAAGTGGGATTGCTGGATCATAGGGTAGTTCTATTTTTAATTTTTTGAGGAACCTCCATACTGTTTTCCACAGTGGCTGCACCAGTTTACATTCCCACCAACTGTGCACAAGGGTTCTCTTTTCTCCACATCCTTGCCAACACTTGTTTCTTGTCTGATGTTCCCTTGATGTTATTTGATGATAGCCATCCTAACCTGAGGAACTTCCCTGAAAGGACAGAAGCTGTGGCACCCCGGATTTAGCCAGCAGACCTCTGCTGGAAGGAACAGGCAGAGTAATTTGTCTTAAATGATTGGGTCACTCTGCCCAAGATGTACATTCTTGGGAGAGAGAGTCTGATTGGCCTCATTTGGGTCAAGGGTCCACCTCCTGCCTGGGGAGGGGGCTCATTGACCTGTAGTCCCACCAAGACCATATGGGATGCTGCCCAGGCAAAAGCAACAGCTGTCTCACACCATCTTCTTACCCATTGTTGAGTGTCCATGGTAAGTGGCAGGGCCAGGAGCTTGAATGTAGAGCTTCTGTCCCAACCCTCTGGGTTCTTCCATCCATACTCAGTGGCTACTCCAGAAGGAAGTACCCAGGGCAGGGGATCCAGTGACCAGAGTTGGGGCAGAGCAGGGGCTGAGCCTCAGGGTCCCGGTAGAACCAGTGACCAGAATAGACTAGCTGCCTGAGAACATCCAGAACCCCGACTGCTCCTTGGTCTGCTGACTTTGGATGACCTCTGACCCAGTGTGGATGGGGCTTGGCTGCTCAGTGCAGCTAAGTAGATCCAATTGTGCTGGGAGGAAAGGGTAGGCAGGAGGGCATAGACTCAGAACGCCTCCAGTGTGGCCCTTGGATCAGCATCGCTTAACTTCAGCTGCACTTGAGTATCACCTGGGGGACTTTTCAGACTCCCCCATCCCTGGGTTCCACCCAACAGAGTTAGGGTACCTGGTGGAGGTGGATGTTTGAAAGCTCCCTGGTGACGTGCACATACAGCCAGGGCTGGGAATTCTGTCTCCAGGGTGCAATAATGCAGCTGTAAATGTTGGCTGAGAATCTTAGGTTGCTCAAGATTTTCTTTGCGGGTGGCTGCCAGAGTCCCTGAACCTTAGCCTGATTAATGGGACCTGAGTTCAGTGAGCATAAGTGTCAGGCACATGGAGCAGGTGGGGGCAGAACATAGGCCTCCCTGCCCCTGTTCCCTCCTTCTCTTCTTAACTCTCTGCAACCCTCATCTTTGGCTTTGGAATTAAAAGCCAGTGCTCTCCATCCGAACGGGAGTAGGAAAGGGGAAAACTTCAGGATAAAACATCTCAAGGAGTTGTTCTGATGCATGGGATTCTAGATGAAGATTACTGGGACCAGAATGGATTCTTCTACCCAACACGGGCCACTCTTGACCTGTGACAATCTTGCCATCCTAGCTAAGGGGTCATCTACTGGGCTCTTGGGGCAGGGCCACAAAGGGGTGAGGAGGGCTGGGGGAGTGTGGAGTGTGGGGGCACAATGCTCACCTCCCTGGTGCTTTGGGCCAGGGGTCAGCATGTCCGTTAGATCACTTGGGGGAGTGTCTGGCAAGGTATCATGTGTTATCAGGATCGGCTGGCTAATTTGGGGGGCCCAGTGCAAAATGGAAATGGGAAACCCCTATAAAAATTAACACTTGCAAGATGGGGACAGCAGGGCATCCAACCCAAAATGCAGGGACCCGTGTGACCAGACAGGTCAGTTCTGCACCCATGAGCCAGACCTGCCTGTTGCTTTGGAGTTTCATAGGCCCCCAGGACTTAGAAGGGATGTGGGGCCACGTCCAGATGGGGCTGACATTAGGGAAGCAACCTAGTGGTAAGCTTTCTCCTGGGTGGAAGGAAGTGTCATGGCCACGGTCATGCTCAGGGAATAGAGCATCAGTGTCTGCTGGGGAGCAAGTGGGGCAGGTAGCAGGGTATTTCAGACCATGTTCTTCTGTGGAGGAAAGCTCTGACCAGCGTGTGTGTCTGGAGAACAGAACCCAGCCCAGAGTGGGCAGGGGGTGGTTAGGAGAGCCAGGCAGACTGTATTTAGGTCCTGAGTCAGTAGACTGAGCTTCACACCGGGGCGACGTGGTGTGAAAGAAAGGGAAACTGAGGTAGGAGTGAAGGCAAGAGGCCCTGGCAAGCCCGGTGAGAGGGAGAAGCAGGTGACTTGTCTCATGGCCATGTGACTGGAGCCAGTGCCACCTGCTGGAAGGAGCTGAAGGGTGCCTGCTCCAAGCCCCTGAGACTGCAAGTGTGGGCTGAGGGCTGGGTGCCATCAGCAGAGGCAGTTGAGGAGGGCGATAAGACCCCAAACCAAATGGATGATCCCTAAACAGAGGTCCACTTGCCCTCACTTGCCAAGCCCAGTCGTGGTCCTTTCTCCCATAGGGAGGAAGCCAGGACAAATAGGTACTCGGTATGGCTCTGTCTGACCCACTGGGTGCTCATGGCCTGAAAAGAAGGAGAGAAGGCATCAAGGAACTGGGAAACAAAGGGCAGGGAACAGATGTGAGGTGAAGTCCTAAAGGATTCATTGCTCTCTTTAGTGGTCACCTATGGCAGGTGTTGTCAGTGTCCCACTTTGTCCCCTCTGGTTCACAGTGGCTGTTTCTATGCCCTTGCTCTTCTGCTTTCACTTCCAGCACCTGCATCCCTGTCCTCAGAGGGCTGCCCAGGGGCTGCCAGGGTGGGGGGTGCCCAGGGGGGCTGCGTGAGGTTCCTGCCACTCCCCCACCCCCAGCCTCAGGGTAGCCCTTCCTCAAGGACGGCTCTTCCCTGCTGGGGCATCTCTGGTCTTGTCCTCTACCAATGCTCTTCATAATCCCTGGGGATCTTGTTAATGCAGATTCTGATTTAGTAGTTCTAGAGTGGACCTTGAAATTCTGCATTTCTAACAAACTCCAGGTGTGATTGGTGCTGCAGATCCCTGGGCTGAACTTCAGGTAGCAAAGACCTTGCTACGGCATCCTTGCTTCACCTTTCTTTCAGATTCCCCTTTCCCTCTCTCTTTCTTTTTCCTGAGGACGTTCTCTGCAAAATCACTGGTCCATAGCCTCATCTCATGGTCTGCTTTTCGGGAACCTGATCTAAGCCATTCACAGATCCTGTGAGGTAGGTAATGCCATTCCCAGTTTACAGAAGAGGAAACTGAAGCTCAGAGAAGGAAAGTAACTGGTACAAGATGACACAGCCAGTAAGTGGCAGAGAGGGGCCTCTGTGTGGATCTGCTTGTCCCCCAGACCCCAGCTCCCCTCATTCCGCCATTTGTCAGGTGGTCCTCCACCTGTGCTCAGTCACCTTGGCTGGGCCCAGCGTCTTGTTTCATTGTGTTCTCTCCTTCCCAGCCAACTTTGAGGCCCACTCTAGAACTACTGAATCAGAATCTGCATTTTAACCAGATCTTCAGGGAGATGCCCCAGCAGGCAAGAGCCGTCCTTGAGGAAGGGCTGCCCTGAAGCTGGGGGTGGGGGAGTGGCGGGATCCTCAGGCAGCCCCAGCCCCTTCAAGTGCGGGAACCAGCTGGGGGCAGTTCTAGACCACCCCACCTACCCCTTCTCAAAGTCTCTAGGCCTGGAGCCCTTTGTTTGTGCAGCAAAATGCTTGAGGATCTAATTGCCACGCCAGCCCCAGGATTCCAGTCCTTCACCTGACGCCTAAGCACCTCTCAGGACACTGTTTCTTTTTTATTTTGGTCATAAGACAGTTAGGCAGTGGGTTCTATGGAAGCCATTAAATACGGCAGAATGTCAGAATCTCCTCTCTCCTTTTATCCACGTGAAGCTAGAGCAGAGGTCACGCGTTGTGCTGAAGGAATGTTCGGGTTCTCGAAGAGCTCCCGCAGGCCCCACCACCCAGTGGCTGGGGAACCACACGGGGCTGTGTGACATCCCGTCACCCCCGAAACTGCTCTTTTCTGTTTCCCGATGTGCTCCCTCAGTGGATGAACAGCATCAACCTGCTTATAATTGTAAATGCCACCCCAATTGCCTTCACAGCCATTACCGTCTCAAAGATACAAAAAGAAGCGGGGGGGAACAAATGTTTAGTTTCTGGTTTGGAGTAAACACCCATTTCCTAAAAGCTACTTTTAAGTTTATACATTGAAAGAGCATTTGTGGGGAGTTTGGCTGCCCCCCACCCCAAGCCAGATTTCAGCACCAGATTTCATAAAGCTGGTTGCTCAGGGAGGGGTCCTTCTGCAGGGTGGGGGCTGTTTTGGGGTCAACTTAGTTGTTTAGACAAACTGAACATATATTTTGCCGGCAAGAACAGGTAGGACGGCATTGGGTGCAGTGAAAGGGGAAGGGGACCCAGCAGGGTGGGGGAGGGGGAGGCAGCCTGTGCATCAATCACCTCTTTTTATGTGAGGAGCAGGGGCTCTAAGGAAACGGCTTCCATTCCAATCTCAGGTCTGCCCCTGAGGGCCAGGTGACCTCACATCCGCAAGTCACTGTTTCCTCGCCTACAGGGGCTCAGCTCACACAGGCAAAGGAGAAAATGCGTACGCTTCACGTTGGATAGAAGAGTAAGACCTGAGTAATTTTATGTTACTCTTGCAATCAGTGTGTGACTATCACTGTCTAGTTTCCAGGTCAGGACGGCCTCGGGGAGGAGAGAATTGGCAGAGCTGGGCGGGTGGTGGTTCAGAGCCCCCCCAGGGAATGGGGTGGGAGCGCTTCCTTCTGTAAAGCACATCTGTCCATCACCGGGCGTCCACCATTCCACCACGTTTGTATTCTCAGTATGTATTTTCTTCAAAGTTTTAAATGTTTGTATTTATTTTTGAGAGAGGGCGCTACAGGGGAGGGGCAGAGAGAGAGGGAGAGAGAGAATCCCAAGCTGATTCGACACTGTCAGCACAGAGCTCGAGGCGGGGCCTGAGCCCACAAACCGTGAGATCATGACCTGAGCTGAAATCAAGTTGGATGCCTGACCGACTGGGCCACCTAGGTGCCCCCAGGGTGTATTTTATTTAAGGCATCAAACACTGCTTTGGATCAGATGGCAGCTCAGGCCGTTGACTCCCTCCCCGAACCCAATCCATGGCATGCTAACAGAAGAAGGTGGGGGCTGACGGATCGTGGAACTGCTCTCAGTCACTGACACAAAGCCTGTGAGATCCCCCAGTAAGTAGAGGGTGGCTGGGTTGCAGCCGGGGATGATACGGCTTCTCGGATTGGGGACAGGAGGTGGAAGCAGGGGTGGATTCTTTCCCCATCACTCCCAGTGGGCCGTCTGGGGATTGTGCGCTTTCCATCCCTGCAACTTGAAGGGCTTCTCGGTGGCCGTCTTTTCTCCGTTTCTTCACCTGGTCTTTCTGCTGTAGCTGTCTGTGCCAGGCTGTTCACATCCTCACCTCTTCTCATCCTGTGAGGCTGACTTTAGCATTCCCCTTTGACCGTGTGAGGGAATGAAGGCCAGCCCACCTGCTAAGGGCCCCCTCCTTCTCCCATTAAGTGGTGGAGCCAGGACTTATGATTTGGGGCCAATCCCAGTACCCAAAGGCCAGGTTGCTGAATGTGCCAGGAGGAGCCTCAGACTGGGAGTCAGGAGACCTGGGTGCAAGTTTCAGGCATAGCAGTTAATTGGACAAGTTACTTCCCCTCCCTGAGTCCCAATTTCCCTATCTGTGAAGTGTATAGAAATGGATTAGAACAAGGGCGCGTTAAGTGTCCAACTCTTGGTGTTGGCTCAGGTCATGATCTTGTGGCTTCATGGGTCTGAGCCCTGCACTGGGCTCTGTGCTGGCAGTGCGGAGCCTGCTTGCGATTCTCTGTCTCTCTCCCCACCCCCCTCTCCGCCCCTCCCCCGCTGGCACTGACCCTGTCTCACTCAAAATAAATAGTAAAATTAAAAACAGAAAAACAAAAGAATGGGTTAGAACCTCTCTGAGAGCCCCTCTGGCTCTCAAACCGAGGCTGAGAATTCATTGGTGACAGTCCTCATGGGTCCCTCCTACACTCTCCCTTCCACAGTACAGCCAGGTCTCCGGTGCGATTTCTAGACAAGGCTTTGGGGGCTGTTTTGGAGGGTTTACCTTTCACTTGGTTTCTTCCTGAGGTTTATTGACTATCAGACGTTGAAGGGTTAGATGGATTATCTCCCTGCGATAAGACAGAAAACATAATTCTCTAAATGTCATTTGACTCTCTAGGAAAAGCAAATTTCTTGCCTGCTCTGAAATGTCATGGGGGGAAATCATTGGAATTCATTGATGAGACTGTAATCCTTCCCCATGTATTTTCCCCGAATGCCATATAACTCTTTCTGCGAGACAGTTTCTATAGATTTAATGAAGAGGATGAAGCAGGTAAGGTGGAAAATGGCAGCATATTAATGGTCTCTTGAAAGATGATGCGCAGATGGCAGCTGATGATGGACAGAGAGCTGGCACATAGAGGCCAAGGGCTTACCCTGCACCAGACACCGTCCTGGACGTGACCTACATGGGACGCGAATGAATCCTTTCATTTCTGAAATAATTCTGTGAATTCTCTCCATCTCCGAGACGAAGAAATTGAGGTTCAGAGAAGCCAAGCAATCAAACAAGGTCACACAGCCACTCGGTGATAGAGCTAGAAGTTAACTCAAGTCCAGTTGTGAGCAGCGAAATCTTTGGAGCGGGAGGACACCTTGGATTTGAACCTGTCACCAACTGAGTTTTCATCATATGACCCTTGGCAGGTCACTTGGCTTCTTTGAGTCTTACTTCTTCAGCTTAAATGTGAGGATGACATCATTAAGGATGTTCCTTGGGATTTGGATGAGTAGCTGTTAACATAGGGTTAGGCAGGTAGAGAATGCTCAGTGTATCCCTGTAATGATATACTACTTTCCAGGCCCTCCTCCCCCAGGGCCTCTCCACTCTCAACCTTCCCACCCCCACCCCTGCCCTCCAGGAAGGGAATTCTGGCTGCCTTTTATTTCCCTGTGAGTCAGTCACAGCCGGGAACGGACCTTTGCCTTGCCTCTGCTGGCCAGTCTCCTGCAGCTGGTTACGGAAGAGTGTGGACATAGCTCCCTGCGCTGGCTTCTGGTTTTACTTTATGACATTTTCCAAATTTTTCCATCTTCAAGGCATCTCTGTCCTGATCTGGAAGGTCAGAGATGGTCTGCTTGTCTCTATAGTTGAGGATCCGTGACTCTTCACCCCCACCCAAGTCATCCGTCCTCGTCACTCCCAACGTGCAACCTCCACCCTCTTTCTGTGGGGTTCCTGCCCAGACCAGCCCCCACCCCCTCATCTGGCTTGGATACCCGGGCTTTAGTCAATGAGTGTCAGAAGATGGCAGACGTGGCATCCATCTCTTTATTGACCTGCCATGGTGCCTGAGACCCTGCTGTTAGAAAGTCACTTGTTTGGTTGAAAGTGTGGTGTTTCCTAATATGCAAACCAAGTTCTTTATTTAAAATTTTTTATTAAAAAGTTTTTTAATGTTTAGTTTTGAGACAGAATGAATGAATGAATGAATGAATGTGAGTTGGGGAGGGGCAGAGAGAGGGAGACACAGAAACCAAAGCAGGCTCCAGGCTCTGAGCACAGATGCAGGGCTCAAAGCCACGAACTGTGAGATCATGACCAGAGCCAAAGTCGGATGCTCAACTGACTGAGCCACCCAGTCACCCCATGAGCCCCCCAGGTGCCCTCAGAATGTGCAAACCGATTTATGTCAGCCATCTGCACCTTACCAAGGGATGCCATTAAGTAATGAGCTGCAGAGCCGATAAGATGCTGGTGGCCCTGTGGTTTTCCCTAGTGAGTGATGAGATCTCAGCTGTCTTCATGGTCTCACTGCTGACCCTTCCTGACAAAGTTGCCAGGCAAATCTTGAGACTCAGAACAACAGCAGGGATTATATGCATAGAGGTTACAGTTAAAGAGGGGGAAATAAGCCAAACATAGCTAAAACCTCAGAAGACTCTGGGTTGCTACTCCTTTCTCCTGTATTGACTGGAGAACACAGCAGACAGATTTGAGAACCCAGCTGCTGTGCAAAGATTATGCTCAATCCAATAGTGGGAGAGTACAAGGGAAGCCCTAAGGATTAGATTTCTATCCCTCTTAACACTACCCATCCAACACTCTTTTCCAGAACAGGGCCCATGCCCTTGAGAAGGTGTTGATTATGGAATCAAAATTGAGCAAGATGGGGACAGTAAAGACAGAGACAGAGAAAGTCTGGATGACTGTGGCAGGAGAGAATGGGCCAGGAGATGTCAGAAAGCAAGCCACAAACACTGCAGAAACAATAGAAGGAGGATCCCTGGGAGGTTAATGTTTCTAACTTGTGAATGATGCCTCTGAAAAGTTTGGGGAGATTACTTTCACATACGAATGGGCCACAGAAAAAAATCAAGACCAAATCCAATGTCAAGTTGTAAGAATGTAAGAGAATAAGGAACAGAAGGACATTTATGCATAACCAAGAGATGTACCGCAAAACAGAAGCATAACTCTGTATTTCAAATGGGTAGGAGACATTATGCTACAGGCTACGAAAGAATTCTAGGGGCGCCTGGGTGGCTCGTTCGGTTGAACATCTGACTCTTGATTTTGGCTCAGGTGGTGATCCCAGCATCGTGGGATTGAGCCCTGTGTCGGGCTCCTCTCTGAGCCTGGAGCTCTCTCTCTCCCTCTGCTACCCTCCCCCACGCACTCTCTCTCTCCCTCTCTCAAAATTAAAAAAAAAAAAATCTATACATCAGAATTAGAAAAACGGAAACACAGCAATGGAGCTAGGAAAGGATGAGAAATAGAAATAAAGACTAAACTGTAAGGAGCAGAAGAGAATAAAAACACCACACGTATCTTAATTAGAAATAGAGGGTGAAAAGAAGAAATTAAAAATCAAAGACAAATGGAAACATAAAAAGCGTTCAGGAGAGAGAGGCAGATGTGAAGATAAGAAAGACAATCCAACATAGGGGCAATAGGAGGCCCTGGAGCTGAAAAACAAAGAGAACAGAATGAAAGAACAGAACAAACACCCCAGCTATAATTCAATACAACTTTTCTGAAATAAACTATGATTTAAGACTACAAATTGAAAGAGCACACCCTGTTCCTGAGAATATCGGCACAAAACGACCAACCATAAGACACATTCTAATAAAATTACTGTGTCATAAAAAGAGAAAAATCCTTTGGGTAGCTAGGTCCAAAGGGCTAATAACTTTAAAAGGAAATACAATTAGATCATCGTCAGAGTTCTAGAAAGTGCTACTTCATTCCAGGACAAAATGGAGTAGTGTGTTTAGTATACTTGAGGAAACACACGTGAGCCAAGGGTTTTATGTCCGTCAACAGTGACGTTCAAAGTATAAAAGAGAATGGACTGTTATGTGTGTAAGAACTCAGAGAATATAGCTCCTTTGAGACCGTAGAGAGGACTCTACTGACAAATGAGCTTCAGGCTGCCCACATCACATGCAAGACATTAACATAAGAAACGGTGGTAGGCGTGAAGTATATAGTTACTTGCAGAACTAACAAAAATAACAAAATTAATGGGAAAGAGAATAGTCTGTAGCAGCTACATCCTCTGACAGCGTAAATAAAAGTCCAGCTATAAAAATGGGAGAAGAATGAGTAGCTAAACTACAAAAAAACAGTTTCTTTTTAACTTTCAATATCGATGATGGCAGTATTGATACTGATACCCTGAAATTGTTATGTATGTTACATGCAACAATGCAAATGAATACTTAGGAGTTGCTCGTGTTTTATCACCTCCCGGGTCTTGAGAATTATTCTTCGCATGGAAGAGAGAAGACACAGATGTAATTTCAAAGTGGTTGTGTGCAAATCCCAGTCTTGAGTTCAAATTGGAAGTGTCAGTCAGTGTACATGCATATATACGCATGCCCATGGGATACACATGGTTTATGCCCATACCATACACATGATGTATATATATGTGTGTGTGTGTGTGTGTGTGTGTGTGTGTATAAATTTTTACTTAGATGTAACTAATGCTTTCTGTTGGCTGAAGAATAGTCCATGATATGGTTCTACCACAATTTGTTCATGTGTATATAATATATATAATTTAATATTTAATATTTATAATATTGTTTGTGGAACTATGTATAATTTAATATTTAATATTTATTATATTTTTCATGTACATAAATATATATTTGCTCCCAAAATTTCACTATTACAAATCATGTGGCAGCATATCCCTGAGTATATGAGGAAATATTTTTGAATGGGAAATTCCTAGAAATAAAATGCAGGCTCAAGGATATGCTTTTCAATAGATATTAGATAATTGCCTCCAAAAAGGTTTCATCAGTTTCAATTTCTACCATGAAAGGATGAGAGCACTGTTTTTCCACAAACACACTAACCTATTTTCAGTGAAAATATTGTTTTGGTATATATTTATTCTACCATAAAAAGATTTGGCCAAAAAAGAGAATCTTTTTTACAAGTTTATAGGCCATTTCTATTTTTTCTTTTGTGAATTGCCTACTTAAAATTTGACTCCTTTAAAGTTGAGTGCTTATCTTTTTATTGTTTATCTGTAGACACTTTCAGCGTATTACGGATGTTTATCCTTTTCCGGTTATACATTTTATAAATATTTTTCATTAATCTGGCACTTATTTTAACATGGAGAAGCTTTACATTTCTATATAGCCAGATTTGTCAATTCTCGCTCCCCTTTTAATGGCTCTTGGGTTTTCTGTAACATTTTTTAAAAAAAGGTCTTCTTTACCTCCAAGTCATTATCATTCTCTTATATTTCCTTCTGGTGGTTTTAGAGTTCTTTATTTTACATTTAGATTTTTAACCCACTGAACATTTATGTGTGAAGTAAAATAGGAATGTACGTATATATGTATGTATGAACCCTATCTATGAATTGTTTCGATCTTTCATCAGTCTTTCCAACCAATAGCCAATTTTTCTAACACCCTGTGTTAGTCTATTCCTCATTGATTTGAACAGCCACTTTGCACTCAAAAAAATTAAATTATCATATGTAATAAGTGTTCTTTGTATTACATTCTGTTACACTGATCTATGCCTGTCTCCTTGCTGTTACCATCTTCCGCCCCCCCCCCCCCAAAAAAAAGGGACAGGGAGAGTTTGTGAATTTCTTTTCTTCTTTCTTCCTTCCTTCCTTTCCTTCCTTCCTTCCTTCCTTCCTTCTCTCTCTCTCTCTTTCTTCCTTCCTTTCTTTCTCTCTCTTTCTTTCTCTCCCTTTCTCTTTCTTTCCTTCTTTTCTTTTCTTTTCTTTTCTTTCTCCATTACACATGTAAATAGGATGAGAGACCTGTGAAAAGACTCAGCAAATGGACCTTACTGTAAGGGCAATCTTCTCTGTAAATCCTAGGCTGCCATTTTGGCTCATCCTTCTGACTTCCTGGGTCCTCCTCCTGGGTGCCTGTGGTCTCTGGTATGGCTACCCTCTGACTGGATCCATACTGGACTCTTTGAGTTGTTTTAGATTAATATAAATTTCAGCATTTGGAACTTGTTTTCAAGTTCTCCTCAGTATTATTCTTTTACATATGTCTTCGCTATGCTTGTGTATTTGTTTTCTAGGTGACTTTAATTACCAATTTGTTAAATTAAAATAGCTATTAGGATTCTCATCAAAATAGCATTGTATTAATGAATCGATGTGGGAAAAGGTAAAGAAATGTACATTGTGTATCTTCACAAACAAGCATATCTCTCATCCTAGGTCTTTCAAAAATGCCATTTGGTACATTTTCATGGGAAGTGCTTGCATGTTTCTTGTTAAACACATTTTTAGATGCGTTGTAATTGCTATAGATATTTTGAATGTGGTTCTGCTTTTCACTGTGTTTTTCCCACTATATTTTACAACTGATTTGTGCGTATATGAAGTTAAGCTATAACACTTAAAAATATTTACCTCCAGAAGGCAGGAGGGAGAGTCCATTCTCACGGAGACCTTGATGGGGGAGACAGTTGGAGTTGGTGGGGGAGCAGCTTTGTTGGGAGGGTGACTTTTTGCTCTTCTCCCACATTTGAGGGCTGGCTCTGTGACAAGGTGAGCCTCATTCCAAGATGAATTTTTACCTCGTTGGTGCTTGGATACCACGAAGTCAGCACACCAGTTTGCTCAGGGGCCTTCTGGAATCTTCAGGCACCTGTGAGATTTGTACCAAAATGCTACACCTCCCTTTCCCAAACCTCTCCTCCCATACTCAGAGATGGGGTCTCCATGACATTACCGGTGGCCCAGAATTAGCAGTGTCTATATGCATCACACAACTCGACATTTAATATGTGTTATATAGTCTCTCTTGTTGTGATAAAACTTCTAAATCTACTTATGGCAAGAAAGTTTAGACAGTCCCTGTAACATTAGATACTACCAGGAGTTCTGGGTCAGAGAATTTGCCAGCTGATTATATTCCATGTTGCTAATTCCCTGTGGAAATTGTTGCAAAATTATACTGACATGGGTGGGACAAGACCATAGGTGGTAAGAGAAGCCATGGGCTCAGTATTTTTCAGGGCACATACTCTCTATTGCTCTCTCTCTCTCTCTCCACACATATGTATACACATATGTATATATATAGTTTGTGTATGTATGTGTATATATGTGTGTGTGTGTGTGTGTGTGTGTGTGTGTGAGAGAGAGAGAGAGAGAGAGAGAGAGAGAGAGAGAGAGAGAGGAGGCAGGGCGAGTGTATATACACACATACATACACACCATCATCCCTGCTTTGCGGGAGGCCCTGCACCCAGCAGGATTAAAATCACATACAGAGCCTTCACAGCTAATATAGGAAACTGTCTAACAAGTTGTACAATTTGGTTAAATGGGATATCTGATGAGTGACACATGGTTGTTTGTCAACTAAAAATATCTTGAAGACCTTTGAGTAAACCAAGGGAGACCTTTGTCGTGTCATGCCTCACAAACAGCTGTGCCCTGCCCCGGGTACACATAATTGCTGAAACTGATTGGGGATGGCTGGAAGTGTTGATGCTGTTGTATTAATTTGCTTCATAAATCAACAGATGAACTTGACAGCCCTTTAAAATCTTTATCATCAGGCATTTATCCTTTGTGTTCCGAAGGAGACTCATCTGACTTCAATCCAGAGCAACTCACATTCATTAAATAAATATGAGCGTTGATAGGTGCTAAAAATGTAGCGCCCAGAACCCGTCTTCAAGGAGCTCACAGTCTGATAGGGAAGTAGACATCTAAGCAAAAAGTTGCAATTTAATGTGACCAGGACAGTGATAGAGTTAAGCAAGCATTGATGTAGTATTGCCACTAAGATTCATTCATTCTCTCATTCAACGAAGACTTGAGATTTGCGAAGATAAAGGTATGGCCTCTGCAGATACAGGACACAGTGCCTACTTTAGGGAGCTAAGTCTAGGAGCAGAAAACAGACATATAAAACAGATTATAATTAAATATAAGCTATGACAATCTGTAGGGGGTATGGTGAGTCAGGCCAGAGCAGGGAGAGGTCACCTCATGTAGCAGAATCAGGAAAGTCTTCATCGGTGAAGGGGTGCTTGAGCTGAGTCTTAAAAGATGGGCACATATCATCCTGGACAGGAGGTGGGAAAGAACATTCAGCGGTGGGAATAGAGCACAAAGGCCCATGTGGGGGTGGGGAATTGAGAGAACAGATTGTTCAGGACTAGAAAGTAGTATAGCATAGACTGAACATGGTGGGAGGGGCCTGTGGTGAGAAGGGAGGCCAGAGAATCAGGTGGGGTCGTATTACGGATGGTCTTAAATGCCCAGACAAGGAGCTTAATGTTTTCCCAAAAGCTCAGTCCAGGTCCAGCTTTGCTCTTCTTCCCCTTTTAGAAATTTCAGGCTTGTTTACATACTATAAAACACAATGCAAAGTCTCAGGCTTGAGAATGACATACACGTGAAATAAAAACTTTGAGTTAAGTTTGATCGCTTGTTGATGCGTTTTTTGGCTTACTTATCTGTTCACGTGTTTGCTATATTTTAGTGTAGACAACATCTACTATTGAACATAAAACAGTTAAGAGAGGCCCTGAATGGAAATAATGTCATTTACGCAAAGGAAACTCCTTGCTGCCTTCAGATAGTGTGGGCTTCCAGGAGGTGGACCAGTTACCTGCACCAGAGCTCCATCTATTTCATCACTTTATAAAATGGTGAGGAAATAGAGTCCCCCATGGGTTCCTTTCCAGAATTTATGAACCTGAGCCCTCACCCCACCAAAGTGGAGGGAGAGGAAATTAGGGCGGTGTTCACAATTGATCACAATGCCATTTCACAACAGCCTCTTAACATAGATGGGTTACCAATACCATCTTAGAGGTGAGGACTTTGAGGTTTGGGTCCATTAAGCACTAGATTTTAGATTCTTGCTACTTAAAGAGTGATACACGGTCAGCATCATTAGCATCACATTGGAGCTTGTTGCAAATGCAGATTCCCAGGCCCCACCTTAGAACTAGGGAACCAGCCTGCACATTAACAAGGTATTCTTCTCCTGGGGTGATTCCATGATTAATAAAAATATGAGAAGCTTTGGCCCCTTAAAAAGCCAGATCAAGTTTCTTCTCTTTCTAAGACCCCATGTTGCCTCCACTCTTTGGCTACTGGGTTTATTCCCAAATGTCATGAGCAGTTTTGGCCAAGGATATTAAGTGGGTGCATATTTCTACTTATGATGTAGGTTCTGGGTTTAATGTGCTGATATGCTTTGTGACCGATTGGAATGGAAAATAGCATATGAGGCTCCCAAACTTGTAAGGCTATGAGAAAGTCCTCACAGCAAGTAGGATAGAAAATTCTTCATTCTAACATGTTTTCTAGTGGTCTCTTATTACCGAAAATTCTAATGTCGAAAAGCAGCCCAAATTACCAAGCCAATTTATTGGGCAATGTTTGCTGGCGTTGCAAAGTATTTTCTTTTTTAACTACTGGGTGTGCTTATTCATTCAGCAATGTGCTCTTTCCACAATCATTTGTTGCCTATGTTATGTCCTGAGAGCACAGAAGAGTAAGGCATGGTCACTATCAGGAGTCAGGAGTTCTGAAGGAGGTCTGAAAGAGGAGACAAATAAACCCAACTTAGTATGAGGTAAATTATAACCCAACTTATAACCCAATTTAGTATGTGGTAAATTACAGTCCTTCTGTGACACAGAATTTTCTGCTCGTCCCAGGCTTTTCTGCTGGTCCCAGTTTCAAGCATTTTGTTCAGTGCACAGACCATGTATCATGCGAGTGTCAAGTTTTTTTTATCTGAAGTGTATTATCATGTTCATCATATTCTAGTTATCAACAAAGTGCTTAGGGATAGGAGAGTGTTACAAAGGAAGGGATGGCTCTGTTTGGCAGGGGGACAATTCATGGGGATGATAACCTTCATTCATTCATCTGACAGATATTTATTGAGCTCACCACATGCCAGGCACAGGATGAGGGGGATTACAGAATTGGGGATTAGGAATCAACAAGACATCCTTGGTTCCTGCCCTTTGTGTACAAGGGAAGATGCTGTTCTCACCAGACATACACAAAAAGACATAACTATATTAGTCATTTGAGGTCATGATTGTGCCCATAACCTTGATCTTGGTAATTATTCTATATATATGTGTGTATTGCTTCTTTTAGGCTATGACTCATGAGCTGACCCTCGAAGGAGTAGTACTGGAGGGAAAAGCATTCCAGGTAGCAGCAACAGCAAGTGCAATGGCCCAGGGGCACAATGGAACTTAGTGAATTCCTCCAAGTGAAAGCTTAGTGTAGCTAGAAGAGCCTGGGCCTTCTTGGAAATCAGATGTCATCCTCGCTCAGTGTTTGTTTAAATAATGGATTTTTTATCAGCCTTGTGGACAGGAGAGATGTGGCAAAATAGAATGAGGCCTGGCCCAAGAGACCACCTGCCGGTTATTTAACCAGAGATGGACCTCCATTAGTGCATCTGCCCAGTGGGGATTCCTGCCCTCCTGCTTATCTCCAAGACATTGTGGGTGGGAAAGTGCTTAGAAAAAATGGTACAGTACGGCCTCTACCATATTGTCATTACCTCAGGAATACATCTGTGGGGTGAAGTGAGGTAAAGTGGATATGCTTTTGGCTTCCATGTTGAAAGATGGTGGTTAATGAAAAAGACTTAAGTTTTTCTTCCTAAGCACACAATAGTGTTTGGGGAAACAGCTGACTGTCCCCAGCTGCATGTAAATACCCAACCGGAAGCAGCAGACAAAGAGCTGATTATGACAGAGTGGCACCGGGCCGTTAGCACTGAGCTGCCAGATGCTGTTAGCAACTGGAAACAAAAGTGAAATTAGTGAATTGCCAGAAAAAAAGAGCCTCTTTGCACCTCGTAGAAATCCTGGGGGAAGCTCAAGAGAGACGGAGCTTGGATGGGGTGGGGTGTCTTGACCGTAGATGATCTCCAGCACTGTGGGGGGGCTGGAGGACATCATCATGTGAGGTCGGGCACAGGTGGGAGCCAGTGGCAGGCAGTTAAACGAATCAGTTCAACTCTGAGGATTAGCAGTTGAGGTATGTTATGGGTTGACTTAGGTTCCCCAAAGAGAGGTGTTGAAGTCCTACCTCTCAGTACTTCAGGATGTGATCTTATTTGGGGATGGGGTCTTGCCAGAGGGGATCGAGTTAAAGTGAGATCATTAGAGTGGATCCTAATCCAGTATGACTGCTGTCCCCATAAAAAGGAGAACTTTGAACACAGATACACGCACAGAGGGAAATGGTATGAAGACACAGATGGGGAAGACGGTCCCCTATATGACCGGGGTGATGCGTCTATAAGCCAGGGGACACCCCCAGGCTTGCTGGCAAACAGCAGAAGCTAGAAGAGACAAGGAGGGATTCTTCCCCAGATTTGTCAGAGAGAGAGAGAGAGCCTTGCTTTGCACATCGCCCTGCAACAATACAAGTTTGGACTTCTTGGTTCTTAGCTTCCAGAACTACAAGATAGTGAGTTTCTGTTGTTTAAAGCCAGCAGTTTTTGGTACTTTGTTACAACAGCCTTAGGAAACTAATTGAGGGTGCTTTCAACGAGGAGCATTTGGCTTCTCAAATCTCCCCATTAAGACAAAGGCGTGCTATTTTTTTAAAAAATTTTTTAAAATGTTTATTTACTTTTGAGAGAGAGACAGAATGCAAGTGGGTTAGGGGCAGAGAGAAAGGAAGACACAGAATCCAAAGCAGGCTCCGGGCTCCGAGCAGTCAGCACAGAGCCCGACGTGGGGCTCGAACTCACGAGCTATGAGATCATGACCTGAGCTGAAGTTGGACGCCCAACCGACTGAGCCACCCAGGCGCTCCTTATCTTTGGCACACACATGGGGGAGGCAGTCACCCTCTCAAGAGTGATGCCTACTCATTCAGATATTTAGCATATAGCAGTTAGGCCAGCCTGCATATGTGCCTGCTCCGTCCAGGTCCTGGGAAAAGTGGCACACTCCCCACCGGTGAGGAAGAGCAGATTCCTCACAGAAAAGCAGGCCTGGACTGAATGCCGGCTCTGCAAGCTATGTGAGCCAGGACGGGCAACATCCTTGATTTCCATGTCTGTAAAGTGAGGATTAGAACACCTCCCTCCCGGGACGCTGTGGAGACGTGAGAACATGCATCTGAAGTGCTTAGCACTGATCAGCCGTGATCGATTATGATTAATATTATCCTATCCAACAGCTGTCTTCTTCAGCTGCAGGCATTTAATGGCTTGCTGATGACAGATTGTGGGAGAAGATACTCAGTGGCACCAAAGTTGATCTCCCGTGGCTGAAACTTAGCACGTGGAGAATGGACAAGCTTGCCATTGGCCTGCTCCATCATCTTCTTGCCTGACCCAAGGGCTGGCTATCTTTCACAGATTCCGGGCTTTTCCTAACCTCTGCACTCTGAACTGTGCTTGCTCTGTGCTGAGGACCTCTTTCTCATAATTGTCTTCCCCTCTTTTCCTACAGACACGCTCAGGTTTCTAGTTCATCTACAAGGGATGCCTATGCTAGGAAAGCGATATGATTTTATTTATTTATTTATTAAAAAAATTTTTTTAACGTTTTTATTCATTTTTGAAATAGAGTGTGAGGGGAGGAGGAGCAGAGAGAGGGAGACACAGAATCCGAAGCAGACTCCAGGCTCTGAGCTGTCAGCACAGAGCCCGATGTGGGGCTCGAACTCAAACCGTGAGATCATGACCTGAGCCGAAGTCGGATGCTTAACCGACTGAGCCACCCAGGTGCCCCAGAAAGCAATATGATTTTAAAAATTTACCCAAAGGTGCAACCAGATGATAGTTCATGATGTTCCCTGAGGTCTTACCATTTTTAAAAATAGAGTGTGTTAACTTTAGAGAAGTTCCGCTTGATGGTGTGGATGTGGGAAGTACTTTCTGTGGTCTGGATCTGGGGGACAGTACCTGCTATGGCTGAATGTTTGTGTCCCCCACCCCAAATTCATATGTTGAAACCTCATTTCATGGTAGTTGGCGATGGGGCTGTTGGGAGGGGATTGTGAACCCTCATGGACAGGATTGGTGCCCTGATTAAAGACCCCCGACTGAGCTCCGTCATCCCTTCTGCCACATGAGGACACAGAGGAAGGATGGCCATCTGTGCACCAGGAGGCAGGCTCTCGCAAGACACTGAATCTGCTGGCACCTCCATCGTGGATTCTCCAGCCTCCACAACTGTGCAAAAATAGTTTTCTGTTGTTTATAAGGCACTCAGTCTATGGTATTTTGTTATTGCAGCCCAAACAGACTAAGACAGTATCCCTTTCTTCTAAGTGAACCCCAGAAAGAGGGATAATGTGTCAGTAATGTAACACTTTAATTTTGAAAGGCTGCCACTGTGGTCCCTCCCATGCCAAGCCACTGACTTGACAAAGTTTCCCATCTTCTTTACAGGACAGGAGGGTCAGTTGAATTAACCAAAGCAACTTGGCTTGCTCATTCAGTATTCCTGGAACTTGATCTACTCATTCCTACCTCTGTGGCGTTGTTCCCTATGCCTTTTCTTTCTCCTAGTATTACCATTTTAACTTTAACTGACCACAATCCAAACAGGACCCATGACTGGAAAATGAGGGAAACTTTATTTCAGTTATTGGCTCAAACCAGCAATAAAAGAGAATTCTTCCCAAGGTTAACCCTGCATTTGGCCCTGATAGTCCCAGACTCTCTGACTTTTCGCCTGTTGTTTTCTCTATCTGGAATGTCTTTTGATTTCCTTGACCTCCTGGCCGACTCCTACTTGTCGTTGAGGGCCCTGCTCACCTGTAGCCTCCTCTTAGAAGCCTTCCGTGCTGCTCCTTATCCCTACTGTGTGCTTGTCATGTTGTATTGCTCATGTATCTGTCTCTCCCTGTAGATTGTCCAGTTCTTGGGAAAGAGTACTGATCTGACTCAACTGCCCTGGCATGTAGTGGGGATGATTGATAATTGGCAGACAAGTGAGTGGACAAATGGATGGAGAAAGGCAGGGAGAGATGGATGGATGGATGAGTTTGTAGAATAATTGAGCATCTCTGCCTCTTGCTTTAGTCAGAGATGCTGTCCACCTCCGGGTTTGTGTTGTCTTTGAATGCTCAACACCTGTGGATACAGGGCTTACATGTGGCATGAATGGGGTAGATGATAGATAGACAGATAGAAAAGAAAAGAAAGAAAGAAAGAGAGGGAGAGAGAGACAGAGACAGAGAAGGAGATACTAATGGGTGAGCAACTGGGAGCCCATAATCTTCTGTGATACATTTCATAAATAGAATTTATTAACCCCGACTAGGTAGGTGGACTGGGAAATATTTTTGAGGACCACATGTAGAGGACAGTGCCCCTTTGTCCTGCTTCTTTCAGAGCTTCAGAGTTCACTCACCTGCCTCCACTTCCTGCTCTGGGGCTGGACTGCTCACCTCCTGTGGCCTCATCTCTCTTCCCTGCCGTGGTCTCCTGATAGGATCTGAGTGTTTTTTTTTTTTTTTTTTTTTTTCTGATTTGGATGAGCCTGAGGATCATCCTGAGGATCTGAGTGTTTTGTTTTGTTTTGTTTTGTTTTGTTTTGTTTTTTTCCTGATTTGGATGAGCCTCTGCAGGACCTCCCAGGTTTGGGTGAGCTCGGGAATGGCAGCATCAGAGGAGGGCACAGCCCTGTGGACAGTTCCTACTCGTGCAGGGCCAGAGAAGGGGTGTGAGTTCAGAGCCAGACGGCCTGCCTTGCTCACCGGCTGGGATGCTTGGAAGGTATTGATCGGTTGCTGCTAAGCGCACACCGGCTTTCAGACGGACACCCCTGTGTGACGTGCTTTACGTATTCCTCCTCTCTTTCATCTATTGAGGCTGGATTGAGGCTGAAGAGGAAGGCTGAATTTTACTCTATTGTCTGGAAAGAGAGCTGACCATCAACAGGTTTTATAGAATCCATGGCCCTTAAAGGAGAGAGCTCTGTTGATTCAGGTGTCCTGAAGATCCATTTTATGCAAGACACATATGTACTTTTGTCTGAAGGGCAAGGAGGTGGCCTTTTTCCCAAGGAGTAATTGTAAAGTGGAGGCAACTCTCACCCTCCATGTATAAAAGACACCCAAAGAAAACCTCATGTTAGTCAATCTGATCTCTCAAACCTGGGAGGTTTTTATTCATATTAGAGAGACTGAGATAACTTTTTTTTTTTAATGTTTATTTATTTTTGAGACAGAGAGAGACAGAGCATAAACGGGGGAGGGTCAGAGAGAGAGGGAGACACAGAATCGGAAGCAGGCTCCAGGCTCTGAGCTGTCAGCACAGAGCCCGACGTGGGGCTCGAACTCACGGACCGTGAGATCATGACCCGAGCCGAAGTCGGACGCCCAACTGACTGAGCCACCCAGGCGCCCCTGAAATAACTTTTTAGAAATTAAAATACTTACAAACTTGGCAATCTTTGGCCAGGCCATCACTTTACTTGCCTGGGTCTGAGTTTTCTTGTCTGTACACATGTTAGAATTATACTGTCCTACTTGCTTCGTGGAGCTGTGGGGATCAAATAAGTTCATATAAATTGTAAAATGTTAAGCAAATGCTAAGGTTTGATGGTCATTATTGTGAACACAGCACCAACCATCCATTTCAGAACAGAGGAGATCTGCAGAGTGACCTGGAGAATTAATGGGACCAATGACATTTATCCCCAGACGTCTATCTCTTCACAATTACCTGTGTCTGAGTCTCTCAGATGTAAGGAGGAGTGGGCAGGTGCAAAATTGACATGGTTTTAGCATTTCTGGCTGGGTGTGTGTGTATAGATTGCTAAGGGGCACTGTTAGACTATGAAGCTCATTAGTCCTGTGAGGAGAGAATTACTGGCATTCAAAGCCTTCTAGCAGCACCCCTTCTCCACTTTCCATTTTTACAACCACATTTTTGTCTTCTCTAGACTTACCCATCCACAGTATCGAGATAAGGTCTCATCCTTCCAGGAACCCATTTAGTCTGATCCTTTCCCTCTATCTTGGATCACACTCTTCTTTTATCCGAGAGAGAAGTTGTGCCAAGTCTAAGATTTTACCACAGCTAGAGGACCCAGGGGTCCCTAAATCCTGTTCTCCATCTCTTCTCCCTTCTACAATGTCCAGGAGAGGAATCTATTCCCAGGACAATGAAAAAAAATGTTGTTAATATGGGTTGAACCCCAAGAACTAAAGTGGGTTTCTGGTGCACCAGGCTAGGCACTGTGAAGGACTCTTCTTCAATGGTCCAAGTGGACATCAGAGTAGTATGTCCATCCATATGCCTTAAGACCAGACCCAGGCTTAGCTGGCCCCTTGTCGAGGGAAAGGAATCCACCCACGGGCCCTCAAGGGATGGTCTGAGAGCATCAGCACCAGAAGGAGGGCCCCATTCCTGGGGCAGAGCTGTCCCAGGTTGTCAACACCTGGCTTGTTGGTCTAGGGTGGCACCTGAGCCGGGGCTCTGATGGAGAAGGGAAAACAGACAAAAGGGACAGCCAGCCATGGCTCTGCTGGAGGTCTTGCCACTGTGGTTGCATGGAAGGAAGAGAGAGAGAAGGGGCCATATGCATAGGGAGGTGATGCCACTCCCAGCCCAGAGAGACTAGACTCCTCACCCCCAGCCTCCTTTTTTAGGTACAAAAGTTTTTTATTTAGGAAAAGAAGAGATGTAACAAATCACTCATTTAAACAACTTCCAAATGCAAAAAAACCATGATGGAAACTCAGAAAAATAACATAATTTTATTATTTTTTGACAATCTCTAATATTTTTCTCCTATAATCTTTGGCTGCATCCTGTCATTGCCTCTTCATATGACAAGGAATTTCTAATAATTTCCCTAGAGAGGATGATAATCCAGTCCTTCCTCTAGCATGACTGATCGAAATGTATTTATTATTAATGCTTTAGAACAGGTTTATTTTTTGCCTTACTACTTTTTATTGGTAATAGTATGTGCATTTTTAGGAAGGTCACCAAATTTAGGAAAGCATCTATCAAGTTTCTTACACATGGGATCACTTAACAATTGAGGGGCATTCACATTTTTTATGCACTTGCTAATCGTTCAAAAATATTTATTTTTTATTGAGATATAATTCACATATCGTAAAATTCATCCCTTTAAAGTGTCTGATTGGCAAAATTGTATAAGCACCAATACTGTGTAATTCCAGACCATTTACATCACCCCCAAAAGAAGCTCTGTACTCATTAGCGGTTGCTTCTCATTTTTCTGTGTCTCAGTCCCTGGCAACCACTGCTCTACTTTCTGTCCCTATGGATCTACCTGTTCTAAACATTTTGGTTAAAAGGAGTCATACAGTATGTGACCTTTGTTGGTTGACTTCTTCCATTTAGTGTAATGATGTCAAGTTTCATCCATTTTGAAGCATGTTTTAGTCTATATCCCTTTATAGAGCTAGTACTCCATCGTATGGATGTACCACATTTTGTTAATCCATAAATGGATGGACATTTGGGTTATTTCCATATTTTGGCCATTGTGAGTAATGCTGCTATAAACATTCATGTAAAAATTTTTTTTGTGGGCAGGTGTTTTCATCTCTCTTGGGAAGATGCATTGCAGTGCAATTGCTGTGTTATAGGGTAACTCTATAATTATCTTAAAAATTTTTTAAATGTTTATTTTTGAGAGAGAGAGAGAGAGAGAGAGAGAGAGAAAGCAGGGGAGGGGCAGGGAGAGAGGGAGACACAGAATCTAAGGCAGGCTCCAGGCTCTGAACTGTCAGCACAGAGCCCAGAGTGGGACTTGAACCCACAAGTCATGAGATCATGACCTGAGCCGAGGCTGGATGTTTAACCGACTGAGCCACCCAGGCACTTCTATACTTAATTTTTGACCACAACTTTCTTAAACATGATGGGCATTGATACTTCTTCTCCTCGAAGGCAGGTTAAGGTTGGGGGTGGGGGTGTGGTGTGTTGGGGACCCTGCGGAGGCCTTTAGATGCCCACTTCTCTTCTTCAATTGCCTCGAGCAGTGGAGGCTTGGCATTAGGGACATATCAGGAAAAATAAACAAATCTGTGAGTTGAATTTCTAAAAGGTAGGAAATAAAAGTAAATGAGTTTAGTCCCATGAGAGAAAATGCATTCTTACTACCTCAATTACTCAGTGTAGTGCTTAAGAGCAGACCGTAGGCTGGGCCTGTATAGGTTGGCATCCCAGCCTCACTGCTAACTAGTTGTGGACCTTGACTAAATTACTTAACCTCTCATGCTTTGGTGTCATCATCAGTAAAATGGGGAGATACTAACACCTAGTATCTTCCTTGTGATGCTGTTGTGCTCACATGACAGCACATGAAACAGGGTCCCTGGCTCAGCCTGTTATCAATAGCAGTAACTTTATTGGCCTCCTGTAGGAATGGAAACCTGTCAATGAGGACATCTGCATAGCCTTTGGCCACTGAAATGTCCACTTCTGGGGTATGATTGAGAAGTAGCGGGTGAAGAATGGCACACAGATGTAGGAGACTGACTCAGTTTGCAGCCCAGACTTCAACGCAGAGCTTGGCCAGAGCTGGGGACACTGAGTGTGGCTCGACTATTCAAAGACTCTTGATGGATTTGTCCCTGAGATGCATTATGTGGGAGTGTGAGAGACGTTTCTAAGGCAATGCTGGCTTCCATCATAAAATCCTTTTGTGTTTCTCCAGGCCTAGGCCTGGCTTCTTCTGAGGTCCTTCTGTCTTCTGGAGCTTCCCTGCAAACTGAAATTTGCCCAAAGTAGGTTTCACTCAGAGAAAAGAAATTAGGTCAGCTATCTGTGCCCCATTTCTTTTGCCAAAAAAATCCTACCAATTTTTACCTGAGACAAAAATAACATTTTTTTCCCTTTCTAGATAATAGAATATATGAATCATTTGGAGATCAGAGGAGGAGTAGCAAAGGCCTAGGAAATCTGCGTTATCTATTTATTCTGTTCTGTCTGTCTGTCTTGTCTATCTACCAACCTACTTATCCATCCATCCGTCCATCCGTCTATTTATCTATCTCTGTCTTTTTCTATCATTAGCTAGACCTTCTCTGTTTGCTATTCATTCAACTCTCCATCTCATCCACCCACCCACCAGTGTTTACTAGCACTTACTCCAGGCTCTTTTCAGGGAGATGGAATAAAGAAAAACAGGAAGCACAGGAGGACAAGGAATTGTAACACAATGTGAGAAATACAGGAACAAACTCTGAGAGGCATAGTAGAAGAATCAAGGGATGGGATGACATTGGGATTAAGTGATAGGTAGACAAGATGGAGAAAGTGGAACCAGGTGGGTGAACTTGCTTTTCAGAGACACAGAGGTATCTTTGGGGCAGCTAGGGCAGAGGGTGTAAGGCAGGGATTCCTGGGAGAGAGATTGGACTGGTAGTGTCTTGAATTGTGTGCCTCAGACATTTGGAGTTTACCCTGTAGTCCTGATAAACTAGAGAAGTCGTTCGAGCAGGTGAGTGACTATATTTTTAAAAGGTCACTCTGACAGTGGGTGTAGAGGACAAGTTGGTGAGGGTGGTGGAGGAGGAGATGGGGATATTGCTTAAAAGACTTTTAATCGTTCAGCTTCTAATTAATAAGCAATTCACTTGTGTTTCATGAGCCTTTAGCCAGATAATCTGGGCCATGATCCAGGTTTGATGTCATGTGAAACACCTGAGAACGTATTTTGTTTTGTTTAATTTAATTCAATTTAATTTTAACTTGTTTATGTTGCCTGGTGGGCTTTATTTTATCCTATTTTCTTCCTAGTACAATCAAGGACCTACATGGTTAATGTATTTTTCTAGGCCCTTTCCCCCATCATGCACATGTCATGGAGATAGCCTTGAAACACATGTCGTGGAGATAGCCTATTGAAATGTGACTGAATTTTATGGGCATCAAATATGAAAAAACACCACATTTTGTTTTCTATGAGCTCTACAATCAAAATGTAGCTCTGTTCCTGTGGCCTGTAGGCCCCAGGCATGGGCAGAAAGCCATATCCCAGGGTGCAGATATGCTTTTCCTTCAGTGGACCTGGCCCCTCCCTGCCATCGGGGAAGGATTAGATGCTAGAAGAGCGAGAACCAATCACCAGGCTGGGTCCAATATCATCCAAGAGCAGCCATCATCCTTTGTTGAGATCCCACACTTTACTTGCTGGCCACAAGCTGGGCTTCCCTGGTCCCTTGATAGTGGGACCAAAGCTCTCTGGGAATAGGCACGAGTGTTGCAATTGTGGGGATAGTCCGCTCCGCAGTGGGGATCAGGGAAATGTGAGTGGGATCTGTTTGAGGAGCTTCATGGGATCTGGTCACCTCAGGGCACCTGGACAAACCTGAATGTCCAGCCCTGTGCAGCCACAGCTCTTTCCCTACACCCCATTGCTGATAGCTCGTCTACCCCTCTCATGGAGGGGCATCAGGCACCAGGCTCCTGTCAACAACCAGCAGTCCAATTGACTACCTGGCCTGATATTTCTGTCCCCAAGCTAAGGGACATTTAATTTTCAGCCAAAAGCATCATTAGGAGCCTTTAGTAAATCAAAGCCAAGTTTATTTGTTTGTTTGACCCTGGAAGGAGATAAAATGGGCTTGTGTATGGTTGCTCTTCCCAAATACAAACATTGACTTGACTTAGGGCTTTTTTTTTTTTTTTTTTTCGAATAGATAAAATCTACAATTGAGTTAATAAACAGAGTTGAAACCCCCCAAATTGACAATACAGGCACCTCTACTGAATGGCAGCCCCTAGTGGATGTGGCCCAATGGGGGGCTCTTGGCTTCATCACGTAGGGAAGGGACTCTGCATCCCCCGCCCCCCGCCCCCGCTTTTAGTCCAGGGTCTGGGCCCTGTGGCACAGTGAGTGCTCAGTCAGTGTAGGTAATGTGAATGATGCGCTTTCTCCTGACGCTCCAGGTCACCTGCACACTGAGCCATCTGCTAGCCTCAGGTGCCACGTTGTTCACCTGGGCACATGTGCCTCGTGAAGGCCACAGTTACAGCTGCACCCTGGGGGAAGGCAGGGCCACTGCTTGGGTGAGCCGCCAACTCGGAGTGGCTCCATACTCTTCAACTGTTCAGAGCCACTCAGCTGTAGGAAGAGATAAGACTGCATCGTTCACCATGGAGGGGACAGGTCTTCCAAGGGTGCCTATCCATTTCTTTCTGCATTCTGGAAGATTTGCATGGCCTTCCAAGAATTCAGTATCATCAACAGGCCTGGCGGGAACTTAGCTTTCTTCTGAATTTTGGAAGGTTTGCGTGCCAACCACATCATTTATACTTCTGCCTAAACCTGGCTCCTTCATGTTTGTATTGTATTTTAATATTCAATAATTGTGTTGAAAGCTTACCCTGCCATATACATTGTTCTAATGTGCCCTTGAGATGGATAGTGCTATTTGTCCCCATTTTACAGGCAAGAGAAAACAGACATCCAGAGAAGTTAAGCAAATTGCCCAATAATTTCTAACACTTTCTTAAAAAAGTTTTTTAATGTTTACTTCTTTTTGAGAGATAGAGTGTGAACAGGGAAGAGAGAGAGAGACAGGATCTGAAGCAGGCTCCAGGCTCTGAGCTGTCAGCACAGAGCCCGACTCAAACTCACGAACCATGAGATTATGACCTGAGCTGAAGTCGGATGCTTAACTGACTAAGTCACCCAGGCACCCCAATAACTAACACTTCTAAAGCTCATTCCATGTATTAGACATTTTCCACTCTCCATGTATGGGGTTCTTCATATTATCTTTACTTCATCTTCCATGATATAGGCACTATTATTATTTACATTTCTGTTTATGAGGAAACTCAGGTGCAAACAGGTCAAGTAACTTATTCAAGGTCATGGAAATGATGTATGACAGGTTTGGACAGTTCCTTAGCTAAGGTTGACTCAGTTCTCAACCATCATGCTATCCTACCTCTCATGATGTAGTAACAAAATATTTTTTTTAATGTTTATTCATTTTTTGAGAGTGAGAGACAGAAGGTGGGGGCGGGGGGAAGGGCAGAGAGAGAGGGAGACACAGAATCTGAAGCAGGCCCCAGGCTCTGAGCTGACTGTCAGCACAGAGCCTGATGTGAAGCTTGAAGCCACGAACCATGAGATCATGACCTGAGTCAAAGTCGGACGCTAACCGACTGAGCCACCCAGGCACCCTGTCCCAGAATGTATTTTGATAGAATAACTCGGTTATTTGTGGACTTATATATGTTGCTGAATTTTTCCCCTTCAAAGCATAGATGGGTTGCCTACAATGATTATTGTGCCATGTACATAATTTATTTCCATTTCTGGAGCCAGTCTGCAGAAACTTAAAATATATCAGACTGAACGCTGAATGAGGTTTCTACAACCCTTTGCACAATGTAATCTGCAGTATCTATTAAGGCAAATAACCCACTTGTCTTTTTCATTCACCAGTCCCACTTTAGGAAATTCTCCTATAGAAACAAAAGCACCAGGGAGATTAGGTATATGATTGGGGAAGTTTTTGCAACATTGCTTATTATGACCAAAAGTGGGGTGAGCCTGACAGCCCATCCCTGGGATGGAGGGAGTAGAGATAAGTGAAAAGATCGAGAAATTGTGGTTTGCCCAGACAATAAAATGTTGTGTAGCTCTGGCCTGCAGTATGGTGAGTGACAGGAGCAGGTAGCAGAAACCCATGCATAGGGAACACTCATTACACAAACAAACAAACAACCCAAACGAGCGCCGGCACCCTTTCCTACCTAATGTGGATTTGACTCTGAGTCTTAGAAGCAAGAAGAGTGTGGAAGAACTCACTCCAGGCTGTTAATGTTGATTACACGGGAGGTGAGGGTAATGCAGGGGGAAGAATGAAGTTGGAGCGCACTATTAATTCTCTGTGTTGTTCGCACATGTAGTACTTTTGAAGCTTTTAAAGAAACTTAAAAGCGATTGAAGTGTAGTTCAATGAGTGCTCAGTTCAGTATGGGCGTGTGCAATATCATCTTAACTGGATGGTTCCATTGGTTTTGACAAATGCTTACATCCACGTAACCCACATCCCTATCAAGACGTAGAACACTTCCAACACCCCAGAAAGGTGCTTTGCACCCCTCTCAGGCAGTCCCTGTCACTCCTTCTACCAGAAGCAACCACTGCTCTGATTTCTTTCACTATAGGTTAGCTTTTCCTGTTTTAGAAGTTCATGTAAATGGTATGATACGGTGCGTACTTTTTTGTGTGTGGTTTCTTTTGCTCAACACAATGTTTCTGAGATTCAGCCACTTTGCAACATGCATCAGTAGGCCATTCTTTCTTAATGCTGAGTACATCCCATTGTATGAATATTCCAAAATCTGTTTATCCATTATTCTGTTGACGGACATTTGGGTTGTTACCAGTTTTTGGCTCTTATGAGCAAGTTTTTGTGAAGATTCTTATACAATTTTTTTTCTTTTTTCTTTTCTTTTTTTTTTGTACACGTACTTCTACTTCTTTCGGATAAATACCTAGAAGTAGAAGCAGAATTGCTGGGTTGAAGAGTAGACATAGGCTTAGTTCTCTAAGTTTCCCAAACTGGTTGTAACATTTTACAACCAGTTTAGTTTCTAAACTCTAGATTGTGCCACATCCTTGCCTGGCACTTTGACACGATTAGCTTCATATTAGCCAGTCTATTGGGTATATAATAGTATTTTATTATAGCTTTAACTTATCTATTTATTTGAAGTTTTCAGGCAGTTTATTTTTTGGTATTTAAAAATATTTCCAGAGGTATTTTATTCATACATATATACAAAATATACATATTCTTTATCCCCACGTTCTTTAAAAAATTTTTTTTATGTTTAATTTTGAGAGAAAGAGAGACAGAGCATGGCTGGGGGAGGGGCAGAGAGAGAGGGAGACACAATCGGAAGCAGGCTCCAGGCTCTGAGCTGTCAGCACAGCGCTCAGCGTTGTACTTGAACTCATGAACCGTGAGATCATGATGTGAGCCAAAGTTGGATGCTTAACCAACTGAGCCACCCAGGCGCCCCATCCCCACATCCTTTTTTAAAAATTTAAATCCAAATTACTTAACATAGAGTGTAATAATTGTTTCAAGAGTAGAATTTAGTGATTCATCACTTACATGTAACACTCAGTGTTCATTCTAGCAAGTGCCTTCCTTAATACCCATTGCCCATTTAGCCATCCTCCCCACCTCCCCCTCAGCAACTTTCAGTTTGTTCTCTCTGTATTTAAGAGTCTCTTGTGGTTTGCCTTTCTCTCTGTTTTTATTTTATTTTTCCTTCCCTCCCCCTATGTTCATCTGTTGTGTTTCTTCAATTTCACATATGAGTGAAATCATATGATATTTGTCTTTCTCTGCCTGACTTATTTCGCTTAGCATAATACACTCTAGTTCCATCCCCATTGTTACAAATGGCAAGATTTCATCTTTTTGATTGCTGAGTAATTTTCCATTGTATATATACACCATGTCTTGTTTACCTGTTCGTCAGTCGACAGACATTTGGGCTCTTTCCATAATTTGGCTATTGTTGATTGTGCTGCTGTAAACATTGATGTGCTTTTGCCCCTTTGAATCAGCACTTTTGTATCTCTTGGGTAAATACCTAGTAGTACAATTGCTGGGTTGTAGGGTAGTTCTATTTTTAATTTTCTGAGGAACCGTCATACTATTCTCCAGAGTGGCTGCACCAGTTTGCATCCACACCAGCAGTGCAAAAGGGTTTCCCTTTCTCTGCATCCTAGCCAACATATGTTGTTTCCTGAGTTGTCCATTTTAGCCATTCTGACAGGCATGATGTGGTATCTCACTGTGGTTTTGATTTGTATTTCCCTGATGGTGAGTGATGTTGAACATCTTTTCATGTGTCTGTTAGCCATCTGATGTCTTCTTTGGAAAAGTTTCTGTTCATGTCTTTTGCCCATTTCTTCACTGGATTATTTGTTTTTGGGTGTCGAGTTTGATAAGTTCTTTATAGATTTTGGATATTAACCCTTTATCTGATACGTCATTTGCAAATATCTTCTCCCATTCCATTGGTTGTCTTTTAGTTTTGTTCATTGTTTCCTTCATTGTGCAGAAGCTTTGTGTCTTGATGAGATCCCAATAGTTCATTTTTGCTTTTGCTTCCCTTGTCTCTGGAGACAAATCTAGTAAGAAGTTGCTGCAGCCAAGGTCAAAGAGGTTGTTGCCTGTTTTCTCCTCTAGGATTTTGATGGTTTCCTGTCTTACATTTAGGTCTTTCATCCATTTTGTGTTTGTTTTTGTGTATGGTATAAGAAAGTGGTCCAGGTTCATTCTTCTGCATGTAGCTGTCCAGTTTTCCCAATACCTTTTGGTGAAGAGACTTTTTGCCTTTAGATATTCTTTCTTCTTTGTTGATTAGTTGGCCATGCATTTTTGGGTCCATTTCTGGGCTCTCTATTCTGTTCCATTGATCTGTGTGTCTGTTATTGTGCCAGTTCCACACTGTCATAATGATTACAGCTTTGTAATACAGCTTGAAGTCCAGACTTGTGATGCCTCCAGCTTTGGTTTTCTTTTTCAACATTAATTTGGTTATTTGGGGTTAACTTACTGTTTCATCGTGATTCATCATGTCTAGCACTTTTTCATGTCCTTATTTAAAGCCGGATTGCATGATTCCAGCTATGGGTTTAATTTTACATCAATATCACACTTTCTTGATTACTGTAGCCTTGTAAGTTTTAAAATCAGGTAGTGTAAGTCCTTCAGTTTTTTTCTTCTTTTTCAAAGTTGTTCTGCTCTGGGTCTTTTGAGTGTCTACATAAAGTTTAGAATTAGCCTTGTAATTTCTACAAAAAGCCCGTTGTATGCCCTAAAACCATGGATCAGTGCTCTTCACTAGAAACGTAATGTGAGCCACATATATAATTTTAAAATTTCCTGTAATCACTTTAAAAGAAGTAAAAAAAATACAAGTTGAAATTTATTTTAATGCTAATTTTTTTTTTTAAATTTTTTTTTTAATTTTTTTTTTCAACGTTTTTAATTTATTTTTGGGACAGAGAGAGACAGAGCATGAACGGGGGAGGGGCAGAGAGAGAGGGAGACACAGAATCAGAAACAGGCTCCAGGCTCCGAGCCATCAGCCCAGAGCCTGACGCGGGGCTCGAACTCACGGACCGCGAGATCGTGACCTGGCTGAAGTCGGACGCTTAACCGACTGCGCCACCCAGGCGCCCCTAATGCTAATTTTATCTAACCAATATATCCAGATTATTGTCATTTCAATGTACAGTGTAGATATTAAAAATGTTTTAAGAGGTATTTTGCATTATTGTTTATATTGGCTTTGAAATATGGTATGCATTTTACACTTATAGCACATCTCAAATCAAAGTATCCATATTTCAAGTGCCCAATACCCTTGTGCCTACTGTATTGGACAGTGCAGCTCTAGGTAAAATTGCCAGCTTTACAATAGTGAGTTTGCAATACATGTGCATGGTGTATCTCTCCCTTTATTTAGGTGTTAACCTTATATTTTTGAAGTTTTGTTTGCAATTCTTGCATATATTTTGTTAAATTTATCCCTAAATATTTCATGTTTTCATGAAAATATATTTCATAAATATTTTGTGCTATCATAAACATGGTTAAAATTGCAATTTCCAATTGTTTGTTGCTAGAGTATGGAAACACAATTAATTCTTGTAAGTTGAGCCTGTATCCTGCAGCTGTACTAAACTCACTTTGTAGCTCTACTGCTTTTTTTTTTTTTTTTTTTTTTGTAGCTTTCTTAGGATTTTCTACATAAAGGAGTATGTTACCTGCAAATAAAGACCATTTTACTTCTTCCTTTCCAGTCTGTCTACCTTTTATTTCTTTTCCTTGCTCTGATGCACTGGCTAATACATCTAGTAAAATGCTGAAGTATTGAGAGTAGGAATCCCTGCCTTGTTCTCTGTCTTAGGGAGAAAGAATTCAGTATTCATTTCATCATCTGTAAGTTTTCTATTGATGACATCAGCTGTAAATTTTCTATTGATAACCTTTATCAGGTTGACGAAGGTTCATTTCTTTCTTCCTTCTTTTTTTTTTTTTTTTTGCTTAATTTTGTCAAGTACTTTTTTTGCATCTATTGAGAAGCTCATATACATTTTCTTGTTAATCTATTAATATGTTAAATTACATTGGTTAGTATTTGAATGTTATACTAATCTTGGAATCCTGAAATAAACTCTACTTTGTCATGATATATTATATATATATTTATATAATTATTATAAATATATATTAGTATATACTTATGTAATTTGTTAACATTTTATTAAGGATTTTATATCTATATTCATGAGGGATGTTGGTCTGTGGTTTTCTTTTCTTATAATTCCCCTTTGGTATGGTTTTGTTTCAGTCATGTTGGTCTCATAAAAGGAGTTTGGAAGTGTTTTTTTACTCCTGTTTTCTGGAAGAGTTTATGTAGAATTGGCATTATTTTTTCCTAAATGTTTTATAAAATTGAATAGTAAAGCATTCGGGACCTGACGTTTTCTTGGTGGGAAGGTTTTCTATACTAAATTAAATTTTTAAATAGATATAGGGCTGTTTATATTTCCTGTTTCTTCTTGTATCCATTTTGGTAATTTGTATTTTACAAGAAATTTGTCAGTTTCATCAGATTACCAAATTTTGTGGCATAAAATCATTTAGAATATTCTCTCCTTTTCCTTTCAACGTCTGGAGTATAGTTAGGGATGGCCTCTCTTTTGTTTCTGATACTGGGAGATTTATGTTGTTGCATGGCATACATTTTCCTCATCTTTTTTGTCACTTTATATTTAAAGTGAATCCCTTGTAAGCAGCATATGTTTGGAGTTTGCTTTTAAAAATTTAATCTGGGGGCGCCTGGGTGGCTCAGTCAAACATTCCAACTCTTGATTTCGGCTCGGGTCATGATCCCAGGGGCGTGGGATCGAGTCCCATGTCGGGCTCTGTGCTGAGAGTAGAGCCTGCTTAAGATTCTTTCTCTCTTCCACTGCCCCCTCCCCTGCTCATACTCTCTCTAAAATCAATCAATCAATCAATCAATCAATCAAAAATTTAATCTGAAAAACTCTGCCTTTACATTTAACATAATTATTTGTATGAGTATATTTAACCTTACCATCTTTCCATTTATTTTTTCTTTGTCTTCCTGTTTTTTTTCCTCCTTTCTTGCTTCTTTTGAATTAATTGGGCATTTGTTTTTGATGTTACATTTTGTGTATTGGATTGGATTTTTACCTAGACTTATTTGTTAATGTCATATGGAACAATTACTGAATGATTTAATAACCTTGCAGTGGTATAGTCATATGCCCCTCCTGTTCTTTATGCTACTGTGCACATACATTTTACTTTTATATAAGTTATGTTTCCTGAAATACACTGTTGTTAGTTGTATAAATAGTCAAATGAATTTTAAAGAAATTAAGAAGTGAGAAAAAAGTCTTTTCTATTTAACCACATATTTACTGTTTGCAGTGCATACTTTCTTCCTGCGGTACAGATGTGAGTTTTCATCTGGTATCATTTTCCTTCAGTCTGAATAACTTCCTAAACAAAAAAAAAAAAAAATCTTTTTGGAGTTCAATCTGCTAGTGACAAAATTTCTTAGTTTTTATTTTAAAATGCTTATTTTACTTTCATTGTGAAAGATGTTTTTACTGGATTTAGAATTTGCAATTGGCAGGGCTTTACAATTTTTTTTTCCACTTTAAAAATGTTCCATTATTTTCTGGTTTGCATTGTTGCTGATTAGGAGTCAATGATTGGTCCTGTTTCCTTCACCATCATGTGACCCTCCCCCACACCTGACTCCTTTGAAGATTTTCTCTTTATCTTTGGTTTTCACCTGTTTGATTATGATGTGTTTAGGTATGGTTTTCTTTAAGTTTATCCTGCTTGGATTTTGTTGAACATCTTGTATCTGTGGGTTGGTATTTTTCATCAATTTTGGACAATCTTCGGCGTTAATGTTTTGTTAGTTTCTTTCCCTCCCTCCCTCCTTCCTTCCTTCCTTCCTTCCTTTCTTTTCTTTCCTTCCTTCCTTCCTTCCTTCCTCCCTCTTTCTTCCTTCCTTCTTCCATCTCTTTCTTTCTTTCTTTCTTTCTTTCTTTCTTTCTTTCTTTCTTTCCTTCCTTCCTTCCTTCCTTCCTTCCTTCCCTCCCTCCCTTCCCTCCCTCCCTCCCTCCCTCCCTCCCTTCCTTCCTTCCTTCCTTCCTTGTATCCAACTCTCTCTCTTATTTTGGCCCTCTAGTTTTTTACCCCATAGGACACTGAAGCTTTGTCCATTTAAAAAATTAATAGACTTTTTTGGGGAGCAGTTTTGGATTTGTTTATTTGTTTTTAAATGCTTATTTTATTTTTGAGAGAGAGAGAGGGAGAGAGCGAGTATGCAAGCATGCAGGGGAGGGGCAGAGAGAGAAGAAGACAGAGGATCTGAAGTGGGCTCTGCTCTGACAGCAGAGGGCCCGAAGCAGGGCTCGAACTCACGAACTGCGAGATCATGACCTGAGCTAAAGTCAGACATTTAACCAAATGAGCCACCCAGGTGCCCCTGGAGCAGTTTTAGATTTAAAGAAATATTGAATGGAAAGTACAGAGAGCTGTCATATAGCCCACCACATTTGCCTGTTTCTGCTCTTTTTAACATCTTGCATTAGAATGGTACATTTGTTACAACTGATGACTCTACGTTGATGTGCCAATGTCATCCTAAGTCCATAGTTTACATTAGGAAATACTCTGGGTTGTACATTCTATGGGTTTTGACAAATGTATAATAATGTGTCCACCGTTATAGTGTCATACGGAATAGTTTCACCATCCTAGAAATTCCTGTGTTCCACCTATTCATCTCTCCCCCTCTCCCCACAAACTATGGCAAACACTGATCTTTTTACTGTCTCTATGGTTTTGCCCTTCGAGAATGTTTTGAAGTTGGAATCATACAGTATGTAACTTTTTCAGATTGGCTTCTTTCACTTGGCAATACGTATTTAAGTTTCTTCCATGTGGCTTGATAGTTTGTCTCTTTTCAGCACTAATAATATTCCAGTGTGTGGATGTACAATGATTTATCCATTCACCTATTGAAGGACATTTTTGTTGCCTTCAGGTTTCGACAATTATGAATAAAGCTGCTGTAGACATTAAAGTGTAGCCTTTTTGTGAACGTAAGTTTTCACCTCTTTTGGGTAAACACCAGTGAGTCTGGTTGGTAGAGCCTATGGTAAAAGCATGTTTAGTTTTGTAAGAAACTGCCAAACTGTCTTCCAGAGTGGTTGTTCCATTTTGCATTCCTACCAGCAATGAATAGGTGTTCCTTTTGGTCTAGAACCTTGGCATTATCAGTGTTTTATATTTTAGCCATTCTAATAGGTATGATGTGGTATCTCGTTTTAATTTGTAATTCTTCAATGGCCTGACGTTGAGCATCTTTCCATATGTTTATCCATCATCTGTATCTCTTTGTTGGTGAAGTGTCTGTTCAGATCTTTTACCCATTTATAAGTTGGGTTGTCTCCTTATTGTTGAGTTGTAAGAGTTTTTTGTATATTTTAGAAACAGATTCTTTATTAGATATGTGTTTTGCAGTGATTTTCTCCTAGTTTGTGTTTTGTATTTTCATACTCTTAACAGTATCTTTCACGGAGCAGAAGTTTTTAATTGTGATGAAATCCAACTTAGCAATTTTTTCTTTCACAGATCATGCTTTTGGTATTATATTTAAAAAGTCATTGCCAAACCTAAGGTTGCCAACATTCTCTCCTCCGGTCGTTGGTCTAGGACTTTTATGGTTTCGAGTTTATTTTTGTGAAAGATGTAACGTGTGCATCTAGATTAAATCTTTGCATGTAGATGTCCAGTTGTTTTAAGCTACATTTGTTGAGAAGAGTACTTCTTCTCCATTGAATTGCCTTTGTTCCTTTGTTGAAGATTAGTTGATTGTATTTGTGTCTGCCATTTTGTTTTGTTTTGTTTTGTTTTGTTTTGTTTTTAGGTCTCTGTGTTTCGTTTGGATAGTTTTCTGTTACTCTGTCTCTTGCACTGATCTTTTCTGCTATAGTGTTTGATCCGTTTTTATGCCAATCTACTGAATTTTTCCATTCAGATATTTTATTTTGGGGTTCTTAAATTTCTCTTTGGTTCTTTTTTATAGTCTCCATATCTCTATTAAAATTCTGCATTTCTGTTGCCTCATTATATTTTCCTTTAAATCTTTGCAAGTATTTATGATAGTTATTTTAAAACCCTTGTGTGCTAATTTCAACATATCTATTATTTCTTGGTCTGTTTTCTTTTTTTAAAATTGAAGTACAGTTTACATACAATGTTACATGAGTTCCAGGTGTACAACATAGTGATTCGATAGCTCTGTGTCATGCTGTGTGTACCACAAGTGTAGCTGCCACCTGTCACCATACAATGCCATTACAATACCATTAATTATATTCCCTGTGATGCACCTTTTATCCCTGTGACTTACTCATTCTGTAACTGGAAGCCTGTACCTCCTTCTCCCCTTCGTCCATTTTGCCCACCTCCCTACTCCCATTGGTCTGTTTCTTTTGGCTTCTTTTTCTCTTGATTATGGGTCACATGTTACATCACATGGCTAGTGATTTTTGATCATATGCTGGAGATTACCGATAGCACATTGTTGAGCTTTTGGATCTTGTTATTATCCTTTAAGGAATGTAGATTTGTTTTCTGGTAGTCAATTAATTTATGTTTAAAAATAACTTAATCATCTTAGGTTAAAAAAAAAAACTCTTTTGAGGTGGTTTTAAAGTAGTACACTGAGTTAGAGCCTGAGGTGTGTTCTCTCTGCAGTCTCTGCTGGATGGCGAGGGTGTTCAGGGATTTATCTCAACTCTTGGTGGTTGGAACCACTGTGTCTCCCAGTACTGTGGGATCAGCATTCAGCTCACAACTACTCAGTAGTTGTTTTTGGCCAAGCCTCTTGGTGTCTTACCCTGTGCACATGTAGGTTAGTATTTGACCAAAGACTTAAGGGGACCTTTATACTTATTTCTGAAGCTTCATTTTTGGTTCTGCTCCTTTCTGTCCAGGATTTCACCCACAGATTCCAGCTGCCTCAACAGAACTCTGATCTTTGCCTTCTTAGCTCGCACAAACCACTCTGGTCTATAAGGGCTCCATCACCTTGCGTGGTCTGGACAGAAAGTTCAAACAGAAAGCCAGGGCAATGTGAAGCTCGTGTTTCCCTCTCTCATGGATCACAGACCTGCATTGCCTCTTATCTAACAATGGAGAAACAGTCGTTTCATATGTTTTGTCCATTTACTTAGTTATGGCTGGCAGAAGAACTCTAATTTTTAAACTTTTTGAAGAACGATTTAAGAAAGTATTTTTTTTTCAAAAGAGAAACACATCTCAACACATTATCTAGCCAAAAGCACACTGCATAGGTTCACTGAATGGGATAAGGTTTGCAGATAGAACTTGTTGGTTTGGGGCACACTACAGGAAAATGCCTTCTTTTTTTTTTTTAGTGTTTATTTATTTTTGAGACAGAGAGAGACAGAGCATGGACGGGGGAGGGTCAGAGAGAGAGGGAGACACAGAATCCGAAGCAGGTTCCAGGCTCTGAGCTGTCAGCACAGAGCCTGACGTGGGGCTCGAACTCACGGACCGTGAGATCATGACCTGAGCCGAAGTCGGACGCTTAACTGACTGAGCCACCCAGGCACCCCAGAAAATGCCTTCTTTCTCCTGCTCTCCTTGATCTCCCTTTTCCCAGCCACGGAGACATAGGGGGCTGATATGTGAGCAGGGAAGGGGAAAGGGAAAAGTGACCACCCTTGCTGCCTCTCACAATTCACATAGTAGAATTGCTATCCTCGTGGCTCAGCCTGGTTCATCAGGAGTCTGTAGGAAGCATACATCATCTTTGTGATCTTTGACCACTGAGCACACATCTCCCTCAGGGGACCTCAGTGAGGTGGGTGGGGGCTGTGACTATAGAGGATTTATGATTTATTTTTAAATTTTTGTTTATTTATTTTAGAGAAAGTGTGAGAGTATGAGCAGGGGAGAGGGGCCGAGGTGGGGAGGGAGAGAGAATCTTAAGCAGGCTCCGTGCTCAGTGTGGAGCCCAACGCAGGGCTCGACGCCACAACCCTGGCATCATGGCCTGAGCTGAAATCAAGAGTCAGACACTCAACTGACTGAGTCACCCAGGTGTCCCAACTGTAGAGGATTTAGAGGTCAGGTTTCTAGACCCTAGCCATCACACACAACCACCTGTAACCCACAGACATAGGCAAAAAATCCAGAGGGTCAGGGCTTGATAGATGAGGAAACTGGAGAGGTGAGGGGCGAGGTGACAGCCGATGGTGGGCGCCCAAAGCTCTTATGAGAAGAGGTTTGGGACTCTGACACTTACTGCTAGTAGCTGAACATGACTGTGGAACACAGGCCCACAGCAGACTTTCTACCTGGGAATTCTGCTTCGGGATAGGGTATTAATTACATTGAAACTGGCTCTTCCCAATTCTAATATAGGAAGTTAAATTTGTTCAAACTTCCCGGGACAGGCTGTGGACAGATCAGAATCTCCCCTTCTGGGTGGCGTGTACCACCCTACAGAGTTCCCAGCCTTACCCTGAGAGAAGTCTCTGTCTTGGTGGGAGGAGCCTACCCAGTGTCAGGAGAGGCTCAGTCTGGGCTGTGAGTCACTTCCCACTGGGCTTGCATTGAGAAGGGTTAGGATTGCATTGAGAAGACGGTTCTTTGAGGCTCTCTTGCCTCCCAAGGTTCTGGGCCCCCTGCTTCTCCAGATCACTGGCACTTCCCCCAGGGGAGGGAATACTTTCTTTGACTGAAAACCTTCTTCATAATATTCCTCCCTCTCAGACACAGCTCTGAAATTTCTGGCAAATTATTTTCAGGAAGCAAAAAGTAGGCAGATGGAGGCCACCAAGTTCATCACTGAATGGTTTCTTCAGATTTCTTGGTTAAGAATATTAGGTGGTTCAACTGGAAAGAGCTCTTGGGGATTTCCTACCCTGGATCTCTGATTTAAAAAAAATTTCTTAAATAATGTTCTTATTTATTTTTGAGGGAGAGAGAGAGAGAGAGAGAGAGCTAGCGAGCGAGCATGAGTGGGGGAGGGGCAGAGAGAGAGAGGGAGACAGAGAATCTGAAGCAGGCTTCAGGCTCCCAGCTGTCAGCACAGAGCCTGACGTGGGGCTCAAACCCATGAACCGTGAGATCATGACCTGTGCTGAAGTTGGACGCTTCACCCACTGAGCCACCCAGGCGCCCCAAGGGTCTCTGATTTTTAAAGATGGTGATAAATGCAGACCTTGGGTCCAGACCTTGAGGTTCAGCGGAACTCTTCCAACTACGACAGACTGCCTCTTGCTAAAGTTTAAAACCAAAAAGGGCCTCTCTCAAAACAGCAGAAAACCCGGGGTGCAGAAGTAAGGAATAATTGTAGCTGCGTGACTCTGTGCTACAGAAATAGAGAGGAGAGCCACAGTCAGAGACGGTTACCACCCACCCAGCACTGCAGCAGGCACTGGTGGATTTTGCCAGACGAGAAGTCTTAAATAGCGGGTTTTAGGGATGTCCAAACTCGAGTGTCTCACCGTGACATTTTGTTTGCTTGGAGAGACTGCTCTGGTGGTTTGGTAAGTTTTCAAGATGAAGCTACACTTGGATTATCACATTCCTAAATCATGACTAAGAAGATTCAGGCTGTCTAAATAAAGGGAAACAGTCCTATTCAGTGGCCTCCAAATGTAATTAAACTGCCGAATCAGTAATTTTCTAAATGTAGACACCTCATGCGTGACTAACACCTTCGCTCCCCAATCAAAACACACTAAAGGAAAGAAGAAAACAAACAAAACAAAGCGAAGCAACAGGGATATTTCAAAATGCACCCTTAAGATTTAGCCTCAAACTCCGCACATTTTATTATAAACTTGTAGCTGAGTTAGAAAGTGCGGAGAAAGTCGCCCATTGCATTTTAGGAGGTTGGCAGAATGCGGATCAGAATCCTGGCAAAGATAGCGGGCAGTGCTCACTCGTGAAGGGAGGTGGGAGAGTCCTAGAGAAACGCCCTGAGCTTAGAAGTTGACAAGTGGAGGGGCCAGGAGTGACCTCGCTGTCTCGCCCCTGGGCCTGCGCCACACCACACTTTCCTGCTGGGACCAAGGTCTCTTGCCCTGTGGACATCTGGCATGAATTGGTTTTCCCAGAGCCATGGAGGCTTGCAGCCACAGAGCTGGGGAGTTGTGTGTTTATGTTTCCTTGTTGTGGGGGTCAAGGAAATGGGGGGATGGAGTTTAAGCGGCAGAACTTCCCGTTCTGTGGCTATGGCTCTGAGATAATTTGAGAAATAGCAGAGCGTGGGAAGAGGGGGTGTCCGGCCCACTGGGCTCGAAGTGGCTCCGAGTGGGCTCTGCTCGGTGCTGGCCTCCCCCGGAGAGACAGCGGAGCTGGAGGGTTTAATTTCAGCAGGAAGTGAAAGGAAGGGCCAGGCTGTTTACCCGGCTAGACTCTTGAAGGGAGTCGGATATTGGCAGAAATTTCAAATTCTGACTGTGGGACCGAGCTATTTATATTGAAAACATTTGAATGACTTGCCCCCCTCTTTTCCACAATGTAAGACGGGCACACTTCCAGGCCTGCCCCCGCACCCAGCCAGCCTCCAAAAGCCGCCCGGTGCTCTCTCTCTGCCTAAACTGTAAGGAGTCTGGCTAAATAAATGCCCCGGCAGAGCTCAGTGGGTGCTCAAATTTAATATGCTCTTGACCTCTTTGTCTTTCAGAAATGAAATTTATTGAGTTTGGATTCCAGCGTCCCCAGGCCCCCACTAACATCTAATTAACCAGACCACACTTTGACTTCAAAAGTGCAGAAGAAAATGAGGAGATGTATTATGATGTTCTCGCTGCAGGAACCTCAAGGGAGGGGCTGGGGAGCTGAGCCAGGGGTCTTTTGAAGTATCTGAGCCGGTGGTCTGCAGTTCTGCCAGAATGCAAGATAAGCAGGGCTGCCCTCTTTTGCTTTTTTCCCCAGTAGAGAGTGATTATCTTTCCTTTCGTTGTCATTGACCCTTCTTGGCCTGAATTTCCCAGGCTCTGACTTTGAGCTCTTTTGCTGCACCAGCAGACAAGGGGACACCCAACTATACCCCCCCGTTCCCACCCCCCTTCCTGATAGTCTCCTAACTACCTTGCCACTGTGCCTGGATCCCTACCATGAAAACCATCATAAGGGCACCGTGTCTAGAAAGCACCATGAAAATGCATCATCGGGGACAAGGTAATGCATTAATCCATGAGAAGTGGAATCATGTCGTATGGGAGTAGGGTCTGAGAATTACTGATTTAGTCAAGTCCCCCATTTTCAGGCTGCAAAGATAGAAGCATAGAGGAGAGGGAGGCAAAATGTGACATCTGCCTAAAGCAACTAAGAAGGACTGCAGAAGCCATTTTGTCCATTCTCCTGCCTCTGGAGTTCCTAACACGGGGGATGCGGGGCATGGTCTACCCTTGGGAGGTGGGGAGTCACTGGAAAGGAGCAGAAGGTCCCTTCTGGAGGATGCAGGGCATGCTGGGACTCCAACTGCATGAGACCAAGAGACAGTGCTTGGCAGGCCCTACCCGGCTCGCCCATGTAAGGGAGTGACCAGTTGGCCTGGGGCACCTTGCACTTAATTTGGGACATGGCTGTTTTCCAACAAGGTCCCATCTAGCAGGTGGAATAAGATAGGAGCAGGGTTGGGAGCATCAGCATGAGGCTCTGGTTGTTTAGGGGATTTAAATGAGATAATAACCATAGGTTAACCCATTAAGTAGTATATAGCATGTACTCAATAAATGGTATCATTCATCACTGTTATTTATTTATCAATTTGTTTTAAATTAAACAAACAAACAAACTTAAAACAGTTCACCCATTTCTCTCACCTCTCTACCCCCACCTCTGGCAACTGCCTTTGTATCTATGAGCTTGTTTTTTTTTTTTTTTTTTAATTTTTAAAATTTTATTTTAAACCCCATATGAGACAAATCACATGGTATTTGTCTTTCTCTGTTTGACTTATTTCACTTAGCATAATGCCCTTGAGATCCGTCTGTGTTCTTGCAAATAGCAAGATTTCATTCTTTTTTATGACTGAATAATATTCCATTGTATATATATGTCACAATTTCTTTATCTGTTCATCCATTGATAGACACTTGGGTTGTTTCCATATCTTGGCTACTGTAAATAATGCTACAATGAATATTAGGGTACATATGCCATTTTGAGTTAGTGTTTTTGTTTTCTTTGGCTAAATACCCAGAAGTGGAATTACTGTATCATATGGTAGCTCTATTTTTACTTCGGTGAAGAATCTCCACACTGTTCTCCATAGTGGTTGCACCAATTTATATTCCCACGAACAGTGCATGAGGGTTTCCCTTTCTCTGCATCCTTGCCAACACTTGTTATTTCTAGTTGTTTTTTTTTTGTTGTTGTTGTTTTTTTGATAATAGCCATTCTAACGGGGATATCTCATTGTGGTTTTGCTTTGCCTTTCCCTGATGATTAATGATGTAGAGCATCTTTCCACGTACTTTATGTCTTCTTTGAAAAGAATGTCTATTTAGAGCTTCTGCCCATTTTTAATTGAAATTTTTTTTCCTATTGAGTTATATAAATTCTTAATACATTTTGCGTATTAGCCCCTTATTAGATATATGATTTGTGAATATTTTCTCCTATTCAATAGGTTGTCTTTTCATTTTGTTAGTGGATTCCTTTGCTGTGCAGAAACTTTTTAGTTTGTTGTAGTCCTCCATATTTATTTTTGCTTCTGTTGCTTTTGCTTTTGGTGTAAGATTCAAAACACCATCACTCAAGGGACATCTGGGTGGCTCAGTTGGTTAAGCATCTGACTTTGGCTCAGGTCATGATCTCGCATTTGTGAGTTTGAGCCCCTCATTGGGCTCTGTGCTGACAGCTCAGAGCCTGGACCCTGCTTTGGATTCTGTGTCTCCCCTTCTCTGTGCCCCTCCCCTGCTCATACTCTATCTCTGTCTCTCTCTCAAAAATAATAAATAAAAAATTTTTAAAAATTTAAAAAAGTGCCATCACCAAGACCAATGTTAAAGAGCTTACTGCCTGTGTTCTTCTAGAAGTTTAACACTTTCAGGTCTCACAATTATGTCCTTAATCCATTTTCAGTTAATTTCTGTGTATGGTGTAAGAGAGTGGTCCAATTTCATTCTTTTGCATGTGTTTTTCCAGTTTTCCCAGTACTATTTATTGAAGAGACTGACCTTTCTCCTTTGTATATTCTTGCTCATTTGTCGTAAATTAAAATTGATCTTCTTTATGTGGGTTTATTTCTGGGTTCTCTATTCTCTTGCACTGATCTATGTGTTTTCATGCCAATACCATTCTGTCTTATTCACTATAGCTTTTTAATATTGTTTGAAAGCAGGGAGTATGATGCCTCCAGCTTTGTTCTTCTTTCACAGGATTGCTTTGGCTGTTAATGGTCTTTTATGGTTTTATACGAATCTTAGGATTTTTCGTTCTATATCTGTGGAAAATGCCATTGGAATTTTGATAAGGATTGCATTGAGTCGGTAGACTGCTTTGGGTAGTATGTTCATTTCAACAGTATTAATTCTTCCAGTTCATGAGCATGGAGTATCTTTCCATTTATTTGTATAGTTTTCAATATACAGGTCTTTCATCTTCTTGGTTAAATTTATTCCTAGGTATTTTATTATTATTATTATTATTAAAGTTTATTTATTTTGAGAGAGAGAGAGAGAATGAGAGAATGAGAGAATGAGCAGGGGACGGGCAGAGAAAGAAGGGGAGAGAAAGAGAATCCCAAGCAGGCTCTGCACTGCCAGCACAGAATCTTGACACAGTGCTTGATCTCACAAACCGTGGGATCATGACCTGAGCTGAAATCAAGGGTCAGAGCTTAACTGAGTGAGCCACCCACGTGCCCTGGTATTTTGTTATTTTTGGTGTAACCATAACATCACTGTTATTATCAGATAATGTGGATGAAGGGAAAGGAGACATTTCAGAGCCTCAGTTAGAGGGACTGAGACAGGGAGGGATGGAGATGAAGACATAGGACGGGGCAGAAGTAAAAGACTCACGCAATTTAGAGATGACCGTAGAGCACACACAAGGCACAGGTTTGTGGCAGCCTCCTGTCTGCCCTGGGAAGAGGAAAGAAGAGGTGCAGCGACACATAACCTGCTCTCTGTCTCCAGCAAGCTCCACATGATCAGAGACCATTTCTCACTTGCTCATGGGTATAGCCAGGACATGTAGCACGGTTCTTGGGAATAGTAGGATCTGGTAGCAGACCTTGATGCCCTGTCCATATCTCCTAACCCTTACCATTTTATGGTTCCTCGGCCTGTTTTCCAACTGCCAGTTTCAATGCTTCTTTGCCGGCGGATTCTCTTAGGTTACTGAAGCCTGCTCCGCCCCGCTGAAGGTGTGAGGCAGAGTAGACTTTTGTGTGGAAGACCAGAAATGGGGAAATTAACACCCCTGGCAAAGCAGCCTTCAGCTAATGCCAGAGTGTGTAAATACCCCAGCTCTCTCCCCTCCCCAAAGGGGTAAGTCTAAGACACAGGCCACACACTGGATCTCAAAGGTCACCATAGGAGGAACTTGATAATGCATCCTTATTGGCCACATTCCTTTTTCTTTTTTTTCAGTGTTTATTTATTTTGAGAGAGAGAGAGAGAGAGAGAGAGAGAGAGAGAGAGAGAGAATGAGCAGGGGAGGGGCAGAAGGAGAGGGAGAGAATCCCACGCAGGCTCTGCACTGTCAGTGCGAAACTGAATGTGAGGCTTGGACCCACAAACCAGGAGCCAAACCGAGTTGGACACTTAACCAGCTGAGCCACCCAGATGCCCCCGTATTACGAACTTTCTTTTTCTTACTAACTGTCACACTCCTCTTCTGATGTTTTTTGTTTGTTTTGTTTTTTGTTTTTTCTTTTTTGTCTCCCAAACAGACTGCTAGCACTTGAATTCTTACCTGAGGGTCTGCTCCTGGGAGAATCCAAACCAGCCAGTGCTCAATGGTCCATTTTTGGGTAGTGAATAAATGTATGAGTTGGACCCAGCCAATGTCACTGCCCTTATCACTTGTCCTGTCATTCCTGAAGCCTTTTGTGCATAGGTAGCAAGTGGGGAGTCTACAGACTCAGAAACATACCCCAAGTCCTAGAACTCCAGGCCTCATTCTCAGCCTTTGATTGTCTTTGTGTTCCTTGTTTTTCTGTCATGATAAAGAGGGCAAGAAGAGGTTTTCTTCTGCAGAGTCCCCATACTTGGTGATTGTGCTTGGTGAATCACCTCTTGCATCAAGGAAGATCTTCCCTTCACTACTTTTTTAGAGCCTGCCCCTCTCCATCTCTCATCCTTAATGATTCCTTAATGGAATCAGTCAAGAAACACATCAGATCTTTGTAACTTCATCTCCATAAAAGGCTTAGAAGAGAGGATAATGGTGCCTGTCATGCAAAACAAAAAGAACCACGTGCAGAGAGACGACCAAAGTAGAAAGATAGAATCTGGGTGTCCAGGGAATCCGAGCTGCTGTGAGCCCTTCCTCAGAGAAATTTGTTAAACAATCTCCAAGTCTTGTACAATTAGATGACAACATTTATTTGCAAATAGGAAGGGAGATGGTGACAGCACTATAATTTATGTCTTCAATAAGTGGCTCATGCCCAGCGTCAGAATGGATCCATTGCCATTCAATCTCGCCCTTGGTTTTCACATTTTTGCATTTATATTGGGCATGTAAGTGACAAAATAGAGCATGTGACAAGCCAGGTTGTTGTCAGCTTCATTCTCAGATTGCCGATCGTGCTGGTTTTTTGATAAGATAATCACTCCATTTTGTGTGTGTTTCTTGCTTCTCTTATGGCAACTTGGGCAATACTGGGGCTGTCTCCAGAGCATTTCTCCTGATGAATTTGCACAGGGAAGGAATAGGTAGTTACTGCTTTGTTACTTGAGGTTGGAAATTTCCCAGTTAGGCAGAAAACATGCTGGAGCCTCTAGGCTGACAAAAACCTCCAAGGTCCTCTCATTCATCTCATAATCATAGATCACATTGCCTCACTATCATCGCCATGTAACATTACCCTTCTATTAGAGGGAACATGTAATTTATTGTCCAAACTAAAACCCTTCAGAGAATGAAAGGAGTGCTGTTAATAATTATCGTGGGATGACAGGTATAAATTTGGCAAATTGGGACATATAGGCATGCTACCTTCTGTACTTGTACAATCCTTGTGATGGGAAACTTCCTTAACCTGACAAAGTATATGTGTCAAACATCTATTAAAAACCCCTCACACTCAGGGAGGAAATATACATTTCTCTTTAAGTTGAGAAGGAGACAAGGATGTCTATTCTTACCTTTTCTTTTCAATATTACATTGGCAGTGTTGGCCAGCATAGTACAAGAAGTGTATAAAACGGGAGGGTAAGAACTGTAAAGAAGAAGTAAGGCTTCCATTCTTCGTGGACAACTATGATTATCTACAGAGAAGACCCAAGAGACTCTAAAAATAATAATTAGGGTTACTAAGAGCTCATTAAGTTAGCTAGATATAAGATCTATCTACATAAATCAGTTGTATTCTGTACATCAGCACTAAGCCATTAAAACCACTATTTATGATAGCAGCACAAAAGTAACTTGCTTAGGAATAAATATAATGCAGGCTGTATATGATTTTGTTGAAAGAAAATTATAATACTAAAAGAAAACCTAAATAAACACAGAGATATACCATGTTCAAGGATATGTAGATCTTATATTTAAAAGATGTTGGTTCTTCCCAAATTAATTTAATACAATTTCAATAAAAATCCTAACAGGTTATTGGTAGAGAATGATAGGCTTATTCTAAATATAGATATAGATATAGAATATATATATTCTATATCTAGGATATAGAATATAGGATATAGAATATAGGATATATCCTAATATAGGATATAGAATAACAAAGGGCTAAGAATAGCTAGGGCACTTTTGGAGATGAATAAGGTGTAGACTCACTCAGGCATCAAGGCTTGTTATAAAGCTATAGTTATTAAGAAGCTGTAATATTATTGTGGGGCTAGACAAATAGGTGAACAGAACAGAATTGAGAAGCCAGACACACACCTATGCAAGCCTCCTAGTGACAGAGATGATGTAACAGATTAATGAATGGTTTGGGGACAATTAATTATTTGTATGCAAAACAATCAGCTTGCTCACTCACACACAAAAATAAATTCCATGTGAATTAAACACCTAAAAGGCAAAACTAAGAAAATCTTTAGATGAAGATTTATAAGGATACTGTCACAACTTCAGTGTAGGAAATAGTTATTTATTTATTTTATTTATTTATTTATTTATTTATTTATTTATTTTTGAGAGAGAGAGAGAGAGAGAGAGAGAGAGAGAGCAAGTAAGGGAGGAGCAGAAAGAAGGAGACAGAGGATCCAAAGCAGGCTCTGTGCTGACAACAGAGAGCCCAATGCAGGGCTTGAACTCCCGAACCGTGAGATCATGACTTCAGCCAAAGTCGGGTGCTTAACCAGCTGAGCCACCCAGCCACCCCCATAGTTATTTATTTTTTTAAATTTTAGGTACACAGAATTGGATTAATTATAATCATAGGTTTGTGGAACACTCTCACCATAATTTTGGCTTGCTTTTGTTATATTCAGCTATTATTAATAATGCAGCAAGCACTTATGAACATACCACCTAAAATAAAAACTAGGACCTTGATATAATAGCCTATATCTAACAGTGTGGTCTCCCTACATCCCATCCCTTTGTCTCTGTAGCACAAGGAAACCATCTCCCTGTACTAAATGCTCATTATTCTGGTTTATTTTGTATACAGTTTTATTCTACTTAAAATTTCCTAAAACTGTATGTTTTTAATGGAATTGTTCTTAACTTTTTAAAAAGAGTGTCATGGTGTTTTTGATCTTCTGAGAATTACTTTATTCACTTTATATTGCTAAGATTTTTCTGTATTATTATGTCTCACTGCGGTTAATTTGTTTGACTGTTTTATAATATTCCATGTGTGAGTATACCGGTTTGTTTATTCACTGTCCCGGTGACGGGCATTTGGTTGTTTCCAGGATGTTTGCTTCTTTGAACCATGCTGTTAAGAACAGTTTTGTACAGTCTCCTGCTGTACATTTGCAAGAGTTTATCTTGGGTAACCTTAGGCGCAGGAAAAGATTTCTTAAAGATATAAAATGTATTCATTATAACAAAGATTGGTAAATTTGGCTTTATTAAAATTAAGAACTTTTGTTATTCAACAGACAAGTTATGAACTGGGGGGGAGATATTTACAATATGCACAGCCTGAAATGGATTACTATTAAGAATATAAAATAGCTCTTACAGATTAAAAGAAAACTCCAAAAACAAAATTAAAAATGGGTAAAAGATGTGAATCAACATTTGGCATTCAATACTGTATAGAAGGCCAATAAACACACAAAGAGATATTTAACATTTCTTTAACATCTGTGGTCTGGGAAATGCAAATTAAGGTCACAGTGAGATCATTTTCATCCACTCAATTGGCACAAATTAAAAGGATGAAAATACCTAGCATTGGATGAATCTGGGGCCACAAGTTTTCTGAGACACTGCCCTATTGGTGTAAGACTGGAAAACATTTCATCTTTATTGCCTGAAGTTAAACTTCATATATACTTACTCCCTGAGACAAAGAAGCACAAACCATAAAAAAGCTCAGTAATTTCTACTCCTAACTATTTATTTTAAACCTCTGTTAACCAAAGACACCATTGAAAGTGAAGAGCAAACTGCCTGGGAGAAGATATTAGCAATATTACCAGCAAAAGATCAGTATCCAGAACATGGAAAGAACTGACATAAATCAACGAGAAGAAGACAAACACCATCATGGAAAGGGGACCCAAGGTGTGAATGGGCAAACGATGGAAGAGCACAAATGGCTAATAAGCAAATATAATTCTACCTCACACGTAACCCAGAAGAATGCAAATGAAAACCTATGATAAGATATTTCATACTGATCAGACTAACAACAACAACAAAATGTGTCACAGTACTATTCTCACATGTTGGTGAGAATTTGGTGCCACAAAACTATTTTACATTCTTTTTGGGAATGTAAATTAGTAAAATCAATTAGGAAAACATTTTTTGAATTTCCATAAAAGTTTAACAGGCATAAACCCTAAGGCCCAGTGCTTCCACCAATCGACATAAACCCTAGAGAAACTCTCACGTGACTTCACAAACAGATGTGTATGAGGAAGTTTACAACCACAGTTTGTAATCCCATCAAATAGAAACAACCTAAATATCCATCAAGAGAAGAATGAATGAATTAGCTGGATAATAGTAATAATGGAATACTCTATGGTAAGGCATCAAGAAAGGGCCAGATAGAAAATATTTTAGGCTTTGCAGGCCATGCAGTCTCTAACATAACTATTCAGTTTTGCCATTTTAATGGTAATGAAGTCATAGACAATACTTAAATGAACAAGTGTGGATGTGTTCTAATAACTTTGCTTACAAAAAACAGGTGGCCAGCTGGATTTGGCCAGAGAGAAGAATGAATCCACTAGAGTAACATATATCAAGATGGATGAATCCTGTTAATTTGAGGTTAAGTGGCAAAAAAAAGTTGCAGAATAAAATATATGTATGATACCGCTTAATAAAGTTCTTTAAAAACATGCAAAAACTACCAAATAGTGTCTGATGGTTAATTTTATGTGTCAACCCGACTGGACTCAGGGATGCCCAAATAGCTGGTATAAAATTACTGGGTGTGACGGTGGGGATGTTTCCAGAAAAGCATTTGAATGGGTAGATGTAGTAAAGAAAGACCCTCATCAGTGTGGATGGGCATCATCTAATCCATTGAGGGTCTGAATAGAACAAATAGAACAGGGTAATTTGCTGTCTTGGTTAGAGCTGAGACATCCATTTTCTCCTGCCCTTGGACAGCAACACTCCTGGTTCTTGGACCTTTGGACTTGGACTGGGAATACCATTGGCTTCCCTAGTTCTTAGGCCTTCAGGTTTGGACTGGAACTATATACCATTGGCTTTCTAGGGCCTCCAGCTTGCATGACCACATGAGCCAATTCTTCAAAATAAGTCTCTTTCTGTATGTCTATTGGTTTTGTTTCTCTGGAGAACCCCCAAGAAATACATATTGCTTGGGGCACAAGTGTATACAGTACAATATGAAAAAACGCATGGGAATGATAAACACTCAAATCCAAGATAGTTCCATCTTGGGGGTGGGGGTAAGGTCAGCGTGATGCAGCTGGGAGGGTGTTCTGGGGACTTCAGCTCTATTAATAAGGTTTTATTTCTTTTTTACAATGTTCATTTATTTTTGAGAGAGAATTAGAGCACAAGCAGGGGAGGGGCAGAGAGAGAGGGAGACACAGAATCGTAAGCAGGCTCGAGGCTCTGCGTTGTCAGCACAGAGCCCGATGCAGGGCTCGAACTCATAACCCATGAGATTATGATCTGAGCTGAAGTTGGACACCTAACCCACTGAGCCACCCAGGCGCCCCAATAAGGTTTCATTTTTTAAGCAGAATAGTAGGTGCCTGAGTGACTATGGTAGTATTTCATATACCTTTTAGTGTATCTAAATATTTCATAATATACTTGAAACTAACACAAAATAAAAGAGACTTCAAGAGAGGAGAGGGCCGGGGCGCCTGGGAGGCTCGGTTGAGCGTCCAACTTCGGGTCAGGTCATGATCTCACGATTCGTGGGTTCGAGCCCCATGTCGGGCTCTGTGATGAGCGCTCAGAGCCTGGGGCCTGCTTAGGATTCTGTGTCTCCCTCTTTCTCTGCCCCTCCCCTGCTCATGCTCTGTCTCTCTCTGTCTCTCAAAAATGAATAAAGATTAAAAAAATTTTTTTAAAAAGGAGAGGGCCTCTTGTGTGATTCCGTGAAATTTGATGATGCGTCTAGGTGTCCACCTAAAATCACTACACTGTTCACACTCATGAAACCCTGCTCCAGGCCTCCAGGACTGAGAGCCTCTTTCTAAAATGGTCCTTCTTTTCTTGTCTCTTTTGCTCCCAGAAGACCAGGAGGCAGGAAGCAGAGAAAGAGCTTGCCGTAGATGGTTTCTGTTGTAATTTCCTGGGACCAGATGCTCCCATTTGCCCATACAAGTGTCAGTGGGATAAGGTGGGCTTGGAAAGCCAAGGCACGTTCGAGGATGACCGGATTTGAGAGGTGTCTGGCCTCTCTGAGGTGAAGGGGCCACATCCCTGGATGCTGTGTCTCAGCCCTCTGGCTGCCCCTTAACATTGCCGTGGAGTGGACCGCATGGTAACTGGAGATCCAAATCCTTTTGACTTGAGGCGAGTCGTTTGACCTCTCTGAGCTCCTTTCCTCATCTGAAAATTACGAATGCTAAAGCTCCGCTTACATTGCTTTTTGTGGCCATGAAGAGGGACCCTCCATGTAAAAAGCCGGCAGCCATTCCTGCCCCCAAGGTTCTGAAGAGATGAGGGTGCAACTTACATTTCCTTAAAAAACACGCACACCAATAGCAATGCAGGGACATTTATGTAGTTTCCACATCTTGCCTATTGTGAACAGTGCTGTTTCAGTCAAGCGAGGTGAATAAGCTCTCGAGATCTGCTGTACAACATTGTACTTATAGTCAACAACAGTATATTGTACACTTAAAAATTTGTTGAGAGGGTAGATCTCATGTTAAGTATTCTTTACACACACACACACACATACACACACACACAACGAAGGAAAGAGGGTGAGGCAGGAAGCACAAAATTTAATCACGTTTCTTTCTGAGCTTTTCATATTGGGAAGTTTTGTTTATCTCTGCCAGTATTACAGTTCTGTCCTTTTTCCCTCCACTGTAAATGAGATCTTTTTCTTCTCTTCTGAACTTCTACTCTTTTGTCAGAAGGCATTGTCCTCATGATTGGCTTTTTAAAGTTTGGTCTGTCTAGAATTCTATTACAGAATCACAGTACTAGAGAAATCTTTAGTGGTCACTTCACTCAGGTGGAAGGAATCTTTCCTGTAGCTGTTCTCAGAGATGAGCATTCGTCTCTGACAGGTGATGGGGATCTCACCACCTATAGAGGAAGCAGATCTTTGATTTCATTGTTCACAGAGCTGGGGAGTCAGGAGTCCTGGTTTCAGTGCTGGCTCCATCACTCACTGGCTGAGTAACCTTGGGCCAAAATTGTCGCTTTTCTGCCTTCCAGTTTTCTCATCTGCAAAATAGGATCATTCCAACTGAGATATCAAAGTGCCCAAGTCACAAATTGAGCACCAGCCCTCCCCTAAGACCAGGCAAGCTTGGGAGCTTTCCTCTGGGAAATAACTTGCTTTCTACTTCTGGTTAAAATTCATTTTTTCCTGGTTATAGAAGTAAATGTGTTCCTTGTAAAATAAAAAAGTTACAAAATTACCGAAGAGTGTGAGGCAGAAAGTGAAAATTGTCCTGATTCTTATAAACCAGAGAGAACATCTATTCACAGCATAGGCTGTAAAGGATCTAGTTATCTTAATAAAAGCAATCAAGGCAGGATAATAACAATAATAATGCCACAAGGAAGCATTAATAGCAGTAGAAACCAAGCCTTTGCCTAAACATTTTAAATATCTTTATCTCATTTAATGCTCACAATGGCCCTGCTTACATGAGCTCCGTTTTGTAGATGAGGGGACCTGAGACGCCATGCTCTCTGGCCACATGGTCAGTAGTTTGTGCCCTTGATCACCATGTCAACTTTCAGATGGAGTTTTGAGCCTATCTTTTCAAAACATCATGCCCCTGCATTTTACCTTGTGAAACAAACATTGGTAAGCAAGGTGCTCACAGGCTCTTGGATTCTGTCACTGGCAGTGTGAATGGGTGTGCACATGGCTTGCACCCTACGTGACTGTGCTGTAGTCCAGTGAATGCCTGCACCAATGATGGTCTTAAGTGATCCCCTGATTTTGAATGTTTATAGGTTCTTTTTAGATTTGGTATTATTGTCAAAACCTTGCAGTGACTCTTTGTGCTTGAAGATTTGTCTGCATCTGGTCACTTCCCTAGGAGAGTCCCAGATGGATAGTAATTGGGTTCATGCTTTTGGTGCTTTTAAGGCTCTACCAACTTGGGCTCCTACCAGCCAGGCAGCTGAATGTTCGGGAAACTTAGTGAGGTTGCAGACAAAGGCACCCAAAGGTTGAAGTCTGTGGTCAGATGTGGGGTTCTAGACTCCGTACACGTTGCCTTTAGCTCTCACATTGGGAAGGAGCCCTTCCCCGTCCTACGTTTCCTGGGAAGGCCGCACCCAGTGGACAACAGGTGACTTCACCGCATGCCATTTACATTTCAGGCTGGTGTACCCCACGTCATGGAGAACTTTGAGGCCATTTAGAGAAGCCAGCTTCATGGTTTTACCTATATGTGGTTATCAGACCTGTACTTCCTAACATTTGTTGGCTTGAAGATTTTCTTCACAATGGTGTACTTAAAGCAGAAAACCCCTGGGGTGCCTGGGTGGCTCAGTCGGTTAAGTGTTCGACTTCGGCTCAGGTTATAATCTCACGGTTTGTGAGTTCGAGCCCCGCACTGGGTTCTGTGCTGACAGCTCAGAGCCTGGAGCCTGCTGCAGATTCCGCGTCTCCCTCTCTCTCTGCCCTTGCCCCACTTGTGCTCTCTCAAAACTGAATAAACATTAAAAAAAATTTAAATCAGAAAACCCCTTAAGAATTTTTAAAAACAATATTTTCATGTGGTAAAAGCTAAAAGCATGATTTTCAGTAAGAAATGATATTAAATCAGTATATTATTGATGTTGGACTTAAAATCCATTTTAAATAAAATTATAAATATTTATTATATTGAAACAGGCAAATGTTGACCTTTCTCCAATTAATAAGTGACAAATGATGCTTCCTGAAGTAGGAAAAAGCGTGATTTGTTGGCATGTAGATTAAAAATTGACATTTGACATCATGTTTGGATTTCGGACCAAATGTATATTTAATGGGATCCAGAATTCGACTATATATTACAGCAGCAGAAACAGATGTGCGTTGTTTTCATGACCTGACATTTGTCATGTCTGAAACTTGACTTAAAATGAAAACTGTTCTTTTAAAAGTAAATTTAGTGTTTTGCTTCCAAATGACATAAGAGAGAGGGTTTCAGGTCACGGTGAGCCGGTCCCCACTAATAACACATCATGGGCCGTAGGTGTCTTCCATTTATAATAAAGCATCAATCAGACAGAATGGTTGCTCTTTTCTCTTTAGAAAGTGACTTGATGTTCTGGAGGCATCTCGAGGTGCTCCTTTAGAATTCTGTGCAGCCGAATGCAGTTTCTAGGTCTGGTTGAGATCGTCTGCTGAGGAATTTGCAGGATCATCATCACTGTACCTTCCCTGTGAATTCCCACTTCCCATGGCGAAAGGACCCAGTGTTTGAGCTTTGAGTCCCTTGGCCAGCTGACCCCCACTGACCCTGGCGTGGGCTCCCTTGGCCAGCCCTGGAAGACTCATGAACCATTCTGCTGAGAAAGAAAACAGGACACTGATAATCTCTTTATTGTTTTTTTAAGAATAAAATCAAAACAGGAGGTTTTACTGTTATGATGACAGGAAACCCTGGAATGCTTTGTGAACCCTGGGGGACTTTGAATCCCTGATTATAAAATGGTCATCTGGACAAATGCTCCCTCTAGCTTTTGCTTGGCCCTTTCTGTTTCACTTTGGACAGAGTACGCTGTGGATGGAGGCCTGATTTATTTCAAGGTCCATTTAGAAAGTTTTCTGAAGTGGGAGGTAGCAGGGTTTTGGGGGTCTAGCATGGGACTGAGGGTCAGGAATCTCGATCTGTTCCAGTCCAATGACTCTCTCTGACTGCCTCAGTTTCCTCATCTGTACAACAGAGGTAGAGAATTATATGACCTTGAATCATGGTCCAGGATTTGGATTCTTTCTCAAGCACAAGTTCCCTTTTCTATCTATCCCATGGCAGAATAATTTTAGTCAGTGATCAGTTTACTTGAAAAACATCCCCCCGGGACACTTCTATTAGAGCAGCATTGCTTGCTTGGAGAAGAGGTGAGAGAGATGCTGGGCCACCAGCGCCACTCTCAGTCTCCCTAATGAACAAGGAGCTTCTTCTGGGCTGTGATTTTCGGGGCATCAAGAGTTCCAGAAAATCCTTTTTACCTTCTTTCTAGTTTGATGGACCTTCCTTTCTTTCCATGGGGAGGAGTGTGACACAGGGAGAGAGCTTTGCATCTTTTGAGCAGCGATGAATTGATGGAGGCAGAAAGAATCAAAATGCAACACAGATTATGGGCTCTGCTTCCTTAGGAACCAGAGATGGGCCAACTCTCTGGGGTGAAGGATTTATCCTGGAATCTACCAGAGTCGGAAAAACTGGCCAGCTTCTCCATTGGTTCCACACCTGCAACTCCAGTTCTGGCCTCTAGAGGGTGTGGGACCCAAACTCCAGGGCCCCTGGACCAGAATCCTGCAGATTTGTGGGGAGTTCTGGAATTCTTGAAAGTTCCTGTAGAAGAGGGCCCCAGGAGGCATCATTAGGTCTCTTGCCCTGAGGTCACAGCTGGGGAAATTGAGGCTTAGAGAAGGGAACTGACCAAGGTCACATGGAGACTTAGAAGGCAGGGATGGCAGGGATGGAGCCCAAGTCAGAAGGCCCCCAGTTCAGGCCTTTTGCAAACCCTGGGTGACAGGGAGACGTGGCTCTGGGGAGGAGGTCTCCCCCACCTGTCTACCCTTTTGGCTCATCCACCTTGTTTATCATGAAGTGTTCTAGCCTTTTGAGTCATTCTAAGTAACTAAGTAAATTCCCTCGGGATGCAAGCTCCCAAGACGGAGACACAGGCTCTTAGGCCTGCAGGAAACATAGGAGGTCTTTCAGCCCAAGCTCTCTTGATTTTGAAAAGCTTGGGGAGCCTGGGGGAGACAAGGCCTTCTGCTGCAGATGGGTTCTGCCTGGAAGGGGACTGGTTCGAGGAGGGCTCCCCAGACAGCGCGTGAGCCTGAATCAAGAGATGAGGGGCGCCTGGGTGGCGCAGTCGGTTAAGCGTCTGACTTCAGCCAGGTCATGATCTCGCGGTCTGTGAGTTCGAGCCCCGCGTCAGGCTCTGGGCTGATGGCTCGGAGCCTGGAGCCTGTTTCCGATTCTGTGTCTCCCTCTCTCTCTGCCCCTCCCCCGTTCATGCTCTGTCTCTCTCTGTCCCAAAAATAAATAAAAAACGTTGAAAAAAAAAATTAAAAAAAAAAAAAAAAGAGATGAGAACAGGGGGGTGCCTGGGTGGCTCAGTCGGTTAAGCATCCGACTTAGGCTCAGGTCATGATCTCATAGCTCATGAGTTCGAGCCCCGCGTCAGGCTCTGTGCTGACAGGTCAGAGCCTGGAGCCTGCTTTGGATTCTGTGTCTCCTTCTCTCTCTGCCCCTCCCCTGCTTGAGCTCGCTCGCTCTCTCTCTCTCTTTCTCTCTCTCTCTCAAAAATAAACATACATTAAAAGAGAGAGAGAGAGAGATAAAGAGATGAGAACAGAAGAGCATTTGGGGCAGAGGGAGGGCTTGAGGGAGGGGCGGTTTTGTGCAACTGGTGACAAGAGTGCTGGGGGGTGGTGAGGGAACAGTTATGAGAAGGTGGCCCTGCCATTGTGGGCACTGTACCCCATACCAAAGGTGGGGTGTTTTTCCTTATGGCCACCAGGAGCCACAGAACAGCAGGGCTTAGACAGATGAACTCCCTCTGTGCCTGCCCCCACGGGAATGTCCCCGCTGGCATTTGGAAAGCAACTGGTTAACAGCATGAGCACTGCCTCCCCACCCTCACAAACTTCTTCACGACACGTTGGGCCATAATTCTCCCTAATAAAATAATATGAAGCTCAATTATGCTCCTGTTCCCATGTTCCTGGACTTCATTAAGCACAGAGGGATTAAAAACTTGTATAAATTAATCAATGTACCATAATCCTAAAAATTAGAGGATGAGCCCTTGAGGAAGTAATGTAATACGGGCTTTTTAATTAGCAGGGCCCCCGAGATTCATTGCCCTCCCCTGCAAGTCTTGTGTTTATGATTGCTTTATCATTTGATGGGAAGGCTGGGAAGACTCCTGCCTGTCGCAGCGAAGGGCTAAGCGCTGCCCTCACTCCCCGGGCTCATACCCTCCTCAGCGCCAGAGCAAAATGACAAAGCCAGCCTTGCTCTCTTTTCTTCTTCTTCTCCCCCAGCAAGAGCTAACTTTTAGAAGGAAACTCAGAAAAGGGACCCAGAGGGGAAATTAAGCTACTTTTATCCTCTCACTGGGCCTGTGGGATTAAGAGTGTAGATTTTGGAGACACCTGGGTCTGAGTTTGAGTCCTGACTCTGTGGCTCACTAGCTCTGCGAATGTGGGCAGGTCACCTGCCCTCCTAAAGACCTTTCCTTCCAGCTGCTCCTCTGTGCTAGGTCTTCTGATAAATGCTTCCTGACCACAGGCGAGACCTGCCTGCACATCTGGAAGCTTTCCCAGCAGTCCCTCCCTTCCTCCTTTCCTGTATGGGCCAAACAGCATCTTTTCCTGCCATGGGCCAGTCTCCCTGGGCTCGACTTCGTGTTCCTGCCTGCCTGGGCTTCGTAATCATTTTCTTGCTAGACCCTCTTGCTTCTTAACTTGCTCTCTCCTTCTCAACAGCCTTGAAACGTGCTAAGTCCTTCCATCCTAACAGAACCAAATCATAAACCTCGCTTGACCCCACTTTCCCCTCCAGCCACTCTCTGTTGCCTCTCTTCACTGTTGTAGCTTACACGGCCTCCCCTAGTCACAGCTCAGTCCACCAGAACATGGCCATGTCCCTGGCCTGACACTCACATTCTTCTCATTAGGATCTCCAGTGAGTCTATCTTATTTGCCCTCTTGGTACTGATGGACTCAGATGCCCCTTTCCTCCCGCTCTGAACCCTCTCTCGTTTCCTCTTGGCCTTTGGACGCTCTTTCTCAGACTCTTTTCTTCCCCTTTTATCCCGTGAGTGTTGGTGTTCACCTCTGTTCCCCCTAGGGATGTTCACCCACCTCAGAGACTCCACCAGCCTCGCTCATGACTTCCATAGGCCTTGCTGGCTCAGTCCTTCCCGCCCTGCTCCAGACCACAAATCCTAACGGTTTACTAGTCTTGACATCGTACAAGCCCTTCGAACTCAGTGTGTCCATGATGAGACCCAACCTCTCCCCTCCCAAGATGGCTTCTTCTTTAGAAGAATAATGGTACCAATATCCACCAAGGAACTAGACTCCTGCCCCTTCTCCCCAGGGCAAGGACCCAGGCCTGGCACAGAACCTGGGGTAGAGCAGACCTTCAGTAAATGTATTTCATAGGTGGATGGATGACTCCCTCTACTTCCTTTCCCAAGAGGACCTATTGTCTCACTTAATGAATGAGAGCATGTTTGCTGGAGACCATTTTTCCTAATGATCTCAGCGAGGATTGAGGCTGATGCTGACCCACTGACCTCGATTCAGGTAGTAGCTCTTCAGGACTCCTGTTTGGGAAAGAGTCCACATTTCCAAGCAGGAACACTCCATTCCATGACTATTTCCATAGTCTCGGATTTAGCAAAGGGCTTCTGCTCTAGACTAGGAACCAAAAAGTCCACTTCACCAGTTCATGGAGGAAAAGGAGATGCCAGCCTGCACTGGGGAATTGCAGAATCCAGCCTATGCTGCCTGGTGTCAGGCCCCAGGTGGGGACAGATTTCTTGGTGACCAAGGGCATGGCCACTCTTGTCTTGCATCCACCCTGGCCCCATTCCTCCACCTAGAGGGGCTTCCCTAGAGTCAGAGGCTGGGTGTGGCAGTGCTGTTCCCTCCTGGGAAGTGTTGTGTTCTGTTTTCCGAGAAGGAACCTGCACGATAGTCACTTGCACCTGTAAGCGAGGCTGCATCATTCCTGTTTCTTTGCTGCCATCTATTTTTATCCTGGCTCATTTACCCTGTGTGTTTTGGAGAACAACAGATATATATACACACAACAACAGTGTTGCCAAAATTCACATCTCCTGTCTTTTGCAGGATTTTCCCTTGAAGGCTGATGCTCTTGGAGAGCCAGCGCCTGCCTCTGGATTGGACTTTGGGGCAGGGAGCCTGGGCCAAGGGATCTGTGCTGAGCAGTCTTATCAACACTGGGTTCAAGACAGCATGGGGGGGAAGCTCTATCTGCTTGCATCCCCTCTGTTTCTTGGGGGAGGCTAGCCCCAGCTCTCTTGTCTGCAGGAGCCTGAGCTGGAGAGTCAGACCTCCCTATGCTCTGAAAAAGACACGAGTCCCCTCAAACCCATCCCTTCACTAAACTGTCAGGAGTGTGCCCTGAGCCCAGTCTCTGCCTCCAGCCAGGCACGGAGGATGGAGTAGAGCCCTGGGTCAACAGCAGAGAGTAATCGAGTCCTCTGATCTCTGCAAATGAACCTTGCTTGCCTTTGTTTCCCTAACAACTCCCGTCGTCACAGGGTCTTGCTTCCATTGACACTCAGTGGATTCCTCCATAAGCTTCTAGATGGCCCTAGTTCTGTCTTGTGGGCCCTCAAGGACAATGGACAGGGGACCCTCACCATACTTTCCCAAACCAGGGCTGGCTCCGTGAATTGTGAAGGCAGATTTCCTGAAATGCAGAGAGCTGGAGCTCAGGAACAGCCCAGAGGCGTGCAGGGGAGACATCTAAGTTGATGCCCCACAGTACTGACTCCCTGCCTCCGCTGTGCACATATGTGTGCCTGCATGCATGCACACACAGGTACACACACACACACACACACACACACGTGGTTAGAGATGTCTCCCAGTCTGCACAGCCCTGGCACCTGGAGAGCTGAGCCACTACAGCTCAGTGCTGGTGTTCTGTTAACAAGTAACCACGAGACCATAAGTCAGCCTGTGGAGTCTAGTTCTGCGTTCGGAACAGTCTGCAGAGCCTGGCCTGATGGCCCAGCTTTCATAAAATCTTGTTTCATACTTAGAAAAATGACAGTGTGATTATAAAACGCGAATGCGCAAGAAACAGACAGAGCCAGCTCATTGTTTTGCTTTGAAAATCTAAGAGTGGTCTCCAAACTTTCTTTAAGGCAGTAGAACCCAGTTTTGAAACAAAAACCTTCTGTAGACACATTCATGTTTGTAATTGTGTAAAATGCAGAAAAGTGAGGAGGCCAGTGGAAGGGGGATGGGGGCTGTCAGTTCTGCTCACCCAGCCCTTCTCCCCCCTTCAGCGTGTCTGGGTGAGGGGCACTTTAGGAAATCTTGAGAGCACAATCTGAAAACGGTTGACCTGAGGATAAAGCCAGCCTGCTTTCCCCAGGAGCCCACCTCGAGGCCCTGAATCCTCAACCCGGGCAACTTTTCAGTAGCACAGCAGTTGAAGTGACCCTAGGTCCCGTCTCGGATGGAAAGAGAAGAGGTGACCTGGCCCCTGATCCCTGAGTAGTCCTCTGTGATGTTCTCTGTCACTGGTGCCTGAGGGAGCAGTGGCCTGCAGAGGCTCACTCTAGCAGAAATGCAGAGGCCGCACCGAGCACCTGCTCAAGAGTGGGGTCTGACCCCCCCCGGGCCGATCTCATGACCCCCTGCCCTACCACCGACCTTTGTTCTCCAGGTCAGGCACGGACCTGCTTCCTTGCTGCTGACAGCCACCACGGCCTGCCACAATCGCCTAAAGCCCAGTTTGTCTTAGAAATTTTGCAGCCATGGAACAGGCTTCCTGCAGTTTTTTCTAAATCTTCGAGGATACTTCCAGAATCTTGGTATTTGTCTTATCTACTGATGCCTGTCAAAGAGACCCACTGTGGATCTTGCACGTGTGCCAGGGCCCCTTTTATAGTGAGACAATGTCTTCTGTAGGCTTTGAGTGAAATGCAGAAGAAAGAGCCCCGGGAGGGGTGGTCTCACAGCGCCAGGAGAAAGGCTGTCTCAGGCTCTTGCAGCAGCATAAAAGGTCAGCTGTGGATGTCTTGCTCAAGTGTATCCCAGAAACCTCTTGAGCCACTGCAGTATATCCTGGATCTGGACCTGGTCCCGTGTGGGTCCTTCACATCACCAGGGCAGCCCAGGGCAAACCCAGGTCGGTTTATCACTGGGACAGACTTGTCATCTTCTGATGCCGAGCCTCGGAATTTGCCTCCTGGTGTGAATTTGTCATTTGAGGGGCCCCTTGAAAGCATCCGGGTTTTTCCTAAAATCTCAGCAGAGGATTACTTGTAGGGAATTTCTCCGTGTCCAGGGTCAATAAGTCAGAGATATACTGGAACTATGCGGACGCTCCACGCCAACCAGGGAATGTGTTCTAAGATACCGTGGGAGAGTTGGTTATCCTCTGGTCTCACTGCTTGATGCATCAGGGAGTACATTTGGCAGAGAGGTGAAGCCTTGATTTATGGGACAGGAGAGACGGAGAAGAAGTATTAATTAGAGAAAGTTTAATTCCAGATTTCTAGTACGTCTTTATGCAGGGGGTCCTGAACAGCATACTGTGGTCTGGTAAAATCACACTCAACAGATGATTTGCGGATAAGGAGTGGGGATGTTTTCTCAGTTCCTGGGGTGGCTGCTATGTGGTCCAAGGTGCCAAGAACTCACGGGGGTTGCCCAGATCCCCGGGGGGGGGGTCCTCTGAATGGACACGAGCACTGCTTGCGGAGGCTACATGTTCTCCCCATCCCATCACCCCTACTTACGCCCTTGAACCTTGTCAGGGAGGTGGGTTGCTCTGCTGATGGAAAGGGGCCTAATCTGGGAGAAAACCTAGGGAGTAAAGTTACAACAGGGATATAGAATTTTGACATAATGCAGCCATTGCCCCAGTTTCTCTTAGAGCTGGGCTTTAGGCAACACCTTGGTGATCCTGGTTTGACAGGTGGTCAGTGTGGGACTAAGAGAGGCTTCCCAGTGCTGGGAGCCTGACATGTCTTTGTTTCATTACATTATCCTTGTGACCTCAGGGACCACAGATGAAGGAGGAGATCCCCTATCATAGTGATATTGGCCCTGGCCTCAAAGTCTTGGAGGTGGGACCTGCGTGAGTGTGGCGGAGTTGTTTTGCTGAGAACAGAGGCAGCTGGGGGTGGCCTGTTCTGTCCAATGGCACCCCCCCGCCTCCGCTTTGCTTTCTAAGGGGCAAGGGGAGCCTCCTCCAAGGGCTTAGCTTCTCTCCTTGTACTCAGAAAACCTCTCTGCCAACACTACAGAGATCTTGGCCTTCACCAGGGCCCATGCTCTTGGGAAGCAGCTGTCAGGGGAACACTTGGGTGTCTATTAGATGCTGAAGAGCCAGGTCAGCAGTGATGGGGATATTATTTCCTATGAAATATTAACAAGGGGTCAAAGCTGCAGAACTCCTATTCTTCCTCATCCACAAGTTCATGTGCCTTTCCTTTCCAAGTACAGATATTCATCATTTGAATGCATCTATTGTCCCTCCCTCCCTGCTCCTGCCCCTCTCCACCTACCTACCTGCCTTTGTTTCCCTTCCTTTTCCTTCCTTCCTTCCTTCCTTCCTTCCTTCCTTCCTTCCTTCCCCCTTTCCCCAGATTTGCTGAGCACCTACTAAGGGCAAGATTCCCTGACAAATCTCAGGGATGCAACAGTGAGTAAGTCGAATAAGTCTTGGGCCCTGTAGGAAGGGGTCTACAGCCTTGAGCACAGGGTGTGAAAGTCAGATACATGAATGATGTTGTCTCCTATAGAGGAGGCTGTGTGTGGGGTGTGAATGCAGAGGAGGGGACAGATAACTGGGTCTGGGGGAGTAAAGACAGCTTCTTAGAGGACCCATGAAGCTGCAACTTGATGGGAGAGGTTTTCAAGTAGAGAGGGTATAGAGTGAGGGGCAGAGGGTCTGGAATGTGCAAAGGGAGAGGACAGACTGGATGAATAAGACCATTTTCTGTGTTCCTCACCAAGGCTGGTCGTGGTGACAGAATTGGGGCATCCTCGTCATCCTTTTTTTCCTGTTCTGGTGCAACTTTAACCTGCCTCTAGGAGCCCTGCCTCTTCTGTGGCTCCCCCTCCATCCAGAAGACCCCCAAGCCCCACATTTCAGGCCCAGTGAGTGACTGACTTGTACATCAATAGTTCAGGCTTGTCTTCAAGGTCTGGAGCTGAACTGAGTCCTGGAGCTTAGAGCAAATGATGCCATGTAGGAGCAAACCTCAGACAAGGATCAGGTAGCTGGGGTATGGTGTGATTAATGTGAAGCAAGCATAGCGTTAAAAAGAACCTGGGCAGAAGGCTTCCAGATTTTTCTTCACGTTCCTTTTATCTCTCCAGTTGCTGCTGTTTTCTTAGCGTAGGTGGGATCTTCCTTTCCTAGCTAATCTTACAGCCTCCAAGAAAACAGGCCTCAGGCCTTGGAGATGTAAGTCTGGGAGCAGAAGTCAAGGTGGGGAAGGCAGGCAGAGAAGCCTGCTGGACTTCAGGTGTGGGAATTCAGTGCAGAATTCAGAATTCTTGAGGTTTGTGTCACGCACCAAAAACTCTGGTGATGGTCAAGACGTGAAATAAGAATGGGCAGAATCAGAGATGAGGCTTCCAGCAACTTCTCTCCCCGTCCTCTCTGCCTTCCGTCCTGCAAGTGGGTGCTCACAGTGTTGGGTTGGGAGACACACGGACCCAGCGAGAAGCACTTGGGAAGCCATGTCGGGGCTTCTGTTTTCTGAAGTTGTCTTTCTCAGGCTCAGGTTTGAACCAAGGAATCAGTTACCTGGCTCTTACATGGTGTGCCACACCACTTAGTGTCATCTCCTTACAGCCTCTAGCTGAGTCCACATCCCGCTAGGACTTAGGACTCCAGGGGCAGGGCTGAACAAGGCATGCGTGGGTCCTGGTTACTGTCACTCTCCACCACCTATTTCCCCGGGCGTCCAGTCTGTGATGATGCTTCTACCAAGCTTCCCGCCCACTATGGTCTCTTGCTCTGCTCCTGAGCGTTCACACCCTCTGCTGTGAGAACACGCTGTTCTGGGACACCGGGTTCGTCTGCCCTGCTGTGTCTGAGCACAAGCTGTTCCTTCTGCCAGGACTGCCCTGCCCTCGCTGCCCGCCACGTATACTCCCAGACCTGTCCACCCCAGCTCAGGTGCTGGCTCCGCGACAAGCCTTACTCTCCCTCCTGGGCTGCCCTCCGCCGACCCCTATGCTCAGTGGTCCCGTGTGTCTCTGCTGCTGGGGACCTTAGGTCCCAGGAGGGCAGGAACCACGTCCCAGCGCCAGCCCACGCACACACGCTGGGGGCTGAGTGGAAGGATAGATACGTGTGCGTGTGGCCGAGGGCCTGTCCGTACCATGGAGGCGCTGGGGCGCTCCTCCCCTGGAGAGCAGGCAGGTTTTTCCTGTGGCTCCTCCAGGTGCTCCACTAGACCCTTCTTGGATTTGGGGACCCCAGGCCCTGTCGTAAGCTTTCATCTTGGTTTCCATTTTCCTTAGAAATGAGAGAGCTAATAGGTAAGCCTCCATTTCTTTTTCTTTTTTTCTTTTTTTTAATTTACGTCCAAGTTAGTTAACATATAATGTAACAGTGATTTCAGGAATAGAATTTAGTGATTCATCACTTACATACAACACCTGGTTGTAAGCCTCCATTTCTGGCCTTTGCAAGCCTGGGGTGGAGAGGCCTGGCTTGGACCCCCACCTTCTCAAGTAAAATGGGCAGGAGGGAAAACCTGGGGTGGGATTGCATCCCTAGTACCTCAGGCTTGTGTTGGCTGAAGACAAAACCTGGAGCCTGGAGCACACCTCAGGAGCGGACACAGGCCGCCTGGTGAGGGCGGAGCTCCTCTGGCAACATCCCTACAGGCCGCTGCTCCAGGAACAATGAGGGGCCTGTTGTGGGCAGGACAGCATTCCCCCAAATTCGTGTCCACCCAGAACCTCCAAATGTGACCTTATTTGGAAATAGGATCTTTGCAATTACAATTAGTTAAGGATCTTAAGGTGAAGTCATCCTGGGTTTAGGGTGGGTGCCAACCCCAATCACTGGTGCCCTTCTAAGACCAAGAGCCGACCCACAGAAGCACAGGAGGAAGGCCATGTGAAGACAGAGGTGGAGTGATGCAATTATAAGCCAAAGAGCGCCGAGGATGGCCAGGTGCTTCCAGAAGCCAGGAAGAAGCATGGAAGAGGTCCTCCCGCAAAGTCTCTCAAAGGAACCGCTCCCATAGACGTCTTGATTTCGGATGTCTGGCCTCAGAAGTGTGAGAGTGCATATTTATGTTTTAAGCCAGCAATCTTGTGGTAATTTGTTACAGCGGCCGCAGGATACACGTGCGGGGTGTTTGGGGTCACTGACCTTCCTTGTCCTCCTCCCTGTGCTCCCAAAGCTTCCCCACACAGCGTCTTCTCTCATACGCATATGCTACAAAAAGCCAGTGTTTCACACATGAAAAAAAACTGTTACACACAATGTGACATGTGTGGGTGTTACAGGGGTTGGGACACTCAACTCACTGAATCTGCTGATAGATCTTTGCCTCTGCTCTCTGCCTCCCAGTCTGCAATATTTTCTTTCCTTCACATTATATCCAGTAAGGGAGGAGGCAGCAAAGAAACAAACAACAGGCAAAGGGCAAACCTGGTTGTCCAGAAATATCCTTGCTTTAGCAGCCTGGATGGATTCTGGCAGGTCCTGGGGCACCAGGGCTGTTCCAGGCCGTGACCACACTTCACGTGGCTTCTCGGCTAACAGATGAGCAACGTATCAGTTAGCATTTGCTGCATAACAAGCCACCCCCAGACCTGGTCCCTTAAACAGCAACATTTACGAACCTCATGATTCTGCAGTCAGCACTTTGGGGCCCGTCAGGCAGTTCCGGTGTTGTCTGGGCTCACTCACCCGTGTGTGGCCGTGTGCCAGCTTGCCTGGAGGTGGACTGATCTACCGTGGCCTCCTTGGGTGGTGGTTGGCTGGCTGTGGCTTAGGGTCATTGGGCTGACTGAGAGACGTGATTAGAGGTCTCTAATCCTATAGTAGGCCAGTGAAGGGGGGCTGTCACATGACGATGGCAGGGCTCCAAAGCCGAAGCCACAGGCCTTTTGAGGCCATCACTTCCTTTGCATTCTTTTGACCAGAGCAAGGCCCTAGAGCAGCCCGGATTCGAGGGATGGGCCAGTAGACAGTGTCAGGATGGGGAGCTGCAAGGTCACATTGCATGGGGCGTGGTCACAGGAGAGGCAGAGAACTGGGGCCACTTGTGCTGACAGCCTATCCACAGCCCACCCGTCTCTTGGCCTGGGCGGAGAAGTTCCCCGCTGTTCTTTGCTGTCCTCTCTGTCCGGGGGTAGTCTTGCTGTGAGAGGTGAAGGCAGAACCCAGCTTTTAGTACTTACACGTTCAGGGTAGACCTGTAATCTGTCATTCCAGAAACATTACTTGCATCAAACATTTATTCTAGCACCCAGCCCAAGGCCAGGCATAGAGACCCACGCAGGGAGCCTGGATATGGTACCAGTTAACAGCCTGGACTTTGAAATCAGACGGGCCTGTCTTTGAATCTCTGCTCTTACAGGCTACAGGCTTTGGGGCGAGTCACTGTCCTTTCCTGAGCCTGCTTTATTATTGACAAAATGGGGACGATTATGTCTGTCTTACGGGGAAGCTGTGAGGCCTGAATCAGATACCAAAGGTAAAGTGCTTAGTGCAGCACCTGGCCCGCAATGGATGTCACTGAATGGTAGCTATTATTATTAATAATAAATGTAGGCTGAGGGGTTGCCTAGATGAGTGAGTGTCTGGGCAACTTTCAGCCAAACGTGCGTAATGAATGCTCACTCCCTCCCCATCCTGGCCCCAATAAAATATACAAAGGATCTAAGAAAACCCATTAACTGTGGCTAACTTTCATAACAAGAAACCTCCCAGCCACAACCCCCTTGTGACCGGGGCATGTGGATGCATTAGTAACACCCCACCCTGCTTCTGGGCTCCGGGAAGCCGCACCCCTCACTGCGCCCACAAACAACTCCTCCGATCGATCGCTTCTTGTGCACCAGTGGCAGCCCAGAGGCATTTTCCCCCAGGTTTCCCGGACAATTTTGTCTCTACACCTGCACACAGTCTTCTTTTTTCCCTCCTTGCCAAATCAAAGCACGCCTTTGCTCTCTGCCGCCTGCCTCAGAGCAGAGTTGGCGGGGAGGGCAAGGAGAAAGCTGAGCGATTAGACAACTCACTGGCCCCTCCTGGAGGCTGTAGCTGTTTTTAGCTCTGCCTCTCCTGCAGGCAGGCCTGGCCTTGGGGTCTGGGCCCAGCCTGGTAAATTAGTAACAGCAGAAGACTGTCAGGGCCCCTCCAGCTCCAGGAGAGGGGAGGAGCCGCTGCCTCTGAGCACTGAGCAGTTGGAGGTGCTGTCTTACTTTTTCCCTTTATTCTGTTGTAAATGACAGAGTTTCCCCCTTTAAGCGTGCACGCATTGCCTTTGTCCAGATGCTCTTTGTCAAATAGCCCAGTGTAATTACGAACAACAATAAACTCCCCCTTCTATATATTTTTAGTGGAAAATAAAAACACATTTTCTCATCCGGAACTGCACGCCACAGGAGAATTCAGAGGACGCGGCTGATGCAGGGTTTTGGGGGCAGTGGAGGAATCCTGGAGCTTTTAGAAGGAGAGAAAAAGCTTCCAGGTTTTCTTAAATGACATTCAGAAGTTGAGGCCACTCCCAGGGGCCAGGGACGGGCAGGAATTGGGGTACCTGGGAGTGTAGGGGGTAAGCTGTAAGAGGGTCAGTTCCTGGAGGCATATGGGCCCCATCCAGGCTGATACAATCTGCTGGCGAGACTAACTCTGGACTTGGATCTAACAAAGACTATAAACGAGAAGTTCAGAGACTTTTTTTCGGCCTTTCAGGAGTCGGGTAGTTTTAAATGAAGGCAGATGTAGCCTGAGGCCTCAATTTGCCTGCCCCCCACCCCCCCATCCTGCTGTAACCTTATTAAAGGATAAAAAGAAATGCAGGACTTTTATGGTAAGAAAGGACCGGCAAGGCGAGGTGCCTTCCTGGAGCCAAGAGGGGTTCTAGGAACATGGGCAGAAGGTGGGATCCCCCGCTTCCCACAAAAGGCCCCTGGGGGAGGGGGATGGGGAGGGGAGGCGAGGCCCTGGGCAGGGGCAGGGGCGGGGGCAGTAGGGAGAGCAGGAGGGGACTCCCAGCTGGTGCGGCATGTTAGGTCTTTGCTAGGTCAGCCCCCCCGCGAGGGCAGCCCCTCACCCCACAACTCTGGGCGTCCACGCAAGATGCGTTGTGATTCCATGTAACAGGGCACGGAAGTGGGAGCCCTGACTTTCCAAGGTAGCACAGCACCTGGCTTCCTGGGAGGGGCGGTGCAGGGAGAGAGGGGCCGAGGAGGCCTTCCTTCAGGTTTGGAGGGTGGTCAGTAGGGGACACGTGCTGTCCCCTCTGGCTTCAAGTCTTCCAGTTCTCTCTTCTCTCCCCTACCTGGTCTCGTGTCTCTAGTCTTTTTGGCCGCAGTCTCTTTTCCAGAAGGCAGCCAGAGTGGCCCATGTAATCACAGATCTGACCGTGCCACTGACTCTCCCCTGAATCTCTCCCATGGTTTCCAGTTACTTCTGGGAAAGAGTTCTGTAAACTCTGTAAGGTGTTATATAGACCTTCTGCAGCCCCTCTTGTACTCTCTGTTCCCTCACCCCTTCCACCCTGGGGTGCGGGGTACACAGCTTGCGGGCACACAATACCATACACTGCCTGTTTGCATGTTGTTACAGCCACTGTCAATGCCCTGCCCTGATTGCCTCCATTTACCCCCAAGATACCCCCATCCGTGATGGATGGTTCTGTGTCTCAGATGGCTTCAGACCTCAAGAACTTGCAAGTCTCTGCCTGATGACTTGGTTCTGTCTCGGGAAGATGCCCTGCCTGCTTACCAAGTAGGATAGCCGTGGGAGGGTGTGGGGGGAGTGATTGGGATGACTCAGGAGCCACCCGCAATCAGTGAATGAGGAGCAGGAATTGGAGGCGAAATATCCAGTTTTCGAGGGCCTCGATGGGACGACTCTGAGGCACATCCTTCACAGCCTCTCAGAGCGTTCCCGGGGGGATTGGGCCCCAGTTACCTTTACAGTGTCCCATTTGTTCATAAACGCATGCTTTCCTCTTCTCCCTGTTGGTTTGGGCTGAATGTTTGTGTCTCCCAGAATTCATATGGTGAACCTCTAACCTGCCACGCGATGGGACCGGGAGGCAGCGTGTTTGGGAGGTGATCGAGTGAGCAGGGTGGCCCCCTCATGATGAGATTGGTGCCATTTTAACGTTTCTGAAGGAGCTTGCTTCCCCTTTCTGTTCTCTGCAGCAGTGGGCCACCTGGAGGAGGCTCCCACCACTACCGGCTCTGTTGACCCCGATCTCGGACCTCCAGTCCCCAGAGCTGTGAGGACTCCATTTCTGTTGTTTTTAAGTCACTCAGCCTATGCTATTTTGTTATAGCAGCCTGAGCTCACATCTGTAGAACATCTGTCTTACTGCCCCAACCGCCCACCAGCTTCCTGGGATCACCCCCTAAGTGCTCCTTCGCACCCACATTCTAATCTCGGGTCTGCTCTGGAGGGATCCCAAACCGTGCCACATCTGCTCCTTCCTTCTGTCTGGAGCACTAACTTCTCCCACCTGGTTCTCAGCTCAGGCTTTCCTGCCCAGCCTTCCCCGACAGAGGCTGCCTTGCTCTGTGCTCCCATGGCGTCTGGCTCTGTCCTCTGGTGGACTTGCTGCTTGGTATAATCTCTCAGCTTGTCAGTGTGGTTCCGGGGAGTGGGTCCCCTCGGCATCCGAGGGCGGTTCGTTCACGTCTGCGTGTCCGGTGGCTGGCACAGCGCCGGTCCATAGTAGGGGTTCAACAGACACTCGTTTAGGGTGCCGACACGATGGACCCTTGTAAGCATTAGTGTTTGGGGCTTAGAAACAGCAGCAAATAGTGTTTTCTGTGTTTTACAGATTTGTCCTTCCTTGGCCAAACAAAATACATAAAAGAATTTCTCGAATAATATCTTGCCTTCGCATAGGGTGAGCGCTTCCCAAAGCGCTTTTGTGTGGATCTGGGTCTCACCTAAACTCTGCAATGAGCAGACAGCACGGCCCCATTTTACAGACAAGATCACTGAGGCAAGTTGGCTGGCCTGAGACAATAACCATGAAGGTGGAGATTGTAGTACAGAGAAGTTAGGTAAATGGCCCAGAGGCGCATGGCGCAGAGCCAGCAGGAGAGCGTCAGCCAGACCCCAGGCTTATCTTTCTGTTGAATCCATGTTCTCTCCCCTGGCCAATTACCTGGAGTGGGTGCCTGCTGTTGTCAGGCTCTGTGTGCAGTGGTGGTGGTGTTGGTAGTGGCAGTGGGGCATCCCTCCCCTTCCCTCCCCTTCCATCCCTTCCCCTCCCCTCCCCTTCCCTCTGCATTTTGTTCTCACAAAGATCCTCTAAGCTGGAGAATGCAGTTTCCCTTTTTCAGATGAGGAGATTGAGGTTCTGAGAGGTTCCAGGGACAGATCCAAGCTCAGGCCCTACGTCGCTGTGACTCTGTATCCAGTCTATCTGGATAGCCAGCATATTCCCTTTTCCTAAACTTTCCTCTTTTATGTCCCAAAGCAGACAGCACAGGGAGAGGAGTATTTCAGGAATGTATTTTTAATGGCAGGCACTGATCGTAAACCTTGGGTGTTTGTGTCTGAGACTCAGGGTTTCCAGCAGAGACGCAAATGGTGGGCGTGGACCACAAGAGCTAAGGCAGCTGCGATATTTATCCTTCAGATGAGAGGGCTTTGTTAGCGGAGTAGGAGTAGGGAGGAAGTGGAGGAGGAGGGAGGAAAAGAGGAGATAGAGGGGGATTGCTTCCTTTCTCTTGCTAGCCCGCACGGGACCAGCCCCTCTGGGCTTTCTAGAACCCATTCTACATGTCTCCTTTCTTCTTTGGGTAGACGGGAGATCAGATAGAGGAGGTCAGACGTTTGCCAAGTTGAGAAAGGCTTTTTATCCTTTAAAAGCTCAAATAGCCTTTGCTCTTCCCTTTTCCCCTCCCCCATGCCCCTCCAGTCTCCAAGGCATCAATCCTCCTTCTTCAATAGAATCTATCCCTTGGCTCCTTTCCGCATCACTCGCCTGGATAACGGGAGGACACTTCTGGCTGTTTCTCTGCTTCTCCTCCTGTCCCCACCTGTCCCTCCCACGCTGGCCCCGGAGTGACCCTTCCACAAATGCAAACCTGACCTGAGTCATCCTCCCACTTAAACCCTCTTGTGCTTCCCCATAATAATAGTGTACATCTGTCTATAAACTGTCATGTGCTGGCAAACCAGCGGAAAAAGAAAAGTCCCAATTTTATTGTATTTGCTGATTGCTGTGGTGTAAAGATTCCCACTGTTTCAGGCTGCAGCCTTCTGCTGGCGGCACTCGGAATACTTAGCAATGGCTGTCGATGAGTGGCAGCAGTGACTCTGGCCCATCGCTGCATAGCTCTCACAGGGCTCCTGGCACCGCTTGAAGACTTCTGTCTTTGTCTGCGTTCTCCCCTGCCTGGCGTGCTCTCTCCTCTGGTCTGTGTTTATTCAAATCTTCCCCCTTCCCCAGTCTCACCTCCGGTCTCACTTGTTCCAGAATTCCTCCCCAGACCGCTCCAACAGTGGGAAGTTCTCCCATCAACCCCCGATTTGCTCTGTCTAGCAGGATCCCATGTCCCTTCCTTGGGGAGAGTGGTCCATTTCAGGGGCCCAGCCGCCATTTGTGAATTTGAGGTGTTAGTAACGCTTGCCAGGAACCGGGCTGTTCCAACGAGTATTGATTGAGCACCAACAGTGTGGTCCGTCTCAGGGTAATGGCTCGTGGGGGCAACACACATGCCAGCCTTGAGCCTTGCCCTCAGGGACCCAGGAGCTGGCTTTGGGTGTCATGAGCCTCAGGAGGTGGGGCCCCCAGGTCAGCAGCTCTAGCACTTTGTGGTGAGGAGCCCCTGTCGTTTGTCTTACACCTCAGCCTGATTCTCCTTCCAGTTATGCTTTCCTCATCATTGCGATGGATGGAGGCCATTAATCCTGATTAGCAGATGATGTGTCCCTTAATGGGAAAGCAGAAAGGGGGATTTGCAAGGTCAATATGTGCCCTTTCCATTAAGAGTTCAGTTCTGTAGAGAAGGAAAGAGAGAACCACAGCTGCTTTTCCTGCCTAGTACACAGAGGGGTAGGGTGTCCCCCAAATCCTGCCTGGAACCTGTCATCCTCACCACAAACCTTCACCACATCCTGCTTCTCTCTATGAAAGGACTGAGTTTGGTATTAAGGAACCCTTAACATTAACACAAAAATGAGATTTGTTTTTTCCCCTAAATGATTGGTAAAATCCAAAAAATTAATAAAACCCAGTGCTGTCAAGGCTGCTACAAAATGACATTCTTGTCTACTATCTGTGGGAGAGTGCATTGGGTCACACTTCTTTTTGGAAAGGAGGCTGGCATTGTCTGGATAAAATAAAAATTTACATCTGAGGAATCTGTAAAATTTATGTAAATACTAGCACGTGTGCGTTAAAGATGCACTCTTTTTTGGTAAGAGCAAAAAATCGGAAATAACCGTTCATCAGTAGGGGATTGGTCGAATCAAAGGCGAAATACTTACAAAATACAACAAAACTTTCCATTTTAGAAAAGTGTAGTGGATTTATCGGTGATGATTTGGGTGATAGTCCGTGATGTGTTCGTAGGTGGGGGGTGAAGTGAGTTCCAGAGTGTTGCTGATGTCCCAGCAGAGCAGGGGCCATGCCCCTTATTCACAGCTGTCCCCAGCACCTGGGACGGAACCTGGTCCCAGGAAGTGCTCTATAAATGTGGCTACTCTTACTGTTGTCAGCAGGCCATAAAGAAGTGATGAATGAATCCTACTTTGTAAGATATTACATAGAAGCATAGAGAATATTTGGAAGGAACTTCATGAAAATGTTAACAGAGTGACTGCCTGTTTGGGGTAGAAGTGGCTGAGAAGGGATGAGACACCCAGTGGTATCTTGTATGTTTCTGTATTGTTTGAATTTGTCATGGGTTTCAATTATTTTTGTGATCAGACTAAAAACCAAAATAATTGGAAAAAAATATCCCTTCATACTCTTCCCCTACAATCACACTTTTTTTTTTTTTAAGTGTATTTATTTATTTTGAGAGAGACAGAGACAGCATGAGTGGTGGAGGGTCAAAGAGAGAGGAGACAGAGAATTCCAAGCAGGCTTCTCTCTGCCGGCACAGAGCTCGACACGGGGCTCAAACCCACAAAACCGTGAGATTATGACCTGAGCTGAAACCAAAAGCCAGACACTCAACCAACTGAGCCACCCAGGCGCCCCTGCAATCACACTCTCATACGCGCCGTTAATACCCCCAACACACACACTCTGGCCTTTGCACGTCTGGGGACTCGTCCTGCTTCTAGTGATTCCTGCCTGGCACGCTGGATCACAGGAGCTCTTCTCACAGGGTGGTAGAGAGAGTCGTAGGTGCTAATGAGGGGAGTGCGCTCAGGGCCACCCCTTGCATGCTGAAGTGGCTCATAAGCGTTAGCTACCTCCCGCCATCCCTGGAGTTCCATTCACTGACTCTTCCACTCACCTTTTGTTGCCCCAGGGCCTATGCTTGAGTTCATCAGAGAATAGTTAGTTCCTGAAACAAGACCAAGGATGAAACCCTCAGGAAGATCCTGCCCCACTCTGTTGTTTTGTGGAAACCAGGGCTCAGAGAGGTTAAGTGACTTTCCCGGAGCCACACAGCTTTCAAGCGGTAGAGATGGTATCTGCTCTGGACTCCAAAGCCATCTGCTTTCATTGCACTGAACTGCCCTGCAGGGACTTCCTGTTTGCCTTCCCAGGAGGACTCCCAGTGGCACAGGTGCCTTTCACTAAGAGGAAGGTGTCTCCAGTGGGGGCTTACCAATCACTCAGAGGCTGCCCTGTCCAGGGCCACCTTCTTCCTCAGGCCTTCCTCCAAGCCTGAGAAAGGAAGGGGCTGGCTTGGAGAAGCATACCCACATTTGTACGGACTCAGGGACTCCTTCCCTGAGCTGGTCCTCTCCAGCCACACACACCCCTGGGCTGGCCTCCCCACGAAAAGATCTTCCTTGGTCATCACAAGCCTTAGAGCCAGCAGATCTGGGTCCACGGCCCTGTTCTGATTAGCTGTGGGCCTTGGATTTCTCAGTTGCAAAATGGGGCCAGTGAGACTTACCTGTCAGAGGCACGAGAATTCGATGAGCGAGGCGTCACATAGCTGCCGGGTGTGGGTCCTGGCACGCCATGGCAAGCTGATTGGATGATCAGCAAATCTGAACTGCTTTGATTCAAGAAAGGTGCTTTCCTCCTGGGCCTTGAAGCCACCTGCTGCATGTGACAGGGCTCCGTGGCTTGAGAGTAAGATGAAAAAGCAGTGTTTCTGACTATTCCCTCAAAGTCAGCGTAGTTGTCTTTTGCCCATTCCAAGTATCCCTAAATATGTGTGGGTGCAGGGGTGGCGGAGAGATTAACATCATGGTCTTAGCGCTTTAGGGTCCTGGGTTTAAGTTCCAGGCCATCACGTACCAGCTGACCTTGGGCAAGTCCCTTGGGGTCACGAGCCTCCATTTCTTCACCTATAAATTCAGGCTTTATATTAACATCCACCTTGTTGTAAATATTAAATGAAATAAAGGATACAAAGCACTTAGCCCAATGCCTGGTGTATGGTAAATACCAATAAATGTCAGCTTCTTTTAATATTTTATCATTGTTACTGTTTCTGCTATCACGGTGTGGTAGTCCTTCATGCTGTTCACCCAATATTTGCCGTTCACCTCTGGGCAAGTGGTAGAACCATACTTCTGATCCATTAAAATTAGGCATCGCCTCCGACTTGCTTGGAGCCAATGAAACATAAGGAAAAATGTGTGTATCACCCTGGACAGAAGTTCTCAGGGCTGGAGTATGATTTGCTACGTTTGCTTCTCCTGCCACGGGAGGGGTGAGGACAAACTCTGCCCTGCGCATACGTGCAGGTGACAAACCGTGCGTGGGGAGAAGCCACTGAGTGGGGTTCAGTTGTCGCAGTGACACAACCTGGCTTCTCCTGACTGCTACGCGTGGGCCGGCCCCGGCGTGGCGACACCGTGGGTGGTAAATGGCCTTCTGCTTTGTCACCTGGAGAGGAAGAAGAGAGGGCAAAGGAGGAAGATTTTGTCCAGTGGAGTGATGAGAGCAGGCAAACCCAGCACCCTCCTCCCTCCGACTGGAAGGATTGGGATGTGTGGGAGGCTGCACAGACCAGGGCCCAGATTGCAGCTGTGCACTGCCTCTTTGGAACCAGTTGGTCCTCTGCCTGAACTGCCCCCACCTAGTTCTCTGCAAAGAGTGGGCTGTTCATGCATCTTGCAGTGTGAACTTCCAAGTGACTCCCGAGGATCAGTGCTCATGAGGAATTTGAAACTGCACTCCCTCGAGGTGACCTGGCAGAAACTCCTCTGCACCTGCTCCCTGCCAGATCCACAGGTGTGCTTCTGGGGCAGGGCCGCCAGAGAAGGGCCCTGACCCGAACACCCCTCCCTGGAGACTCTCTGGTTCCCTATGCAAGGGATCACCGGAGAAGACGGTAGAAAACCCTGGTCCTCTTGAAGGAGCTGATGTGTGACCCACAGTCATTTCTCTTAAGGTATAGGTGACAAATATAGAGTTATTCAACACCCCACTATGTCAGTGGAGGTGAGCCACAAGATACAAATGCAGAAAATCTGAGAGACGGATCCTCAGGAGTCAAAAGGGACACCGAAAGAGGAGATTGGTGGCCGGGATGGGCAATAAGTCAAGCCTCCTCTGGGAGGTGATGCAGGGACTTTGTGGTCGGGCAGCTTGGGTTCAAAACTTGCTCTTGCCCCCTGGCAGCCGTGTGATCCCCAGGGGGAGGGTGGATCGTTCTGGGCCATGAGAGTGCATTGGCTCGGTTCATGAGATGTGTGAATGTCTCTGCTGGGTCGTGAGTGGGGCACTCAGGATGCACCCCCACCATCTGAACACCTTATCCTGTGCTCCCTAAAATAGATCCACACCAACACCAAGAGCCATCTTTTCGTTGTTTCAGTGCAGAAATACAATTAAACTGAAAACACTTGCTGATCTCTTACTCTGTGCTGCAGAGATGATGAAGGCACCATAAGGAGACCTTGGAGTTAGAAATCAGGAAACAGTCTGGGAAAGTCCCTTCCCTTCTCTGGGACTTGGGCTCTGTATGTGCAACAGGGAGAGACCAATGGCATCTTCTCTGAACATTCTGGGGCCGCTGAATGAAAGGGGGTGTGCACAAGCCATTTGCAAATAACAAAGCTCTGTACAAGCATGGGGGGTTTGAAATATTATTGAGTCCGATGCTGTCCGCTTGAGGGTCACCCCTGATTGTGCCCATGTGTTCCCATGAGAGCTTACTGGGGTATTCCATGGGATGACTTGGTCAGAGACATTGAATTGGAATTGGCTAATGTCAGGGCCCTGGGTGGCTCTCCATGCACATTTCCTTGGAAGAGAGGGGACTGTTGCTTCCGTCCGTCAGTGGGTTCCACCAAGAGCCAGCCCCCACATTCCCGTCGTGAGGAAGGAATGGAACTGTATCCTGCCTGAAGAAGTGCTAACCATCTGGCCCATACGGCCATGTGCCAGAGGATTGTCTTCAGTGTTGAAACAGCAGAGATGCAGAGGGAGGCTGGGGAGATGTGTCTTAATCTCCATGAGGGAGGAGGTGCAAATGGTTGGACACCGACGAACCTTGGTGTGTCCCTTGAGAATCGGGAAAGCCTTCTTATTTGTAAAATATCACTGACTTTTATGATTTCTGAGCCCAGATGTCCCTAATTGAGCTCCTTGATTATTTCTTCCTTGAGCTTTTTAATTTTTTTAAATAAAATTGTTGTGGTCTCAGCTTCAAAGATGACCTGATTAGCTACCCAGCCGCAGGCTTCTCGGCAGAGCAGGGCCGGCTTTCACTCTGAGTTCAGAGCTTTCAGGAGCAGCGCTGTGGGCGTGCTGGCTTTTCTCTCCAGGAAGACGGGAAGGCAGCAAGCCTGGCTTCGGGGTGCAAACCATAAGCCAGTTACTGTCATGCAAAAACATTAATAGAGGCCGACTCAGAGTTAGGCGTGGTGGTAGGTAATGGGAGCAAAGTTATTGCTGTTGGATGACCACCAGAGAGGTGGGGAAGGAGGCAAATAGGAAGTTGATTGCACGGGAGCGTAGACATCGTGTCCCCGGACCTGCTTGCGGCGTGGCTGGCCAAGGAGCGGTGTTTGAGCAGATCCATCAAAACTGTGGAGTCTGGAGGAGTCGGAAGGGCTCATGGATGTTTCAGCACAGGGGCAGTGTGGTAGAAGGCTGAGAGGCCTGAACTTGGTAAGAGGTTCCAGTGTGTAGAGAATAGGCTGGTGGCAAAGGGGTGTGTGTGAGACCGGGAAGAGCCTCTAACACTGAGGATGAGGCAGAGAGTGTCAAGTCTGTGTTTTGGAAAGGTTTTCTTTAAAAAAAGGTTTTTTTTTAAATGTTTATTTTTGGGAGAGAGAGAGAGAGACAGAGAGGGAGAGAGAGAGAGAGAGCAAGCTGGGGAGGGGCAGAGAGAGAGGGAGACATAGAATCTGAAGGAGGCTCCAGGCTCTGAGCTGTCAGCACAGAGGCCGATGTGGGGCTGGAACTCATGACCTGAGCCGAAGTCGGACGCTTAACCGACTGAGCCACCCGGGCACCCTGGAAAGGTTTTCTGTGAACATCCCTTGTGATGGGAAGCTCACTACCTCTGGGGGCCCATTCCACCTTCAGCTCTGACCCATAGTAAAGTCCTTTCTGAGAGCAAGCCAGTGCCCGCTGTTGGCCTCGGGGGTTCCTGAAGGACAATCCCATACCATGCTCAGTCCTTTCGTCCTTGTTTGTGTCCTTGATAGAGTGATGGACATTTGTTTATTGGACAAGCGTGATCACTTCCTTTAACCATGACCACTCCAGAGCTTAGGCATGTGCTGTAACCTCCAGAACTTTCTGTTAGTGACCCGGGATGGTCTATTATGGGAAACATTGTCTTACTTCATCTCTGTAGTTTGCCTAGTGGCTAAAAGCTTTGGGGTTTGGGGTTCAACAGCCGTGGTGTTGAATCCTATTTCAGCCACTTTGTAGCCTTCTGACCTTGAGCAGGTGCCTTTCCTCTCCAAGTTCAGCTCCCTAGCTGGCCACAGGGGATTACCATAAATGCAAATAACACACCAGCTCACTCCGTGCTGGTTAAGAGGCCTCTCTCTTCCCAGGCAGTTGAGAGGGAGTCTTGGAAGATTCTCGGTCAGTGCTGTCACTGAGAAGACCCCAGAGCCCTGGGCCCCTTTTCAGCCACCTTTCTCTCCTAGGAACCAGTTCACGTGTTTTCTGCCCACAGTGGGCCGCTCCCGTTTCTGTACATTTATCTGGCATGCTCCGTTCAGTCTCTGTTGGTTTAGGAACCATGTACAATAGGCATGTTGCAGGCTGCGTCGGCCCATTTTTAGACAAAACATTTTGACGGTGCATTCCTGGCATTGCCTCTTTCACCTGGCTTTTGCAGGTCCTGGGATGTGCTCTCCCCGAGCCTTTGACTCTCTGAACCTCCAAGTGCTGAGTGTCCACTGGGGTCAGCCTGGCTGGAGTCTGGGGCTACCCAGCATCAGAGCGGGCTGGCTCCTTGGGCATCACCCAGCTCACACGCTGCCCACAGACTGGGAGATGGGGGCCCAGCGAGCAGGGTCGGGGGAGACTTGTCTGAAGTCACAGGGCACATCGGTGGCAGAGGTGGGTGGACAGTCCCCCTCCTTCGGCTCCGGCTCCGTGTCCTGCTCTCAGCTGGGTCTCTGAGGGCCCTGAGGGAGCCTGAGTGTTGCTGGCCTTGTTCATTGGGGCTGAGCTCATTCATTCTGCAGGCCTGCACGCCTTTCTGTAGGTGCACAACTCCTGCTGCCGGTCCAGCTCGAACCTGGCTTTATTCGTGCCCAGACCACCTGAGCTGCAAACACCCAGAACTCAGTCACTCAGCAGACGTGCCCTAAAGTCCTTCTCCTGCCCGGCTCCTGGCTGAGGGGAGGCTGTGCAGTGTGAACACTCAGGGAGCCCCCAAGCAAGGCAGGGGAGTCCAGCAGCTGTGGATCAGGGGAACTGGATCTACAACCCCTTTCCCCGTCTCCCCCTGGCCCTGCCCCAGGCCTTGAGAGCACTAGTCTGTGAGCCAGGTGCATGATTTTCCTAAGAGTGAACTGACATCCAGTGTATTTGTTTTCTTCTTGCTGCTGTTACAGATGATCACAGACTCAGTGGCTTGGAATAATTCAGATTTATTCTCAATTCTGGAAGTCAGAAGTTCAAAGAGAGTCTTACGGGGCTGAAATAAAAGTATTGGCTAGTTCCTTCTGGAGGCTCCAGGAGAGTCCCATTTCCTTACGTTTGTTGCTTCTAGAGTATTCCTTGGCTCGTGGGCCCCTTCTTCATCTTCAAAGCCAGAGGCTTGGCATCTTCTTTCTCTGAATCTGCTTCTGTTGTCACATGCCTTCTTCTTTTCTGTTGCCAGTCTCTCTCTGCTTCTCTCTCTAAGGACATTTGTGACTACATTTAGAATTCACCAGATAATCCAGGATAATTTCCACCTCAAGACCCTTACTTTAATCACATCTGTAAAATCCCCTGTGCCATGTAAGGTAACATTCACAGGTTCCCAAAAGTAGGCTGTAGGAATCTTTGGAGACGATTACTCAGCCTACCATAGTCCATTAATGCCATGCCCATTTGACAGACTTGGAACTTGGGGCCTGCAAAATTTAAGCAGTATAGGAAATCGATGTCTGAAGCCTTCTCCCTAATCCTAGAATTGAGGTTTTGAGGTCCTTCTGGGACCTGTGGGCTGGTCTTTGAAAGTGAATAATTTGACACTTTCTCACATTGGTTGGTTGTTTTCTGGGGGTGGGGGGTCACTTCATTGTTCCTTCGAAATTTTGGACAAACGCTCCCTTTTTCCTCATCAATAAGCTGGAATTAGTAACGCCTACCCACTGACCTTGTTGGGTTTTTAGGAAGATGGCCGTCATGAGAATGAAGCCTCTAGGGCACTTCTCCGATGATCGGTGAATACAGCGGTCCTTCCTTCCGCCCTCCCTGTCTCCGTGGTGGGTATAATGGGGTCTCTACCCAGATCCCCTTTCCGGGGAGCAGGTGCACCCACCTTCTGGCTGCTGTGAGTGTTGGAGGCTAATTCACAGCCGCCCCCTTCCTGCAGAATCGCCCTCAGTGAGACAGGGGCTGCCTATGAACAACCCGCCCTGGAATGCGCCCTCACTGCCCTGACTGCCCATTCCATTGACTGACCAATGCGAGCACGAGCAGCTGCTCTCCTTCCACCAGGTGGGACCCACTTCTGGTGCAGTTCCTGCTCTGGAGCTGCCCGGGCGACGAGGTTCGTCTCCACTTGAGGTCACATCCTTCTTGGTACCCACCCTGCCCCGTGGTGCTTCCTTCACTGACTCAGGACCCTACAATCCTGTCATGGGCTCTGCTTCCAGGGGATGCAACCCCAGTCACTTTCCCTTTTGCCTTTTAATGTTTCCTCTTTCCCTCTCTTTCTCTCCAGGAAATCGAGAGAGCATCATTTCATGGAAACCAAATTGGGAGACTGGCCAGCAGCATTGGATGAAGAAGGAGTCACAAAATCAGGACTAAAGAGTGCTCTTTGGCGTTGGCATTTCCAAGGTTTATTGGTACCCTTCTGTCTAATTGAATATCAAGGTACAGTTAAACTTCACCTTCCTCCTTTATGGCTGGGTCTGTAAATCTTAAAAAAAAAAACAGTCGTTAATGGTAGAAAAATGCCAGGCAAGTCAATAATCTTGGCTTAGCTTAGTTTCCCTAGCTACAAATCAAGGTTTTTGAGCTAGAGCATCTATCCAAAATTCTGTGATTCCAAGAGCATATCCTTGTGTGATCTTCTGCAGGTAACAGTCCCATTTACCAAGCTTTCATACGTGTCCTACCACAGTGCTAAGCAGGCCATGTGAAGTATCTATTTCAGTCCTCACAGCCACCTGTGAGGTAGGAAGTGTATTACCCCCCTTTTGTTGTACTAACTTGTCCGTGTGCTGAGGCCTCCTGGGTTTGTATCTCCAGCCTGGACCTCGCCCTTGAATCAGCCGGCTTCGGTGTCTGTCAGTTCTAATCATATAACGCCTGTATGAGTCCGGCTCCCATAATAAAATGCCACAGATGGCGGGGGCGGGGAGGGGGAAGCTTGCTCATCAGTCATTTATTTCTTGTAGTTCTGGGGGCTGGACACCTGAGATCAAGGGGCCAGCACGAGCAGGTTATGGTGGAGCTCCTCTTCCTGTGTTGCAGATGACTGTCTCCTTGCTGTGGCCTCACCTAGTCGGGGCTGGGGAGAGTGAAAGAGAGTGAGAGAGGATTAGGGCTTTGGCATAGGAATTTTGGGAGGGCACAATTCAGTCCATAGCAACCTCTGACCAATAATCAATCACACTGGGGCTCAACCTAGCCTGGGAGTTCTAGTAGATACTGTAAAATATGCCTCAAGGTTATCCCCCACAAAAGGTGCGGGAGCTGGGCTATATATCCCCTGGATCCTGGCAGTCATGGGTGAAGGGCTGCTTCGAGGAAGTGCTAACTCCCCGGGGCTTCCGGTCTCCTGTGTGAGCTGAGCATGCTCCAGTGACCAGAAAAGGCCACCACGCAGCATAGCGGGTGCTTGTAGTTGAAGCCATTGGGTCTGCTTGCTCAGGTGTGGTACGTGCTGAGGGAATAGGGAGAGAGGGCGGGACCCGGGGCATGCCAGCTCTCAGATCTGAGTGGAGGGGAGGAGGTCCGGGTGACTTCAGAGGGGGCAGTTTCCGTGGAGGGGTGGGCGCAGAAGCCCCAGTGGAGGGAGTTGCTGACAGACAAGCAATAGGAGCGGAACTGACATGAGGACATCTCCTGAGTGAAGCAGGTGGGAGCCTGGGGTCAGGAGACAGCGTTCTTGTCCCCAGATGGGAGACTTAGGAGCGTGCTTTTGCACTGATGGGAACGCTCAGGGGGTGAGGCGGTGGTGGGTGGTGCAGAATGGATGATCCAGGGAGGGAAGATTGGACGTGTGAAAATTTGAAGACAGATTAGAGGCTAGAGTCCAGACACACACGGAGTGACTGGTCTGTGGGAAGTTGAGAGCCTCTTTTGAGCTGTGAAATGAGGGAGGGAGGGGAGGTGGGACCAGCTCAAGGGGATGGTAAGGGATGATTCATGAGCTTGGTTAATGCCTTTAGTTTTTCAGGGAGATATAGGCAAGGTCAGGACAAAGGAGTGAATGGAGAGACGTGGGGGGGGGCATTGGCATTGTCACCCCATTTATTCTATGTTTTTGAGTTATGTGAGCAAGAATAGTTTATTTCCGTTTATACAGAAACACCTCTCTTAGCTATCAAGATGACTATTTTCTTTGATCGAAAATAAATACACCTCGGAAGCTTCTACACACTTTCTCATGGTCTTGAAATTACTTATTGGTTTCTCTTGTCAGCATTGTGTGAATGCCAAATGCAAAATATACTAGTGTTTTTGAAGGGGCAATTTGGAACCGTGAGTGAAATCAACAAGGCATGTAGATTTCGACCCAACAATTTCATGAAATTCGAGTACTTTCATGCTTGGAAGGCAAAAGGAGAAGGTATTAAAGAGAGATTAAGAGACATAAGGAAAGAATTTCTCAGGTGTTAGCAAGGGATGAACAGCTAACATTTATTGAGCACTTACTATGATCCCGGCTGTCGATGAAGGTTTTCCAGTCATTTACTTCCGCACTGCTATGAAGGAGGTGATGTGATTATCCTGGGTTTACAAATGAGGAATAAGAGGCTCAGGAAGGTATTAGGTAAGCTACCACAAGTTATAGGACTGTGGTGGAACTAGTAGAAGTAAGTTCTCTAAGGTCAGTGCCTACCTCGACCTCATTTGTTCACTTAGCCTTGTCATGTGACTCTCACCTCTGTATATTCTTAAAAAAACAACCTACCCCCCCCCCCCCCCCCCCCCTTTACTGAGATATAATTGGCATGCAACATGGTGTAAATTTAAGGTGTACGTAATGATTTGATACATGTTTATGTTGTGAAATCATCACCACAATAGGGTTAGTTAACACCTCCATCACCTCACATAATTACCGTTTCTTTTTGTGATGAAAACATTTAAAAGCTACTCTCTTAGAAACTTTCAAGTGTACAATACAGTTTTGCGAACTCTAATCATTATGCTGTACGATAGATCCCCAGAACCGACTCATCTTATAACTGAAGTTTGTACCTTTGGACTGACATCTCCCCACTTCCCCCAACTCTGCAGCCCCTGGAAACCACCATTCTAGTCTCTGTTTCTATGAGTTCGGCTTTTTAAGATTCCACATGTGGGTGACAACATACAGTGTTTGTCTTTCTCTGTCTTATTTCCTCATTACCCCATTTCTCTGGTCCTGATGCACCACCAAAGCCCAAATCCAGAAGACCCGCAGGGCACCAGGAACTTGGGTGGGGCTGGTATATTTCTTTGCAAATTCTATGACAGAAAAAAAAAAGTCTCACCTCCCACTAACAGATAATTACATGTTAATGAAGCTGATCACCAAATGACAGTGATGAAAAGGAGATTTCTACACTTTAGGAAGTGACTTATAATGATACACACTCCCTTTTCCTCTCCTTCTGTCTTATCTAAAAAAAATGGCAGAGGGAGTTGCATGTGTCATGTAATGTTCTTCATTTACTGCTGTGCTGTGGTTTTCAAAACTAGTATTCTGCACAAGTGTATTAATTTGAGTATAAAGTCCTTTTGTGCTAAAATGATGGGTACAGGAACATATAAAATTACATATTTTTGTTGTCTTTGATATAAAATGGATACTCAGGCGGTCCAACATGACAAATGATAACTTCCCCGACAAGAAATAAAGATGTCTAAAGAGTCTGAGAGTTAACATTATGAGTTGTAGTTAGATGCTGTGACACTCAATTTGGAGCATGATAATAACTTTTCAGAGTTCCTGACTTATCCCCTCTGCCTGCCATCATATGTACTTCTATATAGTTTATGGTTTTAATATTATTCCACGGGTTTGTCCAATCGTATTACAATGAAATTCCTCTCAAAGAAGAGCCAGCTGAGTAATGACGAACAACGTTTGCATTTAACTTAAGGATAGATTCTGTGCTGAAACTGAGCGCTCAGACCCCTTGCATTTCCTTAGGTGAGGATGTAGAGAAGCTAATCAATTTGGCCATGAAAAGCAGTTTGTGACTTTGCACATTCTGTACTTAAGCCCAGGGAGAAATTGAAATTCCATGTACTCTCCTCTGGAACACCAGAGATTTTAGTCCAGAGGGGGCTTAGAAACTGCTATACATAATCAAACGTGCAAACGCCTTGTTCACAATTGCTAGTGTTTTCCATCGGACACGTGGGACTGGATTCTTAACGAGCTGCTGGGAATTTCATGTAGTTTATTTAGGGTGTTAAATCCCAGGAAGATGAATTGGGGCGAGGAGGTGGACACGGCTGAATGGGGAGTAGCAGTGTGCTTTGGTCAGAGTGATCTAGTAATGGCCAACAGCGGTGTTCCTGCCCCAGGCCTGACATTCTTGTGTGTGTGACATTCCTCTGTGGATGGAGGCGCTGTCCTTCTCTGGACAAGGGAGAAAAAAATCAAGGGTTAGGATGGGAATAGCCCCAAGGTTCCTCTCCGTTCAGATAGGCTAGGAGTCTACAACCCTAGGTCTGATCTCTGTTCCTTCTTGCAGAGTCCACTGTATCATCTGGGACTCATCAAGCAGGCAAGGGATCCTTAATGGAAAATTCATTCCCATACTTTAGTGAGGGCCCCAGACAAGACAAGGAGAGTCAGGGGACGGAGCGAAATGGTAGCTCTGCTGGGTTTTTAATTACCACTGGTGGTTCAGGTTGGAGAAAGGCCTTTTCCTTTAAAGACAGGGTGCTTGTAATGGAAAAAAGCATGTAGGTCAGTCTGTGGGCAGATCTGATCATTGGCTAAATAGGCGGGGCATTGAGGGGATGACTGAAGGGGGGGTGTCCTGCTACACTGCTTTCTTGAACTGCAACGTGGTATTGGGATGTTAATACGGAGCAAGCAGTTGTCAAGAAATTATTAAAAATTAGCAATGGACCGAGGAAACGCAGGATGACAGATTGGTGCCCAGGGTGCTGGGGGAAAGAATAATTTACAGCCTTCAAGTGAAATCTCAGGTTGTTTGTTCTGCACTTCTGGAAGCACAACACAACATTTGCAGCACGTGTTGGATAAATTAACCTTTTGTTAATGTTGGAAGCTGCTGTCAGCCCCTCCCCCTCCCTTTCTCAGCTTCAGCCATGAGAGGGGTGTGCAAGGGGGTGCGGAACGACACTGTCCCCGCCTGCCTCAGAGCTGTCTCACGGGGTCCCCGGGTATTGCAATACTGCTGTCTCACTGCCTTCTGGACTGGAAGCCCCATGAGAGCAGGGACTGTGTCTGTTTTGTGTTTCTGGTGCCTGGCACATCGTGGGTGCTCAGTAAATACTCGTAGCACGCCCAGGTCCTGGGAGCAAGCTCTTCGTGAAGAGCAGACCAGACCAGAGTAGGAGGAGATGAGTGGGTGAGACAGCTTGTGACCCCCATTTCCCCCACTGCAGACTCCCTCCTGGAGGCAGAGGAGAGCAGAGCTCATCTCTGGAGCTTCTCTTTGTTCTCACTCATCTGCCTGTGGTGCTGGGGGTCAGTGGCTGAGCAGTGTGATTTTTCTGCAGCTCCTGCGTGGAGGAAATTCAGCGGCACGGGTGCCCCTCCCTTGTGCATCCCAGAATGAGCTCTCAGACTGGGCGTCATCAAGGCCAACCCAAGGGCACTGGGGTGGGGGGGTGGGGAGGGGCCACTGTGCCCTGCAGGGCTACTGCCTCCCAGAGGAAGGCAGGGAATGTCTGTGGCTCCGCATTTGGAAGCCAAGTAACTGGTGTTTCTGTGCTCACATTCTCATATGGACGTTATTCAGCTTTTACTAATTGGCTTTACAATTTTCTCAGTAGTTAATATTCATCTGTCTAAGATGGAAGCATAAATAAATAACTTTGGTTCAAGCACACCTTCTTATTAGACCATACATCATGTGAGAAAGTTCGCATTCTTTAACCAGGAAGATGAAATTAGAAACATCTTGAAAAAGCCTTCTTGTTATCAATCATGTCATCTTGAACATGTTTCGAAGCCTGCTGCTGGCATCAAGAATAGATGTTTTATTCAAAAGAATGTATTTAAGGAAAATGACAGCACTTTTCGATTTGAGTTTTTTAAAAACAGGAAATCTTTCAAGTCCTCCTGACTTGAGCATTCTAACGCCTCAGAGGATGTGTGGAATGGTTCTAGCCTTTTCTGGATGTACCCATAAGGGTGGAGAATTTTCTGACCCTTTAGCAAGGGTGTGGGGCAAAAAGACAAACGTGTGGTTTGGCTGAATGTCCTGGGTCTTGTGTGGCTTTGAAAAAGTCACTTACCCTGTCTGGCTTCGGTCTATTCATTTATAAAATGAAGAGGTTGTATGAGATTAGTGTTTCAGCTCAGGCTTCTATAACAAGTTACCATATCCTGGGTGGCTTAAATAGCAAATATTGACTGCTCACAGTTCTGGCAGCTGGAAGTCCAAAATCAGGGCCCTAGCAGATCAAGGACCTGGAGAGAGCACTTTTCTTGGCCTGCAGATGGCCGTCTTCCTGTTGTGTCCTCATATGGTAGAGAGCATTGAGCAACACTCCATGTCTCCTCCTCTTTTTATCCAGGCGTGGCTCTCATCCTGAGGATCCTACCTCGTGACCTCATCTGACCCTAATTACTTCCCAAAGGCTCCCCCCCCCCCCCAAATGTCATTAGCACCTTCAACATTATTGGGTTTGGGATTTTCTTGCTCCTGGCTCACTGCCTCCTCCTTCCAGCCTGGGAACACACACACAGGGCTAGACATTCTCCAATGCCCCTCCAGCTCTGACCTGCTTGACCCAGGAGAGATGGGACGAAGGGTTCATGTGGCTCTGTATCCAAACCCCTCCTCCCAAGATGGCTCAGGGTCTTTCCCAACCCCAGCCATGCCTACATTCAGTTACACAGCACAGTGTGTGCAGGGAGGTAGTCCCTGAACTAAGAGAAGAGGATCCTTGTCCCAGCTCTACCCACCTTGGGTAGTGACCTTGGGTAAGTCACTGCCCTTCCTGGGCTCACTCTCCCAATCCATAGAACAAGGCAGTTGTTGTATAGGCTGATCTCCAAAAGCCAAGATTTAATAATCCCTCTTGGAGTTACAAGGTAGCTGAGATCTGGATGTATTTCTGTAAAACAAATGGAATCTAATCTTTTCCCCCCAGAGCCCAGATCCTATGGGGCAATGTGTTCCTTATTGGAAAGAGTTTAGAATCTGTCTGTCAAATGAATCCAGAAAATATAGGGACTCAGTCAATCACGTAGGCCCCTTATCAGCACCAGAGGTCATTCTAGGGCAAGAACATTCAAAGCTTTTCCCCTCCATGATGGTCCCAGAGAGCGATCCTGTCTGTATCCCTAAACTTGCTTCTCATTTAAAAGCATGAACACAACTCCTCAAAATGCACAACTTAATTTTGAATTCTTTCCCTTCTTTACGCTTAAATATAAAGTCATAGTTTGTAAAAATGCATAAACACCGAACCTACACTCAGCCATATGCTGCCAACCACACCCATCTGCCGCCCCGAATTCCCAGCATGACTGGCTGTCAAATACTCATCATGGACAGTTTGCCAAATGCCTCACAGCCAAACCTCACGGAAAATTAATAGTGTTAAGTATGTCTGTGACATCTCTTGTGAATCAGATGGGTCAGTTTATGACAACATGTTTCCCTCAACCCCCATTCGAAAACCGAAGGCATTAGGTTGGATTACTGGAGGCAGCGGCCAGAACAGAAATAAGGACAAATTCCAGTCCTGAGAGCCCACAGTCCAGTAGGACAGATATGCCTGTAAGCGACACGCAATGTATCCGAAACACTAAAATAATTGACAAGGGACCTCAGCGGAGGGAGAAGCACATGCTGGCAGGCAGATCATTGCGGGGCAGGCGTCTGGACCAGGCTCTGGAAGAGGCATGCACAGAAGTAGGACTTGAGGCCCCAGGGCGACGGTGCGCAGTGCACATTCCAGGAACAGCGGATGTGAGTGCAGGTAGCATTGGGAAGGCTGGTTGGGGCCCAACCTCAAAGGCCTCGAATGCCAGCCTGAGGGCTGAAGCTCTTGTGCAAGAAGCGACCAACCCACTGTAAGAGCGGAGATTGACAAGGAGGGGAAATGTGGACTTTGGAGAAAAGACAGTCTGAGGTTCAAATCTTGGGTGTTCTGTTTCTCAGTTGGTGACCTTTGGCCAGTCCCTCAACCCAGCATCTCCATAATGGGGCACTTCCAGGTGGTACATCACCTTTTGCAACAGTGAGAGCCAACGCGTGTTGGTGCACACTGGGCCGTGCGTGTCTTAAACTTTCCATAACTCGTGTCACCTAATCTTCGGAATGACTTTCTGGGGGTTATTACCCAATTTCACAGGTGAGGACACTGGGACTCAGGCACGGGCCCCCGCTTTACACTGCTGAGCTTGAGAGAGCTTCCCACCTATGCGATGATGTCAAGGTGTTGCACACAGCCCAGTATTAGCACTCATCCCCCTCACGGTCTTGGGAAGAGCTGGGCGCATGCTATTAAGCATTTCCCATGAGCTGACTTATTTAATCTTTGCAATGGGCCTATGAGGTTGGCACATTGCTTCCCCTGTTATATGGGTGGGGAAGGCTGTAACTGTTCCTGTCACCTGATATCGGGAGAGCCAGGGTTTGGTTGATTTATCTGCCCTCCATCACATGCCCAGAGATTCCAATTTCATTGCCTGGCATGGAGTCAGGCATTGGTATTTCTTAAGGCTGCCCAGGTGATTCTGACGTGATCCTGGGGCTGTGAGCCCCCTGGCCTGGTAGCAAAGCTCCCAAGACTTTAAAAAACCAAAAACTCCAGGGGCACCTGGGTGACTCATTCGGTTAAGTGTCTGGTTCTTGATTTTGGCTCAGGTCATGATCTCACGGTTCATGAGTTCAAGCCCCGAGTCAGGCTCTGTGCTGATATCTCGGAGCCTGCTTGGGATTCTCTCTCTCCCTCTCTTTCAGCCCCTCCCCTGCTTTTGAGCTCTCTCTCTCTCTCTGTCTGTCTAAATAAGTAAATAAATAAAAGCCCACAGAACTCCACATCCTTCTTTATCCACAGTGCCCAGGTATTCCCAAACCTAGACCTTTGTTCAGTAAACAGACTGACCTCCAACAAAACAAAGTTTGGATTGTGCTGTTACTGTTATTGTCTTTAAGAAAAGGGCAGAGGGAGAGAAGCTCTTCCAAACATGGAGATACCTGGTTGGGTCACAAAGTGCCCGGGTGAAGTAGCCTTGACCTCACCTGCCAGGTGTCTGTCATCGCCTGCTGGCACAGCAGACTTGATTTTCTAAGGGTATTTGGGGGAATATGGTCAGCGGGGCTCCTGAATGGAAGAAAGTATGGGCTTTGGCAGGAGAAGGCAAGGTTTTAATTTTATTTCTCCCCTTTGAGGAAAGAACCCCTGTCCGAGGGCTCTCAGAGACACCGGAAAAGGAGATTTGACTTTCAATCCTTCTGAATTAAGGAGATGAGTTTCGAAGATAATGTGTAACGTGGAAATTCACCTTGCTGCTGCGTTCTGTCTCTTGGGGCAAGTGCTCTTCTGAGTTCGTACAGGGCCCCGGTATCCATGTGGTGGCCCAGCCTCTGTGGCACCCGGTGCGGCACAGCTAATACCTGCCCTGCTTTCCCACACCCACCGGGCTTCTCTGCCTCAGTAGCTCAGGACACAGCCGGCCACCACGCGTGGAGACCTTTCCCTGTTTTTCAGAGAGGGTCGTGTTGTCTCCGTGTGGACACCCTCAAGGAGGGAAGGCCATCGACGGCCCCCAGGATCAGGCGATTCCTTCAAGTTGTGGTTCTGAAAAGTGGGTGAGCGCCTTGGGTGACTTACTTGACTTAAGCCTCAAGGTGGGTCTGGCCTTTGGCATTAAGGTCTGCCCATGCTGGCAGATACCTTTCGTGGTCTGTCCGGAGGTGGTTTCATCACCAAAGAGGCTTTGCATGGGCAGGGGCACCCTCCCACTGACCCCTGACCTTGTCGTTCTGCTAAAAGTGACAGTGATAATGATAATGGTAATAACTGCAGCTACTTACACAGGCCAGTGCTGCTCCAAGCACTTTACAAACACCGTGTGCTTCATTTCTCACCGCAGTCCTCTGCGGTTGTTTACTTTATCTCCATTTTCCAGGGGGAGCCTGAGGCCCAGAAAACTCAAGAAGGTGGTCATCATAGGTGGCAGAGCCATTTTTCAACCTGGGTCTTCTTATTTCTAAGGCCTGTGCCCTTTCATCGCTCAGGAGTGCAGGCCTAGGAAATTATTTTGTAAATTCAGTTGCAACACGCCCCTCGAAGAGGTTCTGTGTTTAGTTCAAATCTGCTTTCTGGAGGCCCTGCTGGCATGCATCATGGAGTCCATTTGATCAATGTTCCCCTTAAAACATTCACAGTTCCAAATATAAAACTGAAAACACCAGCCCACTACAGGGATTTTTTTTTCAGGAAGAAACTGAAGTATCCAGTTTTAGACCTATAAGCGGTCTTAAAGACAGTGTCATGTAAGCTCCCCATTTATACATGAGAAAACTGAGGCCAAGGAGGGAGGGAGCAAACTGCCCAAGGTCGCGGAACAAGTTAGTGGTGGATCTGCACGCTCACAGTTTGCCCGTATCTCGGGTGGGTGCCACAGGGCTGCTGAGGGATGAAGTGTTTGTGACATACCTGGTCCAGTACTTGGTACTTAGTGGCAGGCCGTGTTGGGGGACAGGTGCTGAGGCCTGTCGGCAGTGCGGTGAGGGTGGGAGGGAGGGGAGCGATCCCCGAGGTAGAGGCAGTGGGAACTGGTTGTAGGCTCAGAAGGAGAGCTGTCAGAAACGCATGACTCCCAGGTTTCTCAGTTTCAACGCCTTTGAAAAGGGTTTCAAAAGATGAATAGGAGTTTACACAATGGACAGGACAGAGACAGGTCTTCTGCCCAGAAGGAATGGCCGTGCGAAGGCACATTGTACTGGTTTGTGCTGGATGTACTGGATGTACTGGGGCGTGCAGCACAAGGCCTCTCTTGGACTCTAGTTACCCTGGTGAGGCACGGACCATAACGAAACAGGCATCTTAGCAGCAGTGACGACTATAAATGCAGCAGGGAGAGAAAATGATCATCAGTGCTTGAAACAATGAAAGGTATTTCAACGCTTGGTTCACAGACATCTTACGAGCTCCATCCAGAGGCTCTGAGTTAATGAAATTTAGGCAGCTCTCCACCCTCCCGACTTGCTCGTCCCCTTGTCACCCGAGCTGTGGGCCTGGGGGCTTCCTGGAGAACAGGGAAGCCCCAGGCCCTCGGTTCTCCCTCTGAGCTGCCTCTTGTACAGCTCTTAGGTGCCGCTGGATCAGAACTGGGGATGATGGGAGCGGTAGGTCTTCTCATCAGAGCTGCAGAGTGGTTCCAGCCATTCTTTCATTCCCTTCCCCAAATCTTATTGTAACCAGCCTGCAAACATCTTCATTTCTGACCAGATCACAGCAGCATGCAGAATGCCACGTACTTCGGAAGGCTAAACCAAGACCTGTCTTCTTTATTTTCTTTTGTTTTTGGGCTTTTATTTGTTCCATTTCCAGAGCTGATCCCAGGTCTTTAGGTCCTGGATCTGGGAGTCGCCTGCTGAAAAGGGTGTGTGTGTGTGTGTGTGTGTGTGTGTGTGTGTGTGTGTCTGGTCAGCATCTCAGCAGCAGAGCTGAGCAGGTGACCTGAAACCAGCCATGCCTGAAGCCTCCCTACTTACTGGGCCTGTCTGACTTACAGCCCCTGTGTCCCTGTCAGGGATGCTCCAGATAAACAGGTCCAAGCACACCGGTACTGTCTGGTGAGCTCCTCATCACGCTCTTCCCCACCATATGGCAACCTGTGGGCACACTGGAAACCCTGGGTGCTTCGTTCCACTGGGACCAGAGAGTTTGTCCCTGTAGGATCTAAGGGGGGCATTGAATGGCATGTGTCTTCTGTGTCGTCTCGCAGTTGCCGGGTGGAGAATTCGATGCTGGAATCCGACCACCGGGGTGGTCTACGCAGCACCTAGGGCAGACCCTGTGCTGCCCCCTGTGAGTTCTGCACGTGTGTCATCTCACCTCGTTCCTCCTACAACATAGGTGGCCTAGAGAAGTTCAGGAACGTGCCCAAAGTCACACAGCCCCTGAGGGCTGGAGCAGGGCCAAGGACCAGGATGGTCGGGCTGCAAAGGTGGCAGGTGAGCTCAACCCTGATGCAACAGCTGTCCCCAGGGTGTAGCTGTGGTACATCTACACCTTATCAGTTAGAGTGCATTCAAGACTTATTCTCCTAAATACATATGAATTGCAGAATGCCTGCAAAGGCTAGGAGGGATGAAGGCACCAGGGGGGATCCAGAGGAAAGAGCCCATGATGGGGAGGGGTTTCCCCCACCCTTCCTCAGAAGAAGAAAACTCTTAAATTCTTTGTTTTCTGAGAAAGGGAGAGTGGGGGAGGGCCAGAGAGAGAGGAAGAGAGAGACAGGGAGAGGGAGAATCCCACGCAGGCTCCATGTCCAGCGCAGAGCCCAACAGGGGGCTTGATCTCACGACTGTGAGATCATGACCCGAGTCAAGGTCAAGAGTCAGATGCTCAAAAAACTGAGCCACCCAGGTGCCCCCAGAAGGAAACTCTAATGACTCAAGTTCATTAGAATGGAGGAGGAAGGGGTAGAGACATGTCTGACTATGTGAAGAACCCATGGGAAAGAACTAACTAGTTCTCCATGTCCCTGATTTGTAGCACTAAATTCTGTTTTGATCAAAGGAAGGACCTTGTTTGTGATGCCCAAATGTGAGCAGTTGGTAGTGAGCGCTCTGTCACTGGAAGCATCCTGTCAAAACAGAAACCCCTTGTCACTTCAGTGAGAATTTCAGTATCCACTAAGTGGGCTGAGGGCGGGCAGCAGTGACAGCCTTTTAGCCTAACATAGAACTGAGCCAAAGTTTTAATTAATTTCCCAAAGATTCCAGAAAACATTAGAGACAAACATAAAGTTTCATGGGACAAGATGTTCTTTCCGGCACTATTTATCATACTAGACATTAGAAACAACCCAGTGTCCCCAAATTGGGTATTGGAGAGGCAAAATAGGGTACCACCATATAATGTAATATTCGTTTGTCATTCAGGTGAGGTTTAAAAACAGAATTTAAGAGGTGCCTGGGTGGCTCAGTTGGTTAAGCGTCTGGCTCTTGGTTTTGGCTCAGGTCATAATCTCACGGATCGTGAGTTCTAGCCCTGCATGGGGCTCTGCGCTGACGGTGTGGAGCCTGAGTGGGATTCTCTCTCTCTCTCCCTCTCTCTCTCTGTCCCTCCCCCACTCGTACGCACTCTCTCTTAAAAGAAAGAAACTAAAAAAAAAAAAAAAAAAAAACCTCACCACATGAGTAATGTGGGGAAATGGGAGTACGAAAAGTATAAATGCACAGAAGTAAAAATGCAGAAATATGCACACACACGTGGAAGTTGACTCAGGAACAGGAAAAAGTGAAGTGGAGACACAAGGACAAGGTATAAGCCATGATCAGGGTCTAGTGGTGAGCTAACCAGGGCCACGTACCGTGATGTGTGCCGCAGAGGTCCTCACCAAGGGCCTGCGTCATGTTTAAAACCAAAGCACATGTTATCACAATGTTATTTAAACTTTTTAAATGTTTATTTATTTATTCTGAGAGAGAGAGAGAGAGCAAGCACAAGCGGGGAAGGGGCAGAGAGAGAGAGAGAGAGAGAGAGGGAGAGAGAGAAACCCAAGCAGGCTCTGCACTGTCAGCACAGAGCCAGATGCAGGGCTTGAACTCACGAACTGTGAGATTATGAGCGAAAACCAAGAGTCAGATGCTTAACAGACTGAGCCACCCAGGCGCCCCAAAATGTTATTTTTGAAGACTAGAATGGCACAGGGAAAACACAATATCCGGTTAAGTGAAAAATGCAGGATGTGAAAATAGGCATATATTATGACCCTAATTATGCACATATGTTTAGTTATTTATCCCCTATTTGTTTCCTGGAAAGCACTGACAACAGCATAGGTGAACACACATGAGCATGCCCTCCCCCATGTCCTCAGGGGAAGCCTAAAGCCAGGGTCTGAAAATGCTGTTGGTGGTCCTGGGCTGTAAGGTTGTGGGTAATTTCATTTTTTGGCTTTGCTTCAGTATTCTTCAGTATTTTCTTCAGTATTTTCCTAATTTTTGTTTTGTTGTTTCCTAGTAATGTTTATATAATCAAGAGGGAAGTCCCAGAAAAACCAAAAACAATTCCTGGAGCCTGTTAGGACCCTAAGGACTGATAATTCCCCTTCCTGCTGCTCTGAACTTTCTTTTTTTTTTTTTTTTTTTTTAATTTTTTTTTTTCAACATTTATTTATTTTTGGGACAGAGAGAGACAGAGCATGAACGGGGGAGGGGCAGAGAGAGAGGGAGACACAGAATCGGAAACAGGCTCCAGGCTCTGAGCCATCAGCCCAGAGCCTGACGCGGGGCTCGAACTCACGGAGTGCGAGATCGTGACCTGGCTGAAGTCGGACGCCCAACCGACTGCGCCACCCAGGCGCCCCTGCTCTGAACTTTCTAATCCTCACTGAAGGGACAGATGGCCGGAGACCTTCCAGACAAGGGAGGCCTTCAGCAGTGTGTGCTCTGCAAAGGGTCAGCTGCGTGCCCGGACCAGCTAGGCAGGAGGACAGGCACCGTCCCCAAGTTCAGCTGGGGTTCCTGCTAACAAGTCTTTGGTTGTCACTTTGGAAACTGGCTTGGGCTATCCCAGGTCTCTCAAGATGCTTTGTTAAACACGTCCTACCGAATTCATCAGCTCAAACCAAACCTTGTCATAATCCCCAGAATCACAGCAAATGTAGACAGGGGGTGATGACACCCCTGGGGTGCACATCAGGTTTACTCATACTTTTATAAAGAGGTAATTTGCAAAAGTGCAGTTAATCCCACCGCGCTTTATAATTTAAATGTCGCTGGAAATGATTGCTGACATATAACTGATTAACAGCAGCCCTTAGTGCCAAATAAATCAGCATCTAATCCAGAGTATGTATTAAGATGGAAGGAGATAAAAAGAACCTTCTCCTCCACCCCCTCTGCTGTTATTTTGATAGAGTGCCCAACTTTTCTCACTGGTTTGGGAGTTTGACTAAAAGCTATTTTCTCACAAGAAAAAGACACATAAACGATAAATTGTCAAAACCGAAGTGTGATTTTTCCCATGGGGGAATTGAATTACACCCTCTTCCTTTGATATGGTTGGGAGAACCTGTCAATCACTCTGCCCAAAGCTGGGGCAGGGGAAGGTGAGGGAGGCCACCTCCGTCTCCCCACATTCTAGAAAGATAAGCCACCAGTTAGCATTTCCAGGAGCCACCTAGTTCCGTCCTTCCCAAGGCATAATACATTTTGGTTTTTGCCTTTGATTCAGTGAGCGACCCTGTATCCTTCCAATAAATTCCTTTAAAAAAAAATTTTTTTTTTTACATTTATTCATTTTTGAGAGACAGAGAGAGACAGAACACAAGCAGGGGAGGGGCAGAGAGAGGAGACACAGAATCCAAAGCAGGCTCCAGGCTCTGACCTGTCAGCACAGAGCCTGACGTGGGGCTCGAACTCATGAGCTATGAGATCATGACCTGAGCTGGAGTCGGATGCACAACCGACTGAGCCACCCAGGTGCCCCAATAAATTCCTTTAAAAAAAAGTTAGCCCTCTGGCTGGATGGCAAGCCTAGCCCGTAAGTGGAGATTGTAATTTTCTTAAGGAAGGTTTCTTCTTTTGCTTCTTACCGACTGGCCTCTCCAACCCCTCCTCACTCCCTTGCCCGAGGAGGGGGCTGCTTACTCTTGCAAGTAAGTTGTCACCTGTCAGGGCTCCAGGGTGCCAGGGCCAGGGCGGAGGAGGGCAGAGGGTGACCCTTGCCTCTTACCTGCGACGGACTGCCGGCTGACCTGAGTGAACCTTGTCTTGGGAAGGCCCTCTGGCAGGGTCACCTTTCCTACACCTCGCTGGGTCTCTGGCTATTCACATCTAAAAAAAACTTTACTCTCTTTTAAATGCATTTTCAAAGGTTGTAGTCCTTGAAGTGGAAGAGGCCCTTTTCTCTCCATGAACTCAATTTTGGTTTTGTTAAATTGACAGCAATGCCTCAGTGGTAGGAAAGGAGTGTCTCTTAAAACAAAAGAAATAGTTACATCATACAGTCAGTGTTTACCGCCAACACGTATCCGAAGGGGGGCTTGGGTTTCTTTAGCGATAATTCCCTGGGTTTGGTCTCAACCCACTGGACGCTCAGGACTCTCAAAGAGGCGTCTCCTCCGGAGACAAATGACTTGAAGTAGGTCTCAGAGGTGCAGACCTGTATCTGGAGGTGCTCTTATTTAGGATGCTGGATTTCAAACTTTTTTCTTTTTTAAAGCAGCAGAACCTTTTTTTTTTTTTTCAACTGATATATATAACGCAGGCACAGATCCCCTTTACAGAAGACGCAAGCCCGAGGAAAAACTAGGACAAATTTAACACTGATTTCCAATGGTTTAAGGTTAGCCAACCTAGATATCTGCATATCTTTAAGTAATATTCTAATTATTTATCACTTCGGCAATAGCAGGTGAAATGTTGATGCTGCGCTTTTGTCTGCCTTTCTAGAGCTCTGGATTTCATAGGTCAAGGTAGAGGGGTCATCTGTGACTCAGGTAAGCCTGCCTATTCAAAACCCATCTGTTGAGATCAGCAGAAAGACCAGAACCCAGGCTTTGCCACCTACCTGTAACCAAATTTCACAGAAGTTCTGGCAGAATGATAATCGTGTCCGGATTGGATGGAGTGTTTGCTGTGTACCAGGTGCTGGGCCAAGGGTCGCTTGTCATCTCACTCAGTGCCCCTGACAGTCCCAGGAAGTAGGTACTGTTTTGCTGAGAGGCAAACTCAAGTTCAGAGAGTTTGCCCATTCACACATGGTCACACAGTAAGTAGAGGGCACAACTGAGGTTTGTACCCTGGCGGTGACACTCAGGAGCCCATCACCTGGAGCTAGCTTTGCACGCTGTAACTTGATAGAGCAGTAGCAAATCCCATTTCCCCTTTCCACTTCCTCCCTTGCTGTTCATTCCATACCATCCGGATTCTGCCCTTCTCTCCTCCTTTGCCTGGAGACAGCCTGCTCCATTTCTTCATCTTCCTCGGCGCCCCTGGGGCAGCTGACACCCAATCTCACTGTTGTTCAAATGCAAACATCACTAGGGCCAGCTCCTGGCGTCCACCCTAGGAAAGATAAGATGGAAAGTTAATGCCCCCAAACTTCCAAGGAATGTGCAGAGGAAATGATTTGTGATGTGTGGTTTGAAACACTAAACTCCTCCTGGGCTGGAAGCTATGTCCTGCTTGTTGGTAGCTGCTGGCTGGTTCTCCACCCCCACGGCTGTGTCCCGTGTGCCTGTTTGAGGAGGAGCTCTCCTTTTAAGGAGAACAGGGTTGGTAGATGTTCTTCCCCAGCGTCTTGCAGGCCGCGACCCTGGGCTTCTGCCAACATCAGCCTGAGATGCAACCCGTGTTGGCAAATAGCTTGCCCAGACCCACATGCGTCCACAATACTCTGTTTGGTGGCCAGGCCTGCTTCCCCCACTGCGCCCATGGCTGCCACCACATGCCTTCCATCTCATCTCGTCTCAGTCTGGTCCAATGGAAGCGACGGCAGGAAATCTGCTCTCATGTCCCTTCCCTAACCTCTAATCCTGATGCGGAGAAGGCAGGGTGGGGTCTGCTCAGTTTAGTGACGGCTCAGGGCCGCTGCAGCTGGGCTCATAGCAAGACTAGATCTGGAGATGAGGCTGTGGGCATTGGGCATCCTGGCAGGATCCTGAGCTGGCAGGAGCTTGCCAGAGGAAGGAAGACCAGCGTCCATTGGATCCGGGCAGACAGGAGAAGAGACCATGATGTTTTGGAATGTGGGATCTGGGAGGACTGGCAGAGGTCTTGAATTTACCGGTCATGACAGAATGAAGCCTGGAGCCTTGCCTCCTGGTTCTTAGTACCTTCTACCTCATTGTCCTTTCTGTGGCGTTTCTGATCTCTCGGAAGGAGTCACACCATGCCCCTGTTCAGACAGCATTCAGCTTATTCCACCGTTCCAGCACAGTCTACCCTGCCCTGTTAGCTGAGACACATGTTCCTTCCTGAACTCTCCTGTTCTTTCTAGCTTAACTCAGCTTGGCCACCCAGCCCCTGGGTGATGGGGGCTGGGCACTGAGCTTTTGGGAGGCTCTACCCAGCAGCTCTGGAGAGCCTGGTAGAGATGGGTGTTGGAGGAGGGGACACTGGCCCTACAGCATGGGAGAAAGCCTGGTGCCTTGGCCAGGCAAGAGAGAGGACAGATGAGTCACAAAGCAGAGGCAGATGTGGGGGGATGGGCACAGCAAGGTGTCATAATTCAAACTCTCTGGTGGCAAGTGACAGAAACTTGGCTGCCTCTGGTTTAAGTGATAGAGGGGACATATTGGAAAGCATTGACGTGGCCACGGATTTGATATCTCCTTGCGTTCCGTGCCAGGCGTCTCCCTCACTGTGTGGTGGTCCCAGCCTGGCTGGAAAGCCCCAGCTACACAGCCTTTTCCTCCAGCTCCAGCTTGAGAAGTCTCAGGAAAGGACCCTGTTGGCTTGAATCATATGAACATCTCGGGTCAATCTGTCATCTCTGGGTCTCCGTTTTCTCCTATCTTGAATGAATAAGAGGGACTGAATGATCTCTAAAGACTCACTGGGTCATGAGAGAGACGTGTCTTTTCCTTTCTGTATCCCCAGAACCTAGCACAGGGTGGGCGCCTACCACCCAGTGGCTTTCCTTCACTGTATGCAAATGAGTCTGCTTCTTCCCCAATATCTCTTTTTGCTGGGACCCTCCAAGAACCGACTTCTGGGGCATTTCTCAGAATCCTTAAGTCCTGGGCCAAGCCCTGGGTTGGGAAAGGCATGTTTATGATGCAGACCAGGTTGGGGAGATCTGTCTCCAAAGGAGCAGCAGCTTGGGAACGGCTGACTATGTTGGATGGCCTGGTGAGAGCATTTCCAGCCTGGCTCTGCTTTCTGGGGTGGGTGGAGGGAGGGGTGCCCAGAGAGCTGGATGAGCGAGGTGAGCCCCCGTGGAGACCAGCAGCTGTAGCCCGAGGGCCTCTGCCTGGGTTGGGGCCGAGGGCCCCCGGGGAAGTTCTGTGTGCCTAGTATGCCAGGCCTCCTGTGGGCTCCAGTCTCCAGTGCTGAAGGAGACCAGGTGGTGGCGTCAGTTGGAGGCGAAGGGGTCGGGGAGCCTGGAAGAAGGGCCACTCTGTTGTCTCAGCTCCACTTTGTCTTCAGGCTAAGGAGGGCTAATAAGGAATTTTGCCATCAGAGAGAATAAATAGTAGATTCACAGTGCGGGCATCTGAGGCCGAATCCCGGTCCCGTCACCCATCACGTGACAGGATGAGCTGATTAGCTGCTTTGAGCCTCAGTCTTGCCGTCTGTAAGATGGACCTGACAGTATAACCTACCTGACAATGTTGTGTCTGAAAAGTAACCACACACATTATTGAAGTCGTGGTCATTTTTGGTGGAGCCATTCCTTTGTGAAAAGTTATATCTTAAATTCATAGTTCCCAAGCTGGGCATGTGGAGCCCTGGACTCTCTGAGTGCCTGCCCCGCCTGGGGTCGGGATGTGGGATGGGGAGGGCTTCAGTGAGAGGCTGAGCTCAGTCTTCTGATTGCAGCCAGTGGAGCTCTGCTCACAGGGGTTTTCTCATCGGGGTTCCATATCATGTTTTAAAACACTTTATTTTAACGTTTATTTTTGAGAGAGAGAGAGAGAGAGAGAGAGAGAGAGAGAGAGAGAGAAGGGGAGGAGCAGAGAGAGAGGGAGACACAGAATCGGAGGAAGCAGGATCCAGGCTCTGAGCTGTCAGCACAGAGCCTGACGCGGAGCTCAAACCCACAAACCACGAGATCATGACCTGAGCGGAAGTCAGACGCTTAACCGCCTGAGCCACCCAGGCGTCCCAAGGGTTCCATACCATATTTAACCTGACAAAAGGGGTTGCTGCTCTAGAGCATATCAGCAGCTGGTGGCGAAGCGGAAGGAATGCGAGTGCTGTGGAGCCAGGTCAGCGCTTCCCCAGCAACTCCACCGTGCAGGGTCATGGTGAGGATCAGGGATGCCCGTCGTGTCTCGGGACCCACGCATGGCGGGTGCTTTCCTGTGTGAGCCCACGATACGCACAGGGACCCTGGGAGGTGGATGAGGTGTCTGGAGCTCAGCCAGGGTCCCACGGATAGGAAGTGAGGGGATCTGGGATCAAGGATGGGAAATTCCCGTCCCTGGGATGCATGTCACCGAGCAGCCCTGCGTGCCCTACCTGACCTTATGCCCACGATGTCTTTCCCTTTAGTTGACAAGGCCATGCTGCACCATGTTGGTTTTGCGAAGGGGTCTTCCTTGCTCTGGTGCTTCCAGTCTCCTCCCGCACACTCCACCTCTTGCTTCCGTTCTCTCTGATCAGTCTTCTTTCTGATTCACCCGTGACCTCCCAGGAGACTCCCAGTCTGTTACCTTAGAATTGCCGAGGGAGAAGATGTCTGCTTGATAAAACGCTAGGGTTTCCATTAGCTTTGAGCTCGAGTCTTGTGTATTGTCTTTGGCGGGTTTTCTCGCCTCCATGCAAATCTCCTCGAGACCCTGGTCGTGTGCTCCTGTTCGTGTCTGAGTCCCACTCAGTGCATAGGATGCTGCTGCTTTGGTGACCCACCCACACCAGCACAGGGGCCTGGCCTGTGTCCTCAAGGCTGCTGCGTGTTCAGTCACCACATTAATCTTTCTAACTTAGCCGACTCATTGTGTGGCATACACGTGACTAATTTTATCTAGAAAATTCTCACATTGTCAGTTTTTGTATGTTTAGAAGAAGATGAGGTGCCCCATGGTGCCATCCCTGACGTGGTGCCTATCGTCCTGCATACGGGTGGCGGTGACATGGAAGGGAAATAAGTGCAAACAGAGGGAGGGACGTGTGAGCGCAGCATTTGGAACATCACCAAAATACAAGCAACAGTGCCTCACTTTATCAGAGCTGGAAAAAGGGGAGGGGAATCTTTACACATAGGAGAAACTCAATGGCCACGGGAAAGGGAGAAAGGAAAACACCCACGCTCTTGGCTCTTCCCCGGGACACACGTGCCCAGAGTCTGTTCCCGAGTTCCTGACCTGGGGGTAACGGATTTTTGGTGGTCTGTGAGTTTTATGGTCTGTGACTGGGTCTTTCCCCAACGTGTTCCAAAATGGAGCGAAAGACCGTATTCAGAGTTAGAAACCCTGAATTTCAGTCCTGGACCATCTAGAGGTTTTTCTAACCTCGGATGGGTCAATTAAGCCCACCGAGACTTGGATGTTCTATCTGAAGAAGGGACTAGACAGTAGTAGACTTTCTGAACTTGGACATTTCCTATGAGACCAAACAGAAGTGGTGAGAGGGTCCACTGCCTGCCTCTCAAGGGCGTTATGGGCTTACCAGGTATGGTGAGCGTGACCACATCCTAAAGTCAAGAAGAAGTCCGTGCACACCTGTGTATCTTCACGGCGGTTCTGTGTGTGATGCGCTGTGACCCCTCCAGCTGGCTGGCCAGTGATGGGGTTGCCGCCGCTTCCTGGGACTTGGACTCTGGCTGGACAGAGGCTGACCTCATTTCCACACTGATGGGCACCGTCCAGGGCAAGTCAGTCCCGGGAGATCTGTTTTGGGCCATCCGATCATGTGCTGAGTAGGTCTGGCCTCGGCCACTGGCTCTCTTTGCCTGGCTGGGCCTGAGCAAGGCTACTTCTAAATTCGGCTTCCTCAGGTTTTATCCCACAAGCATATCTTGATCTAAAAGAAAGGAACCCTCTCTCTTGCCTCCATCCGATGCCTTTCTCCCAGGTTCCTTCCCCCAACCCCAGGAGGGTTCTCTAGCTCCTCTCTAACTTCCAGGGAGCCAAGCTAAAACAAATACTGGATTGTTTTTTCTTTTTAATAACCAGAAGGAAGAAATCTCATACGAAGGGAGTGATAGTTGTCAAAATCCATGCCAAGGGTCAAAATGTGGCTGAGCGTTTTGTTCACAGAACTGTATAATTTGTAGATTTTTTGTGTGTGTTTGGGGTGGAAGCTGGACCATCCACACACAAACAGTTCATCAAAATGAGCCATTCCAGGAAAATGAGACACGTTAAGCTTTCTCCTTTAATATCCAAAATGGAAAAAAACAATTCTTCCAGGAACCACAGGAATGTTTTATTGCAACAGGGCTGCGGCTTCCAATGGTCACGTGCTGACTTGGAGGCTTAGCATGAGAACCTCTGTAACGGTCAGGAGGGCCTGCCATCCTGGGCAGGAAGGAAGGCGTCCCTGTCAAGGTAGGATATCTAAACCAGACTGCTCAGCAGTCCAGAGTAGAAGCTGTGTTCAAACGCAGCTGCAGTGGAGAATTCTGTCTGAGAAGTGGTGCTCAAGAAAGCACTGAGGAGAGGCCCCAGGTGTCAGGTTTCTGTCCTTGTTCTGGCTAGGTGGAATAGGTAAACTGAGGCTCGGGTTATGTGCGTGACTTCCCCCATTTCCTCCGGCTGCTCAGCGGTGGGGCCTTGTGCTCGGGCACTCTGCCTGCTGTCTGCAAGTGCAGGGCCCCCTAAGGGACCTCAGAGAAGTCAGCTAATGTCTGCTGCTCCTTGCTTCCTGGATGTTTAGTCAAGACAAGACCTGCTGGGCCCTTTGAGGACTCAAGGAGACCCCCACTTGGAGTTCAGCCGGACCTGCACTTCCCAGCCATCCTGGGGGACTGCCTTCAGCAACCCCAGCCCACCTGAGGCCTCTGGGCCGGACACTTTCTTCTTCTATTTACAGACACGAACAATTTCCCATGCAACTGAACAACTTAGCTGTGAAAATTTGATAAGACTACTCAGTTGTCGGCTTTTACATGTCTGCTCGATAGAGCTGGGTTTCTGGAAGGTGAACTGAAGTGTGAGCAGAGCCACTTGATCAGAGAGCTAGAAGAATGGAGCTAGATTAGAGAGCTCCAGCAGAGGCCCCCGGACCTACTTCTCTGCAACCCCCTTTCAGATGGCGCCCTCTCTCAAACTTTGCCAGGGCTGTCTTCTGGATGGTAACAGAGACGCAGGTCCCAGATGCTTGATGTGCAGTGGGGTAGTTGGCTTTGCTTGGGGACAGCTCTCGACTCTTTCCAAGGAGCTTGTTTTCAGGGCAGAAGTGGGTGGGTTTGTGGCCGGCTCTGTGGTCACAGCCCAAGGGCTTTGTACCAAACATCCTCTTCATTGGCAGAGGAGGATGGGGGCTGGTCCTCAGGAGAGCATTTGCAGGGCTTTGTGAGTTACTCATGACTCTTCAGTGGATTTTTGTCTCTTCCTGTGTCTTTGTGGTAATTTTATTGCAATTGGTGTGACGCTGCATCCCAGAGCAGCCATGCTGATTTTAGACCGTTCGCGCTCATTGTATTGAATCGAATCCCCATGGTAACTCTGTGAGAGAGGAAATAGAATCTTTTTTCCTATTTCACGGATGTAGATCTGGGACTCAGAGAGGTCAAGCAACTTTCCTGAAGCAGCACAGTTAGAAGCCTCAAGATTCAGATAGATTGTAGTGGATGGGGCTTGCCCAGAGCCCCTCAGATCCCCCTTACCGAGGTCGAGGGGGGGATCTGCCTGTCTGGTACCCAGCTCCACGTGTTGTGTCTCTAACTGTTGTATCGGTTACTGTCCCAGGAGGTCTTCCCCTGGACTACAGGGGCCTGGAAATCCCACTGCCTCCTGGGCAGCCTGCAGTCGATGGGTAACCAGGGCTGGAGTCTGAAGGGCCAGCTCCCTGCCTGGAGGCAGGACAGACCCTGAGGTGTGATTTGTGCTCCAGAGAACCCTGAACTCATACCTTTGCTTGGCTTCTTCCCTTTCTCTGTTCTTCTTTCTCCTCTGGCTCAGCCGTTTCTTTTCCTTTTCCCTTAATAAATCTCTTGCACATAAATTCCCATCTCCGGGTCTGCTTGTGGGCACCCTGACCTAAGATATGGAGGTGTGTTTGACCCCTGCCTGCCCTTTTCTGGAGCCGAGAGCCTCATCCCTCATCTCACGTGACTAGCTCAGCTCCCTGCGTGGACTGCCAGCGTGTGAAACGTCCGCTTGGGATTTCTGCGTGGCCCCAGATTCACAGCACAGTAGAACATGTGCCAGAAAGATCTCCTAGGGGTGGGTTCCTTAGCCTCTGCAGGACACAGTTTCATTGTCTGTAAAATGGGAGCGATAATCATGTTGATAGTAAAGGACTGGTTGAGCAGCCAGTGAATTTGCATATGCAGATCAGCACTGGGCACATGGTGAGCACCATCAGCGTTAGTGATTATTATTGGCATTCAGTTATTTATCATCTCATCAGACCTCGGGTTCCTAGTTGGGGTTCAGACACGAGGTCACGGTGCTGGGCGTCCTTGGAACCGAGCTGGGTGTTCAGTGAACATCTTCAACTTTTTTGGTAGGGCATGTGAAAAAGTCTTCTGTTGGAAAGACCACTTGCCTGCCCCTGGTGGAAGACGACGATAGGATTCTGCCGTCCTGTGTCCTTTCAACGGTTCCCTTCTCCCTCAGTCTCCCTTTCATTTGAGAGACAAGTTTGCCAAGCATTTCACAGACACCCTGGGGGGAAGGGAGAGGAGGGAAAGACGGGGGCCCAGTGTGGCAAACGGGAGGAGGAACAGGTCTGCAGCATTCCCCAGGGGCCCGCATTAAGGGCCTGATTAACTTAAAATATTTCCCAGCTTCTGAAGCTCTTGATTAAAGTCAATTGGGGGGAAAGAAGATAAGCTCTTACAAGGGCTAATTGAGGCTTACAAAACTTGAATATGCCTAAATCTCCAATTGTCGGGTCTGCAGTGGTGGTGGTGGGGGCGAACATTTAACATTCTGGTGGCGGTCCTTGGGGTCCCCTGACCCACATCCCCGGTCCCACGCTTCCTCTTTGCAGCTGCCTGGCTGCGCAGACTTTCATTCCATCCATCTTCTCTTTTCTTCCCCTTGTGAGGGCTCAGATGATTTTCCCTTTTGAAGGCATAGAAATAGATGGCTTTGGATTCAGAACACAGCCTCTGTTGCCGGCTTCCACCCCCTCATGCCTGGAAAAATCAAAGTGGGGCTTTAGTGATGCTGTCCCCTGGCATCCTCTTGATGTGTTAATGGGTCACGCTTGCTGCCCTGCTGTCCCTGCTGCCAGGGACACTATTATATGGGCAGATCTTTCTCCCTTTCCCCTCAGATCGAGGGGCACAGAGCCAGGCAGGGAGCAATTGGTTTTCCTTTCATGAACCCTGCTGAGCCAACTTTTGATCTTTGACAGGGAATTTCCTGCAAAGATGCATACAGGGTGGGGCTCTAATCCTGGCTGCCCAGCTTAGCACAGCGAGGGCTGGGGTGGGAGGTGCATTTTATTGCCACTGGATGCTGTATTAGTTTTCTGTGGCTTCACAGTGGCTTGAAATGACACCCATTTATTAGCTCATGGTCTGGAGGTTAAAAGTTTGGCCCAGTGTGGCTGGCTCTCTGCTCAGGGTTCTACAAGGCTGATTTCAAGGTGATGGCTGGGTGGAGCCCAGGATCTCTGGGGAGAAAGCTGCTGGCAAGTGCAAATAGGGTATTGGCAGAACTCGGTTCCTTGTGGGTGGGGATTGGGGTCCTGTTTCCATGCCGGCCATCACTCGAGGGCCCTCTCAGAACAACTTCGGGCTGTTGGCATTTCTTCTCATGTGCCCACCTCCCTTCTTCGAACCAGCAAAGGCACATCAAATCCTGCTTTGTGCTTTGAACCGATTTGACTTCTTCTGGTGTCACCAGCCAGAGAAAACTCCCTGCCTTTAAATGCTCAGCTATTTGGGTCAGGCTCACTTGGATAATCTCTGTTTTGTGAGGTCAATTGACTTGAGACTTTAATTACAGCTGCCAAATGCTTCACAGAAAGAAGTTTCTAGGTTAGTGTTTAAATAACTAAGGGAATGGGATTTTGGGGGGGCTGGGCGGGAGATCCTGCCTATGATTGTCATGTGGTTATGGCCAGAGGACCCGGATAGTCATGAAGAGCCTCCCTAATCCCCGTGAGGTCCCCACGGGAGGGAGGAAGGCTCCCAGGGAAGCCTGGTGAATGGGAACAAAACTACTGGCTTCTTATTCTCAGCAGGGCCTCTGTGGTCACCCCCCAGGGAGACCTCTGGGGACCAGGTGATGTGGCTTTGAGATCATGGGCTACAGAATCTATCCTAAGCCTCATAGCCACTGCCATCCCCTCTTTCTCTCTTCCGTGGGTTTTGTAGCACCAAGCAAGAGCTTTCAACAGCACACAGAGAAAATTGTGGCTATCTAATAAAACTCAGTGTCAAAAGATAGTATTTTATATTTATTACATTTACCTATTAAACGAATACTTGGTGACTTCTCATCCCAAGTGGATCTTGCAAGCAATTCTCGCTCGTGTCTTCCGAGGTCCTTCAGAAATACGTCTGAAGTAGTAGAGGGAGCAAAGTGGTGCATCCGGACCGGGAGCCCGGGCTGGCTGGCGGCCACTGTCTGAGGCATCTGGGGGTGGTCCCCACAGGGGCAGCGTGCAGCTTGCTGTGGGAGGCCCAAGTGTGTCCTGCCTTTCTAATCTGAATATATTCATCAGTTTAAAGGAAGGGAGGTAGATCTGGGGTCTCTCCTCTGCAGGATTCTTGAGGCAGAGGGCCAGGGTCCCAGCGACCCCAAGAACTGGACATCCGACTCACTACACAGGGCTTCTGCATTTGAGGCCTCAGAGCACCTTTCTGCTCACTCCGTTCTCTCGGCCATGCCCCCAGCACTTCCCCCGGCTGCTGTCTGGGGCCTGATGGAGGGGCTCCTGTCCCGGTAAACGTGGCCCCCAATCACAGATCACAGTGTAGTAGGAGGCGGGGGATCCAGCAGAGGCCTGGAGTAGCGCATTTCGGGAACTGTAGTTTTCACCGAGCTCCTGTGGTTCGGGGAGGTGAGCAGTCAGGATACAGGCGTTCCTTCTCAGCTCTTCCATTTCGGCCCAGGCAGCGTGCCCTCAGCATGGAATTAATTCTCGTGTGAGCATATCAGCCAACACGTACGGGCTTCTTGCTTTTCATTTGAGGCTGCTTCTTATTCTGGTTCAGAAGTAGAGCATTTTAAAAAAGGGAGAACAACAAGGGGATTCTTACCTTGGGGTGGTGGGAATGCATTATGAAACTAGCGATTGAAGAGTTGGGCCCTGGTGTAAGAATCAGCTGGCAGATCACTGCAGTAGAATAGATAGTCCTATGTAAACCAGAACCGGGTGCAGACCGAGACCATAGAATGAAGACAATAAGAGCACACAGTTCAACACATTCAATTGGCTATTTGGAAGGAAAATCAAGTTAGATAGCTCCTCGTCTTTTACCAAGTCCCCCAAATATTAAAGAAGTTCAACCCTCCCCCCATTCAATATATTCTATACAATTAAAAAGCCAACGACAAACTAAGTAAACTTACCATACCTTTGGCAGACAAATCTTTTATTATAAAAAAATGTCTTCCATGTCAGAGGAAAAGCTAGCAAAGGATGTGACCCCACAGGGCAAGTCAGAGAAACCATCTTTAAGAAATAACCAGGAGAGGGGCGCCTGGGACACTTAGTCTAAGTGTCCGACTTTGGCACAGGTTCATGATCTTGTGGCTCATGAGTTCGAACCCCGCGTCGGGCTCTTTGCTGACAGCTCGGACCCTGGAGCCTGCTTGGGATTCTGTGTCTCCCCCTCTCACTGCCCCTCCCCCGCTCACACTCTGTTTCTCTCTCAAAAATAAACATTAAAAAAGAAAAGAAACAACGTGAACAAATACCTCTTTAAAAGTGTGTTTGTTCATTGTAGTGTGTTTGTTCATTTAGTGCCACTTAGAAGAAAATGTTACCAAAAAAAAAAAAAAAAAAAAAGAAAAAGAAAAATTCCTGAAATGTTTAACATTTCAAGACTGGTTGAATGAATTGTAGTACGTTTATGTGGTATAATGTTGGCAGTTATCGTTGTACTTTAGAGAATTTCTACTATCATGGGATGACATGTGAAGCTTCATTTGTAAACAAAGTAACACTAAATATGCTGCAGAGTAATGGCCAGCACACGTGTCAACGTGTGCCCGGCACACACAACAGACTGTTACAGTGGATTCTATGTGAGATGCAATTATATGGGATTTTTATTTGCCTCTGTATTTTCTTTCGTGTTTCTGTTTTCCAAATTTCTTTAATGAGTTTTTTGGCAAGCAAATTATAGAAGTTATTATAATTAATCAATAGCTGTTAAATTGGTGTATAAAAAGCTGAAAACACTATGGGAACAAGTAGATATACATTATGCTTATTAGAAAATTGCAATATTGGAAAGATGTAACTTCTCTTTAATATAATTAATAAGTTAATCCACAAGCCTAATGAATCTCAATTAAGACACTAAGAGGGTTGCGGTTTCACAATTTGACAAAAGGATTCAAAAGTCACCTAGGAAAAAAGAAGTGTGCAAAAATAGGGAAATTCTGTAAAAAAAATACAGGGAGTATTCAATAAAAAGTAATACAGGGAGACTGATACCAGCAGATCTTAAAATGTATCATGAAGCTACAAAATTCAAAATGTTTGGTTTCAGGAAACAAATGAACAGAATGAAGTGCCCTCCACCCCAAATACCCAAGGGAGTTTTAGTATATGTTAAAAGAAGCATTTTAATTTTATTTATTTATTTATTTATTTATTTATTTATTTAACATTTATTTATTTTTGAGACAGAGAGAGAGAGAGCATGAACAGGGGAGGGTCAGAGAAAGAGGGAGACACAGAATCCGAAACAGGCTCCAGGCTCTGAGCTGTCAGCACAGAGCCCCACGTGGGGCTCGAACCCACGGACTGTGAGATCATGACCTGAGCCGAAGTCGGACGCTTAACCGACTGAGCCACCCAGGCTCCCCAGAAGCATTTTAATTTAAATTTTAGGGAAGGGAGGGTGGATTGTTTAATAAATGAGACAACTGACCGGTCATTTTGAAAAAAAAAAAAAAAGTTACAAAGGGATGTTCCTGTTTCTTTGTTTCCTTCACTAAAAAAGCTTCTAGATGGATCAGAGGGTAGTCTTTCAGACACTGAAGTGAGATGGTGCCGCTCCCTGGTTTAGAGCCTGACAGTGGCTGCCCTTCTCAGGAAGAGCGCCCCATGCTGTACCGCGGATGCCCTGCAGGGGGGGCCCGCCCACTTCTAGGACGCGCCCCACCGGCAAGGCCCTGCCCACTTCTCTCAGGAGGCCCTGATCGAATCTCCGAATCTCCCCGTGCTGGGGGCTCAGAAGCTCCTTCCTGCTCAGAGACCGCACCTGCTGTCCTCCTGCCTGCACACTCTTCTCCGGCTTCCACCTTTCTCACGAGACACCCCTCCCCCCACCTCTATCCTCTACATAATCCTGCTTTTTTTTTCCTGCTTACCTCTTGCCATCTTCTAACATCATTTATTCCTCTGAGTTTTGGGATGGGCCCATCAGTCCCACACTGGGATTTGAGCTCTTGGAAGAGTTGCTGTCTTGTCTTGTTCTCATTCACTATACCTACAGACAGGGCCCGGAACAGAGAAGGTCCTCGATATATACGAGTCTGAAGAACGACTTTAACCTTGAAAATGAAACAATGGTTAAGTACCTTTCCAAGCTGCCCAGAAAAATGAAAACCTGTTCAAGAAGGGAATGATAAATCTGAGTACACATTAATTCATGCATTAAATAAATATCTGGTGAGGACCCACAGTGTTTCAGGCACTGATGGAGACGCTGGGCATGCAATGGTGAATAAGACAGACAAGGTCCTGCCTTCATGGAGCTTGTGGGGAGAACAGATGGAAGCTGATACATACGTACCGATACATTGTGCTAGATACTACCACAGAGGCAGACAAGAAGCTGAGATCTAGAATAGCAGAGGAAGGGCCCCCCTTCGGTCAGGGGTCACAGAAGTCTTTCCGAGCATGTGACGTTTAAACTGTGGCCTTGGAGAATGGGAATGACTTCCTCAGCTAGCTAGCTGGAGACAGGAGGAAAGAACATCCCAGAGGGCAAGAAAGCTTATGGGAAGCAGCTCAGGTGTGCTTGGAGTGAGGGGGAGGGTGTGGTGTGAGGCAGGAGCAGCAGGCAGCTTCCAGATGGGCAGTGGTGCCTTAGGTCACCACAAACTGTGGATGTGTTCTAAGGACGCTGGAAAACACCAAGAGGGTTTCAAGCAAGGAAGCGACGTGCTCACTTCAGTTTTTTAAAAGGTCACAGCTGCGGCAAGAGTAGAAATGGGAGGATCAGTTAGAAGGTTATTTTATAGATTAAAACAAATCCATAGCAAAACACAACCAAGGAATAAAATGAAAAGTGAATCAGAACGACAACAAAAAAAGTTTGCGGCATTCCACCCAAGATGGCTTTTCTGAATTTATAATAGGGTTGTGAGATTGATATGGAATTTTAAAAAGTTTAAAATATGGGTAGGGGCTCTAAACAGACAGTTAATGAGGGAACTTCTGGTTCATCTCAGTCTCTATCTCTATCCAGCAAGGGTGCACGATCTCATCTTCTTCTTCTTTTTAAGGTTTATTACTTTATTTTGAGAGAGAGACAGAGACAGAGAATGAGAGGGGTGGAGGTGGGGGAGACAGAGGATCTGAAGCCGGCTCTGTGCTGACAGCAGAGAGCCCGATGTGGGGTTCGAACCCATGAACCGTGAGATCATGACCTGAGCCAAAGTCGGACACTTAACCCACTGAGCCACCTGGGCGTCCCTCCCCCCATCTTCTTCTAAAGAAAACAATCACGCAATAAATTGCCAATGAACATGTGAGAAGACATCAACCATCAGTCATAATAAATGAGATACAAGTCAAAATAGTAACAAGATCCCATTTTTCCCTTTGCTGGTTGGCAAATACTAAAAAAGTTTTCTCTTTTCCAGGGTTGACTAGAGCCTGGGACAAAGGGCCACTGGGATATAAGTGAATGAGAGGAAGGTATGTGGGGGGGCTCCCAGGGGGACCTCCAGCCACATCGTTAAAGCCTTCTGTAGCACGTGGCATTTGATCCAGCAATTTCAGGTCTAAGAGCACGTCCTGGGGCGGTTCTCCCGGCCGTGCTGTTAACGGCTTGAATGAGGTACTTACTCCTGGCCATTCTGTTGTAACAGGAGAGAATCCCCAACAGGACCACAAATGACCATCAACAGAGGTCTGGTTAAATAATTTCTGGTGTATCCGTTAATGGAACTCTCCACCTAGAAAAAGAATGAATTGAATCTACACATACTGCTGGATGACCCTGTCTGAGGTGTATGTTACATGAAGATAAAAAAGCAAGGTGCGGGACAATGGAAAACACACATACACACACACCTCCCCCCCCCCCCCCCCACTTATATGCAGAAATAGACATCTGGAAGGGTCTATAAGAAGCTGTTTTATTAACAGAGGTTGCTTTGGGGGATCTTTTAGTTTTCATTTTATACTCTGTGGTGTTTGAATTTTTAAAATGTACTTTATTAAGTAGAACAAAAGTTTGTTAAATGTTACTAAATTTAACAAAAATGTTACAAACAGGAAACAAGTTAGCTGTCACCGTTCCAGGCACAATAAACAAGGATATCCCCGAATAATGAATAGTAAACATGATTAATCACCCTGCATCTGTAGGACTGTGTACCACTTACTAAGCTGACGTCTTCAGACAGGAGCTCATGTAATTGTCAGGGGGTGGTCGCAATGACCCAGTGTGGGGGGAAACTCAAGAGTGTAGGTCAGGTTCTCTGATTCCCTGTCCAGGGCTTTTCTGTACTCTGTTCTGATAGAGATGGAGGGCATCCATTGGAAAGGCGGTGTTCTGTTTCCCAACAATGCCAATACGGGCAAAAGTTATGGCTTGCTGATCTATCTCAGTGGACCCTAGCGTCTGCAGTGTGACCTTGGGCAAGTCGCTTCCAATCTGTGGATAATCTCTAATGCCTCACCAAGCTATATATATCTTTGATTTATGCCAAATGCTTTGCTGAGGTAATTGAATTTTCAGGGTGGTATGTCATAACTCATTCCTAAAAGTTTGAAACATAAGTTCATGGACAACATTTAAAGAATCGGGGTCTTGAGCAACTCTGTAAATCACCTGTTCTACAAAGCACATTTGTTGTACCCTTGGAATGGCTGTTCGGAGGGAGGTGCACGGGCATGAGCCCGGCTTTGCGGTTTCTAGCTCAGGCTGTGCACGCTAACGCGGGAGGTCTCCCACTTCCCAGCCCCCGAAGGCCACGTGGTCCCCCGGCCTCCAGCACCCTCTTAGCACTGCTCTCATGTACTGGGATTACTCCATCTTCTCTGTGCAGTGTTCCTCAGCATGTATCCTTTGAGCCCAGTGGGGAATCTGGAACATCGTGTGCACTTGACCAGTGCCCGTGGAACTTCCATGGCCAACTGGCTTGTCTTTTCCTGCCGTTGAAGACATTTTTTTCTTTGAGTTGTAGCTTTTGGAGTTGAAGACTTCTGGAATCTTAGAAGCATAGGACTGTGTAATTCAGGGAAATGCTGAAGTCTTAGAAATTGAGTGGAGGCAGCGTGTGGGTTAGATACAGGAGCTGGAGAGACAGACTGCCTGGCTTTGAATCCTGTTTGTATCCTGGTTCTCCAGGTCAGTACGGCATGGGCTATCGGACCCACTCAGGGGCCAACAGTGTTCAGTGTGTTCCCTCCCCACTTCCAGTGACTGCATCTCTCGGCCCAACAGATTCCCCCAGAGCTTGGGAAGGACGGAAGTGCCACGAGACGAATACTTCCCTTCCCCTGTCTGGCAGCCTTCAACCAACAACTCTTGGAATTAATGTTATGTTGAACCAATGACATTGCCATTTCTCCAGGTCAAAAATGATTGAATGGTGTCAGTGTCATACAGTTCAATCGAATCTAGTCTCTCAGGTGGGCTCATTTGCCAGGGACGGTCTGCCCAATTCCCAGAGTTTTCCTGTCGGATTGATCCAGTCACCACTGTGGAGTCGGCCTAACCGCACACCCTTTATCGCCGCCGGCCCATTTCCTGTGTCACTTCCCCACTGTCTGACTCATATTTCCTAGGATCACCTCCCAAGCCAACTGTGGCCCTTCAACTTTTGTCTCAGGATCTGCCCCTGGGGCAACCGCAGCCTGATCCACTCAGGGGTTCCCATTTGTAGGACGGCCTTGTTGTCGTGGTCAAGTGAGATAATACGCATGAAGCACCAAACACACAGCAAGTGCAAATCGATATCAGCCGTTACTGCTTTCAAGTCCAACGCACTCCTTTTAGAGACATGGTAACCGGAGCCCAGAGTGGAGAGGAGGCTTTCTCAGTGCCACTTCATGGCTTAGCGTGGGCTTCTCATTTTTGGCGAAGTCCGGGGAAGGTGATGCCAAAGGCAGGCAGAGCACGATCTGGCTCCTTCCTCACTTACCTCAAGTGGTTTCATGATAGGATGTGGTGGGAAAAATAGTCGGGACTTGCCTTTGTACACACATGCGGGAATGCACCCAGGTGTTCATGTGCTTGTGCACAAATCTTGACTATCCTATGGGGGCATTGCATACGCAAGAGTGGGGGCCCAGAGCACTGGCCAGAGAGAAGACTGGGCAGGGAGTCAGGGGTATGGGCCCCGATGCCACATTTCCTGCCAAGATTCTGTCCAGACTGGGCAGCTTTGCCCAAATGGCAGGATTCTTGGGTGGAATCCTCATCAAAATGTCAGCTCCAGACAGACCCAGGGATGAGACAGATGAGCATTTTGGACCGATCCCTGATTGAGCTGAACGTTGGATTCAAGTCTGTAATGGAAAGACATCTCATTGTTCAACAGTCTGGGGTTCTGGATCTAGATGTGAGGTTCTCCCGAGGGTCCAAACTGGTGCCTTCTGTCTCTACCCTCCCACCCGGTTATGGTGTAGGTGGGCCAGGTGGGAGAAAGGACATGGTGACAAATGGTGACCTCCTGAGAAAGTCCTCGTAAAGGAGTCTGCCTTGCTCTGTTGGACAGCATCTGGGACCGATGCCGAGAGACTTGGATTCTGGCCCTGCCTGTGCCACTAAGTTGATGGCAAATCCTAAATACACGAATCCAACTTTCTCCTCTGTCAGGTGGGAATTCTAATTCCTTAATAATTGCCCCTGAGACAGTCCTGCAACCATCTTTCAGGAAAGATGTCTCAGGAGGATAGGAACCAAATTTATCCTATCAGTCCCTCTCCCACCTCCTCCTCATTGCTAGGCAAGAGCCAGAGCCAGAATTCATATTCGAGGGATTTTTACAAGCTTGGATCTGATCTGGGCCAGAAGAGGCAATGTTTCCCAAAGTTTGTTCTGGAGAGCAGTATTTTTTTGTGAGCTATTATTAAGTATTTAATCATTAAACGGGTTTTGTGGTGATTAGGTTAGCCTGCCAGTTAACAAAAGAAATGTTGACTCACTTTCAGCTCAATTAGATTGAAACGAATGTCGTTTATCACACGAAAGCCCAGTGCTAGGACATGAAAGTCCTAGGCACGTGCATGCAGAAGGGAGTGCTGCTCGGCCCAGAGGGGCTCAGCATCGGTTGCAGAGACAGACTGGCGAGCTCATTATTACCGTCAGTGTGCTAAGGGTAAGAGCAAAGGTGGGTACAGGGCATGGGGCTGGCCTGGGGAAGAAGTGATTAAATCGGAATGGGAGTGGGGGCAGAAGGTCTCACCCATGTCAGTTGTTTTCAGGTTAGATAAATTTGCCTGGCGGCAAGATGACCCACAAGAGTCTTGTAGCAAGCACGGTACCATATATAAGACACAAAGACTTGGAGCAGCATGGGGCATTTGGGGAGTTCTGAGACATTTGACAAGTTTAAATGGATAGTTCCTGAGAGCAGAGGTATATCACCTGCTATGGCTCCACAGCCACATCCTCTCCATATATTATTATGAAAAATAGAAACTCAGTGTGTGGTTCCACTGACCCTTTGGAAACACCATAATCAAACCCAGACAGCTGCTCAGGTTGTCTGAATCACCAAGGAGAAGAAGCTACAGAAATGTGGCAGCTGGGAGACAGCCGGGCTGATAGAGGTGACAGGCACAGGAGACGCTGACAGCGATGGGAACCCTCCACCTTGGTTCTGTGATGCTGGCGGGGCTGGATTCACAAAGTGTCGCCTCCGGAGTGGTGCCTCACAAACTTGAACGTGCATCCACATCACCAGAGGGATCTTGTTGAGGCCTGGGCTTTTGCATTTCTTCTTCTTTTTTTAATATTTATTTATGTTTGAGAGAGAGATAGAGCACAATCAGGGGAGGGGCAGAGAGAGAGGGAGACACAGAATCTGAAGCAGGCTCCAGGCTCTGAACTGCCAGCACAGAGCCCGACTTGGGGCTTGAACCCACGAACTGTGAGATCATGACCCGAGCCGAGGTCAGATGCTTAACCGACTGAGCCACCCAAGGTGCCCTGCTTCTGCATTTCTAATAAGTTCCCAGGTACTGTCCGTGCTTCTGGTCCTCAGACCTCACTTTATGTAACAAATCTCTAGAATAAGAGTTGGCAAACTATGGTCTGCTACTTATTTTCTAAGTAAAGATTTTTGGAACACAGCCATGCCCATTTGTTTATATATTGTCTCTGGTGCTCTCAAGCTAAAAGAGTGCAGTTGAGTAGTTGTGACAGAGACCACCATATGACCTGAAAAGCCTTAAAAATTTATTATCTGGTTCTTTACAGAAGAATTTTGCTTATGTCTGCTCTAGAGTGGTGGTTCTTGAACCTGACTATATGAAGCTTTTCAACATTCCAATGGCCAAGAGACACCAAACTGATTAGATAGTGATCTCTGGAGGTGGATTTAAGGCATCCATAATTTTTAAAATTTGCAGGTGATCCCAGCATGCAGCTAAGATTAAGAAGCACTGCTCGTGAGGCTGCCATGGCTGATTCACGTTATGCCTGCAATTCAGGAACATGTCACTAGGAAGCGCTAGTGAGGAGATGCACAAGAGGCAGAACAATTGGGGATGGCTCTCTGGAGAGCTCCCACTGGCTCTAGCTACAGAGATCTCCTAGCATAATTAGAACTTGCATTAAAACTGAGAAATCACTCTTAGTTGGTCAGCTCATGTAAACCACTTGCCCTATTCAGCTAAGGCAAGCTCATGGGTGGGCTTGTAGCCTTAAGAATTGGAAACAAGACTAACCGCTTTAGGCCTTTTACAAATGGCTCTTTAATGGAAATTGCTTTTTGACTGGACCTTATCTTTTCTAGTCTTGGCTGTTCTGATCTGAATTTTGCCCTTGGACTCTTTGTCAGGATTTCCCTTTCATGTGTGGTATACTCTGGCTCAGATTAAACCAATGTTAAGTATGGGGCGCCTGGGTGGCTTAGATGGTTAAGCGTCTGGCTCTTGATTTTGGCTCAGGTCATGATCTCACGGTCCGTGAGTTCAAGCCCCGCATCGGGCTCTGTGCTGACAGTGCAGAGCCTGTTTGGGATTCCCTGTCTCTCCCTTTCTCTCTGTCCCTCACCTGCTTGTGCTCTCTCTCTCTCTCTCAAAATAAATAAATAAACTTAAAAAAAAATTAAACCATTTGTAAGTACAACTAGCATCTGTGTGGCTTTCAACAGCTTATAAAGGACTTCCACATCTATTATAGCATTAGAGTCCTTACAAAACCCTGTATATGGAATTTATTTCCGTCATAGGTAAGAAAACTGAGGTTCACAGAGTGGAAGTGACATTTTCTAGAACTAGCTAGTGGTGGACGTGGGATTCTCATCCAAATCTTCTGTCCAGGACATGAACGATGGCAATGGGAACTTCCTCCCAATTTTAGGAAAAGCTTTTTTGCCAACATCACAAAGTTGTCTCTGCTGGCTCCCCATTCTGCCACGCTGCTGCTTGGCCTCTCCTGCCTACTTCCTGTGTCTCTTTCCAACTCCTTTCAAATGAATAAAAGATTTTACAGCTTCTTTATAAATACTCTGCAGGTTTCAGTCCAGCCTTTTTGTAGATTCAAACAAAATCCCTAAAGGGGCTTGGTTCCCTCTTCTTTTTCTTTCTGTTCGATATATTTGAGCCGTTTTAAACTTAACACATCAGAACAGTTTTTAAACGCAAGTACCCAGTAATTGACTCACACATGTGAGTTTGAGCATTGCCACTTGGGCTATCACTTGAGACCATTGCAGGTCACAGGGAAGACAAATAACCTCCAACTTGAATTCAATTTCATTTCCTCTGCCCCTGGTGCAACTTTTTTTTTTTTAACCCGTCAGCCTCACGCTCATTGGGAACAAAGAGAACTAGCCTCCTTGAATCTGACCTGGGTGGGCTGTAGCATTTGGGATGTACTGAGAGATGGATGGTGGCCACTTTGGACTGGTCTTTTGCCCTGGGACATGGCCGTTGATTGGATTCCAGCAACCCAATTGGTTTTCTGTCTTAAAGCCCTTACCTTTCACTTTGGGGAATAAAGTGTCCAAACCACAAAGGCGACAGGACAGGAGAACTCCAAATGCTTGTAGTTGAATTTGTGCTTCATCCCCTACCTCGTTCTATCAGGGAATCAATTTCTGATGTGCTCCTCTGAACAGGGAAAATGCTTAACAAAGCAATCTGTGATTAAATGTGCAATGGGAAATGTCAATTTTAGAATGGACAATAAATACAAGTGTAGAATATTCGATGTTTATCAACCTCTGGAGATTTACTGCACCTAAGTGGGTTGATCAACAGGGAGGATGGGGGTTCTGACAATGTGTCCTGAGTTTCCTGGGACAGAGTTAATTTTGTGTCATGTTAGTCTTTTTAATAAAGGTGGTTCACTAAATGTACAATGAAACTTGACTTTTTAAAATATGTTTTTGTCTTTATAGATTAATGTACCCCAAATCATGAAGAAACAAAATATTTGTTGGAGATGGGTTGGGGAAAAATTTGGGTAACTCCAGAGCTCTAAGAGAATGTGCTGAAGCTAAGATCAGTCAATGGTCACATTAAATCAGGGGGCTTGGTAACACATCATGGATGCCATACTTGAACTGACTTAGGCAAAAAATAGTGTTTTTTGGAAGGTGTTTGTTGGAAGGCAAATTAAGATAGCTCATAGAATCAAGAACGAGGTGAAGAATCAGACTACACAAAGCCAGGACAAGTCCATGGAACCCAGGAATGGGCAATAGGTCTTCAGACGCCCCAAGGACTATCCCTCTATATCTCATCTTTGTTTTTAGCCTAATTCTCTCCCTGTAAATTCCCTCCATACTTACAGGGTCACCTGCAGATTCCAGATGCATATCTCAACAGTTTCAGTAGTGAGAAGAAAAGGGGATCTTCTGTCAGCGTCAGTTTACTTTTCCTGGGGACAGGACTCTGATTGGTCAGACTTGGGTCACATGCTCAAGCTCCAGACCAATCACTGCCTAGAGAGGTAGAGTTGGGAAGACAACAGTTTCCACTCAGAACACAGAGCTAAACTGTAGGCAGGGGAGTGGCTTCCAAAAGAAGTGTGACTAACACAGTTTTGGCCTTGGGGACAGTGGTTGAGAGGCAGCCTCTCCCAGTTTCTGTTTCTACATGTATGACTTACAGATTGTCCCACTTAGTTCAAGCCACTGAGACAGGTATAGTGTTGATATGCTCATTTCACTTATGAGACCCAAAGGTCTAGAGAGGTTAAATAACTTGCCCAGAGTCATGGCACTGATGCATGCTGGGTCTGACCTCAAAGCCAGTGTTCTTAACCATTGGGCTATTTTGTCCCTGTATACACTCCACATTGCAATCCTTCCAAAACACGTTTGCCCATGACGTTCCCTTGGTTAAACAGTCATCTCCTGCCTTTGCTTTCAGGATGAAGTTCAAATTCCTTGTCCTCCTGGCCAAAAGCCCTCCCTCCATCTGTCTCTGATCCTGTATTTCTCCCCAAGAAGACTAGCACTGAAGTAGCACTCAGCGATTGAATCCTTGACGCTAGATCCTTCCTTTCACCTATTGTGTGTACAGCTCACCATCCAATGCTGCCCCATTGTGGAGAGCCATCGAAATTCAGTCTTTCCACCCCCTATGGACCCCATTGCAACAAGTCTAGGGGAAAGTAACCCCAGAACTCTTCAAAGTCTCCAATCCCCTGGTTAGCATCAAAGAAAAAAAGTTAATTGGTGCATAGCATTTAGATTCCAAAAATATCCTTAAAACCATTTTGTCATTAAGATTTTAAAAATCAACAGATCTTGAGCAAAACTCCCTTCTGTTCTCTTCCCACCCTTCCTTGGCCTGCCCTTCCTTTCCCGCTAACTACCCCCCATCAACTGAGTGTTGAAGGTTTGTTCTTATTTTAAGAGAACCTCTGGTGAGCTTGGATGGTCTCTCATTCCGGAGGACAGGCGAGGCCACCACAGATCTGCCTTTTATCAAATGGCCCAAGTGTATTCCAGAGTCGTCACAGCAGAGTCCTAGAAAGTGACATGTCTCCCAAGTGGCTTCTTATGCATACATTGCCCCCCGTCAGTCTGTCTCATAGGTGTGAGACTTGTTTGGCCCATGAAGTGAGATTGTTGGCCAGGCCACTGAGAGGGTCTGGACGCCATGTATGCTTGATGGGCATTAGTTTTCCTGGTTGTCACTGAACAGGATGAGACCCACCCATGAGCCAAATCAAGGGATAGGCTGTGGAAGGGGCTGCCTGGGAGGCCTGGAGACGAGAGGGTATCTGTGGGTCAGACAGAGAGAGGGGAAGCAAGTCTGAAGGATGGGTCAGAGCAGCACATTTGGAAGTAGACATGACGAGGCAGCTGTCAAGAGCTACCTGAGGTGGCCCAGATCCTGGTTTCAGAAAGAGCACTGTAGTGGGAGTCAGCGGGCCTGAGTACCTTCTGGGCTCTGTCATTGACTCAATGTGAGGCTGTAGGCAGATCGTATCCACTTGGTGACCTACAGTTTTCTCCTCTCTCAAATAAGAGGATTGATTGACCTCAATATTTCCCAAATTTAAAATACTTTCATATGATTGTCACCCGGAGTGAGAAAGACAGACGCTTGAACAGTAATGGCAGCCCTGTGTGATGTCTACTTTAAGGCTCGATGATCATCTGGACCTAACTAAGTCCAGTTCTGGTTCCATAGGAACTCTACATGAGTTTTACAGCTTATTTATAATTTGCCCACTGGTAACCTCTTCAAAGGATGTGCCTTTTGGAGGCCAGCACAAAGGAGATGCTCCGTACATATTTCTAGCATGAAGGAGGCAGTTAGGGCTAACACCAGGACAGCTCCTTATAAATGAGGAATAATGTGTATGGTTGAGAGGGGGCACTTTGGATGGACTCCCATGGGTCTCGGCTCACATCACAACTCCACAGCTAGCTGATGAGTCACATTGTTTTTCAAATACACATTGTTTTCAAATACAGACAGCATTTTCTTCTTTCCAGGGCTTTCATCACGGCTGAGCAGCATAACACTTGAAGTGCCCAGCACGTGCTAGGTGTGCAGTGACGGGTGGAAGAGGCTGTGAGGAACCCGGTGGGTTGTGGGCTTGACTTCCAGATGGATCCCAAGCCATCCCAGGAACACTATACTCTGTCAAGAAGTGGATTGAGTGGTCCTCCCTCTCTTCCCATCTCCGCGACATTGAGGTGCTTGGTACTGTGACATTTGTCATTAGTGTAGGTTTGTGGACCTCGCAACAGAGAGGTGGTTTCTTCTCCACCTGTGATTCGTTGTTTTTGTTGTTGGTAGTGGTGGTGGTGACTGTGGTGTGTGTGTTATACAGAAAGAATCCTCCCGTGGGAAATGTGTTTCATAGCCTCCCATCCAACTGAGTTTTTCTATAAGAAACAGGAGTATTAGCTCTTATAATAGGTACGACCTTTGTGGAGTCATTTACCTGCTCCAGGTTTCCATGTGCACATGTATCACGTGGTACATAAATGACACTCTTGAACTTGAGTCTTTTCCTCAAGATCTGCTTCTGGAGGAACCCAAACTAAGGCCCTTTGGGAAGAGGACAAGACACATTCTGGCCACCTTGGCCTTTTGATTAACAGAGGGAGACACTGGGGAGCCATGCAAGTGACATTTCGTCTTCTGTGGTGAGTGACAAATGTCATCAGATGAGGTAACAAGAAAGGGAAACTACTTCCAGTAATTCTGTTGGGTTAGAGATTGATGATTTTGAAAATTAGTCCCAAGCCCCAGTCACCTGAGGAAGACGGGGGAGCCCCTGGATTTGTTCCAGGCCTCGTTTGGTGCAGCCCGGAGACTTTGCTCCTCTCCGTGGGATGAACAGAAAGCCGCTTGTTCGTTTCCCCAGGACAAGAGCCATATCTTCCCCTTCTTTCTTATCCCCTCGTTGGAAAAACATAGCTTTTCATGTGTTTGTAATTGTTCTGAAGATTCTGAAGAAAAAGGTGACCTGACTCTTTTAAGAACAAAGCAGGCCCATCAATGAGGAACATTTTCTGTGGTTGGAAAAGTACGCAGGAAAATCAGAAGGTGTGCGACGAAAGGTCGTTCGTTTGTCTTCAGCTTGTGACCTGGGAGGAAAGGAAGCAGGGAGCTTGCCAGGATGCAGGGGAAGGATTCTACACTTTTCTTGATGTTCCCAGGAAGTCAGTGCCCAGAGGTCTGCAGGGAACTGGAAATCCATCACGGAATGGGTTGGAGGATTCCTCTGCTCCCGATGCTTTCCAGAAGCTCCCTGGAGCACGGCTCTTCCTCTCCAGCTGCAGAGCCTCACCTCCTGCCTCTCACCCTCCCACCCACACCTCCCACCGATGCCAGGGCTGACCTCTCCCTTCTCCCCATCCCTCCTGCCCCTCCAGCCCCTCCAGCCCCACTGCCCTCCTACTCCAGCCTTTCCCCCACAGCTCTGCAGGGGACTCCGCAGTCGCTGTGCCCTTGCGTATGTGGTTCCCTGTGCCTGGAATGTGGTTCCCTGTTCCTTACTTTGCCTCCCTGGCTAAGTCCTACTTATTCTACAGGGCAGAACGTGAATGTTTCCTGCACACAGCCACACGTAAATTAGAGCTCACATCTCCATGCTTCTGCAGGCTCTCGATACACCTCTCTTATTCCCCGTTACTTCGTGTTGTGCCTTGTTTAATCATCCACGTCCTCTGTTGGGATGTGGCTCCCTGCAGGTGTCCCTATATCAGACTCATTCTGATTCTCCGGAGGGTCCTCCGTGCCTGGTCCATGATGGACACCTAGTGTAGGCTTGTGGAAAATAATTAGATGGCCTTGAACTTTACTTTGTCATGTTCACATTTTCCTTCTTTTCACCTAGGCCTTAAACACCTAGAGAATAGGTGTGATTTATTTCAGATTCTTTTTTATAATCATTATTACTTTCTGATTCTCCCAGCTGTCTGCCAGCCTGGGCGTGTGATCGGGCGTGATAAGTGGCCATTGGGTAAGAGAATGGATGGCATTCATTCTCCCAGCTCCACAGCTCACCTCAGAGTCTTCTCTCTCACCTGGCTATGCTGTCAGAGCTTATTTTTATCATTCTGTCCTGCTTAGAAACCTGGGTCCTTGATCCAGGTCATTTCTAAGTCAAAAGTGATATGGTTTCCGGATCCTCGTGCTTAGAGAAAATCCCCGGCAGAGCCACCTGCCTCGGGAGATGTGACAGGTGCTTTTGCAGCACATCTCCCACACCTGTGGGGTGACGAAAGGTAATTTAACACCTGTCCGGACCTCCCTTGAGGCTCTCCAAGTGGGTTAATGGGATGTCGGGCACAGCTTAAGAGCAGAGTCAGAACCCACCAGCTTTACCAAGTACAAGCACTTCCGGCACCAGGCCCTGCCCCCTACTCGCTTCTTATTCATAGGGCAGCCTGCGCTGGAGGCACTCCAGAGCCAGATTTCCTCCGGTAATCACGCTCCTTCTCTCTAGTTCCCTTTGGGCTCTGTCGTGTAGGGCAGTGCTCAAGGGCGTGGTGGTGGGCAGCTGTTTACCGGGTCTGTCTGCTGCGAGCGCTGGAATCCGAGATGCATTTGTCAGCGTGGTTGCTCAGATTTAGGCATCTATTATTATAAAGAGGTATCCGAGACTTTGTAAAGCTTGTAAGATGATTCATTATTATGCTATTATACTTGCAAGTAACATAGTACACAGGTGGTTTTGATGTTAACTTCCTGTCTCTTCCCATTTGGGGACGGGTGAGACCCCTTGAGCCAGACAGAACATTCAGTGCTTCAGTATTACAGAGATACAGTACAGTGAAGTTGCATTTATGCTTGCTTAGCTAATGCAAATTCAGGGAGTGAGAGAAAGAGACATAGGGAGACAGACACACACACACAGACAGAGAGACAGAGGACAGAGAAGAGTGATTAACAGTTTGCTTGGTCTGGTGATTACACCTGCCATTCTCGATGAGCCCATTTCTAGGCACGAGCAAGAGGTGGTGATGATGCTGCCATTGGTCTTGATGCCTGTGCGTCTCTTACAGGTTGGGCCCCTGGTTGTGATCCTGCTGTCTACAGAGGTGTGCTTCTTATACCCAGCCCTCTTTGTTGCCGCCCTCCCATTACCGAATCCATTATACACAGTAACATCTTTGACCGAGCAGGGCTGTTTGTACCAAATGAGGCAAGCTGTAGTTTATGGACAATTTACAGGATTCTCAGGGGACAATTTTAATAGATTTTTTTTTGCCTTATGTGCTGAACTTTAGACCCCAATTTCTGGGTCAGATGTAACTTCGCCAAAATGCTAACACTAATGATGAGAACAACATAAACAGTAGCCGTCATTCGTTACTTAACTCAGCCACGGCGATGGCTACATTTCATGGACTCTCTGTGTTTTCCCTTCCCCCATATTCTGTACATCCCACATTATGATGGTTTTGGTGCAGTCTTTTACATGAGGTATACATTTCATGGAGTATATTTTGTTTACTCTTTTCACATGTACCTTCTCGTGTAACCAGTGCCCTGATCAAGATACAGGGCATTGCCGTATCCCCTCAACAGTTTCTCCCACACCCCTTGCTGGCCAACACTGTTCTCCTGATGAGGTGGCCATTATTCTGACTTCTTAGACTGTAGTTTTTGACTTTCTATTCTAGGACTTCATATAAGTAGAATACTACAGTATATACTTTTCAGTGTCTGGCTTCTTTCTCACAACATAATGTTTTTTTAAAAGTTTATTTATTTATTTTTGAGAGAGAGCAAGAGAGAGAGAGCAAGCACACGAGCAGGGGAGGGACAGAGAGAGGGGGAGAGAGAGAGAGGATCCCAAGCAGCCTCTTTGCCTGACACGGGGCTCGATCTCGTGAACTGCGGATGCGGAGATCATGACCTGAGCCGAAATCAAGAGTCGGACACTCCACCGACTGAGCCACCCAGGCGCCCCACAACATAATGTTTTTGACATTCATTTCCTTTGTTGTATTTAGCAATATTTCATTTCTTGTTGCTGTGAATTATCCCACTGTATGAACATATCATAATGCGCATATATATGTGTGTGTATATATATATATATATACACACACATATATATATATATATACTGTGCATCAGATATTTTTTTCATTTTATAGATGAGAAAATGTGAAGAAATGGTGGTCTGGGCAGGGGGGCAAGTATAGATTTGAACGAAGCTTTGTTCTACTCCAAAGGCTCTCAGCTGCTATCTCTGTTTTCTGGTCCCAGACGAGAAGCATACGCAGGAGCAGATGAAGGTATACACACTGATACATGCACGCTGACTACAGGAGGCAATAAATGTACCTGTACCACCAAGTGCTCTCTTTCAGCCAGTTTTTGGCAGAGGGAGTAAGCCTTGGAAATTCAGGCACTTCCCAGCATAGTAGGCTAGGTGATCATAAAGCCCGAGTCTCCATTCCTTTATTCAGAGTCTCGATTCCTGAATTTAACAGAAGAGGTATTACTTTGATGTTCGCATCGTGCCTTTGATCAAAAGCTTGCTGGCTCCCTCGTGTCTCTTAGAACAAGACAGTAGTTCTATTGTGCTGGCGTGTGTTGTAACATTTTGGACAGCAGAAATGACATTTACATGAAACAGCCATCTTTGGAATGCATGAGATAAGACAATTTCAACAGCTCCTCGAAGAAGAGTCCCCAGCGTTGACTTTAAATCAAACAGAAGTAATAACATGTCATCTGGCTTCCCCTTCTCAACCTGGTGTTAATTAAAATCCTGATAACAGAACTCAGTCAACATCCATATGAGGAAGACCAAAGCACAGCTTAAAAATGTTCAGATGAAAGTACAGTTAATCAGAATTAAAACAAAGACACCCCCACACAGTCTTCTTTCTCATTTGGCTTCTACCGGACGAGATGATTAATAAGCAAAAGTAATTTCTAAGGACCACCCCTCCCCACCCCCGCTGTACTTTCCGAACTGAACCATTTGAAATAATTGAACAATTACTTTGTGCAATGTTATCAAAGTTTATTAAATTGCTCCCGTCAGCTTTGTCCAATTACCAAATTCAGCTGATTTGCATATTGCAAAACAAAGCGGTGAAAGGGGTTCCCAAGGTAGAACCTGGTGATTTCTGAGCAGAGAGAAGTTGTAAAGTTCATTTGGTTTGAATTCTTTCCCCTTACAGATTAGGAAGCCGGGGCTCAGAGAGGAGAATTGACCTGGCCAAGGTTCAGCCAAACTACAGATAGGGCAGGGCTGTGCCCCCTGCTCCCCAGGACCCTCCATCTGTCTGCCGGGCTCTAAATGGGCAAGCCCCACGTCAGCCCCAGTGAGGCCAGAGTGCACTTCCACATTCCTGCCTGTCTCAATTAGTTCCAATTTAGACATAACATTGAGCATGCACTTAAAATGCAAATCCATTCTGACAGGACAGGAAATAATACAGGCAGATTATTCCAGTGCAATTTAGTAGCTCAAGGACCTTGGAATTTTGAAGTGACAGACTGAATGGTCCTGAATGAAACACTATTCTTTCTGGTGTGGGTGGGGGGGGGGCGGTGAAAAACTAACTTCCAGCACTTTCTATCCCGGTCTCAGAATCCTCTTTCTAGACCATCTAAATTTTGTTTTTATTTTTAAACTTTTATTATGGGAAGTTACCAACAAACGGAAGTGTTAGAGTCCTATAATGCACCCCACATACAGCCGGTGCGAGTTCAACAGGGACCAACACAGGGACTGTCCTGTTCTGTCTGCTGGCTCACACTTCCTCATTCACTAAACCATTTTAAAGCAGATGTAACGTTTTGTTCATAAATTCTACAGTAGGGACTTCGATTTTTTTAAGGTCACCATATTTTATATGTCAGTGACATGCGGACTCTGAAGCTTTTAAATATTGAAACATTAAGCAACCATTAAAAGGATATTTTTGACATGGGAAAACATTCTTCATAATTTAAGAAAATGAAGATACCAACAGAACATGGAGTATGTTTTTATTCTGTGACACGCACACAGAGTCTGAAGGGTTGTGTATCATATTGTGGTTTCTTGCTCTTTTTGCTGACCTTTTACCCCTATTTTTTTCAATGAACATGCATAATTTGTGTAATAAAAATAAAGACCCTGAGGGTTGAAAGCCACTCAGAGATGGTGTGAGAGAGGATAGGGAAGCTGAATTCTACTTCTAGGTCGTGGGCAGATGTACTGAGGGGGAAGATCTGGTCCCTGCCAGGTGTATACAGGTCTCCTTAATCGGACTCAGTGATAACAGCAGAGAAAATGATGAAACTTTTCTGATTCAACAAATGTTTTATGAAGCATCCACTCTGGACCAGGCATTTGCTGCTTGCCGCGATAACAATTATTTGACCAGAAAGAACACAAACACGTTAGACCCTCACTACTCAAAGTGTGGCCCAAGGATCCGCATCACCTGGGAGCTTGTTAGAAATTCAGACTCTCAGGTCCCCCCCCCCCCCAGACTTACTGAATCAGAAACTGTTTGTAATAAGCCCTCTAGGTGATTCTAAGGCACGTTAAAGTCTAAGAGGCACTGGGCTTGACCACTGGGAATGTGGCTCATTTGTTTCTGCTTTCCCAGCCTCGCTCAGAGCATGTTCAGAGAAGGGGATGGTGACAATGGTCAGGGTGAAAACTGGCACTTGATGTGAGTTTCTGATGCAGCCTTGTTGATCAGGTAAATAGATGAAGGTCTTTACACACTGCCTCTGCTCCTGCTCCCCAGCCTTTCTGACTCACCACTGCCAAGGAAGCATCTTCAGACACCTTGACCAGGCATTCAAGGCGCAGTGCAGAATGCACCTTTGCAATTGGTCTCTTTATTCTTGAGCACCCAAACATCCTCTCCACATTATGCCTTTATCTCCTCCCTTAGGAACTCTGAAAAGATTGACTCATGTTTTCCCTATTCTTTAAAGCCCAGATGCCATGCTCTCTCCTCCAGGAAGCCTTCCGAGAATATACCAGCCAGCAGAATTTCTTCCTTCTGCACACTTTGGCGGGGCCTATTGTCTCTGCAATTCACTGGTCCCTTATGGTGTGAATAACCCAAACTCCCAAAGCCTCAGTTTTCTCACCTGTAAAATGGAAATCATAGTTCCTTCTTCACAGGGAATCTTGAGGCTAAATTGAGAAATATATATAAAGTACTTAGGGGGATATCTGCATAGTATATTCTAGGAACTTTTCTGGCCTATTAATATCAGAAAAACGTTGAGCCTCATGATAATTCTATGAGGTAAGTACTATATTATTCTCCTTATTTTATAGATGAGGAGACAGATACAGAGAGGTCAACTGACTTGCCCAAGGCCATAGTAGTAGGTGATGAGGAAACCAGAGGTAAGCTCTGGTATTTAACTTGTACCTACAGGCTCGTGTGTGTGTGTGTGTGTGTGTGTGTGTGTGTGTGATAAGAACGCTTAACATGAGATCTACCCTCAATACATTTTTTAAGTGTACGATACAGTATTAACTATAGGCCCCGTGTTGTATGGCAGATCTCCAGGATTTACTCATCTTGTTTAACCAAAACCTTATGCCTGATGAATAGCAACTCTGCACCCCCTTAATCCCCCTGTCCCCGGAAACCACCAGTCTACTCTCTGCTTCTATGAGTTTGGCTATGTGACCTACCTCATGTAAGTGGAGTCACACAATATTTGTCCACCTGTGACTGGCTTATTTCACTTAGCACAGTGTCCTCAGGGTTCATCTCTGTTGTCACCTATGGCAGGATTTCCTTTGTTTTCAAGGCTGAATAGTATTCCATTCTATGTGGTTGGAAATTGGAACCCTTGGAGGCTGTTGGTCAGAGTGTCGAATGGTGCAGACACTATGGGAACCAATATGGAGTTTTCTCAAAAAGTTAAAAATAGAAATACCGTATGATCTAGCAATCTCACTTCTGGGTATTTAACCACAAGAATTGAAGTCAGGATCTCAAGAGGTATTTGCACTCCTCTGTCCATCGCAGCATTATTCACAATAGCCAAGATGGAGAAACAACTCAACAGATGAACGGATGGGTACATGCATGGACAAGTAAATGCCCACATTTGGTGGTCCCTTAGCAGTGGGGCAGTAAGGTGGTTATTTCCGTCCCCCGTTTCCCGCTTACCAGTGCCCAGCCCAATTATAGGGTTGCATGAATCGACACATGTTGGTTTCATATTTTTTCCTGCTGGTAGGCTTGCTTTTAGGTGCTGTGATTTGACTGGAACAGGGGCGCCCTTTTCATCCCTGCTGGCTGGCTTGGATGTCTTGGAACAAAGATGCACCCAGGTTTTCTGTGAGGAATTGTGGCCTTCTTCATGGAAAGGCGGTAGCAGACCGATGGTCCAAGCATCTTGCTGCCCACCCACGGTGCTTCTGGCACTTCTCCGTGGTCACTGCACCTGGTTAGCTGGTGAACGTAAAGAAAGAACTCTGGGTTGGGAGTTGGGAGACCTGGGTCAGAGCGCCTGCTCCTTGACGTACATGTTATATGCATGTCATTCAATCTCTCTGAGCCTCACTTACCTCATCTATAAAATGGGGACCATAATATCAACCTCACAGAGTTGTCCTGAGAGGTGAATGGGAGCAGAGAGAGGAAGACCTTCCAGCCTATTGATGTTCCACGCATAAGCCACTAGAAGATGAGGACGTTGAGTGCAGGGACCATATGCAGTTACTGAACATAGCATTGTGTGTTCTTTCTTCTACCTAAAATTAGATCCCAAATCAAGTTCAAATTACTTGTCTCCATAATTATTTTAAATAACTGCACACTATATCGTTGGGCTGATGTGTTTCAATTACTGGAGCCATTTCTATTAGAAAATGATATACTGAACATGCTTACACATCTCTGCTCCTCTGACTCATAACTTCGGATAAATTTCTAGCAGAGTAATTGTCGGGGGAAGAGGGAATATGTGCGCACTGTCCTGATCCTTTGAGTGCATTTTCATACTGCCCTCTTGTAACATTGTGCAACATTTACCGTAACTTCACTAGCGTTGGGTTTTTTCATTTAAAGATTAAAAACAACACCTACCTTGGCAAGCAAAAAACCCACGGCTCAGCCGAGGACCTTTCACACCTTCACAGTATTGCACCGATCACATCAGATGGTAAGCGGTTTCATTTTCAATATTTCTCCCAGCCCCCCACCCCACCCAGATGCGAGCCACACGAAGACAGTTGACGGTCGTCTTTCACAGCCGGAACATAGTAGGTTTGCAATAATTGTTTGGTGGAATCATCTCTTTTACCTTGCTAAACACAGTGGTCACCCTACAGCATCTGAAATAAAACTTAGATTTGGTTTTGCCCTGGGATGGTGTGCGTTGGATTTGAACCAAGGCTCTGTTGGTTCTGCCGAATTCTAGGAAACGGCATCTCTGGGTTTGTCAAAGTGCAGCTCTTTTCCTAGAGGAGGGGCAGGTGAAGCCTCTTAAGCTGATGTTTTGCAGAGGGAATTTGGGCCCATAACCCAGTAAACTGATTACAGCTAAGATAGGTCCCTTCAAGGGGCACCTGGGTGGCTCAGTTGGTTGAGAGTCTGATTCTTGATCTCAGCTGAGATCTTGATATCAGGGTCGTGAGTCCGGGCTCTGAGTTGGGCTCCACGCAGGTCAAGAAACCTACTTAAAGAAAAAAAAAAAAAGATAGTTGCCATCAAAGGCACACCAATGTGGGCTGGAGGTGTTGGCTACACATGCACCACCTGCGTTAGTCCAAGGCAGTCCCTGGTTTAAAGAGACAATGGCTGAAAATACAACCTGGATATAATTGCAGTGAGGGAGGCTGTTTTCACAGGAGGATTTTTAGAAACTTATTTGAAGCTGAAAACCAGACTGAGATATGCACTCTGTTGATGAGGAAGGTGTGTGTAAATGATGCAGGTGCCGTGGCTCCCGGAGGGCATCGGAGGAGCTGGGGAGGCTGGTAAGGAGGGGGAGGCTGGTGGGAGGATGGGTGGGGTCGGTCAGGGCTCTGCTGGAGAATATTCGGAAATGACAAAGGAGAGGTGATTGGGAAGTCCCAGGGAAAGAAAAACAATAAAGCTAGGGAAGACCAGCTGCCTGACAGCAGGAAACGGGAGGAGAGGAAGGTACTTAAGGCGCATCTCCTGCTGGGTGGGGAAGTCGGCTACAGTCTTCTCTTGGAGACATTTTGTCTGAGGTCACCCCTGGGGGGGCTGTGCAGAGGGAGAGGCGGCCTGGCAGGGGGTCGGGGCAGTGCCTCCTAGCACCATCCGTCGCCTTCGCCGTTACCAGCTCTCGTCGCCATCTTCCATCCTTCAGTCCAAAGCCCCGGGCTCTTCGTGGACCAGCTGGACTTCTGCCAAGACCTCTTAAGCAGTTGCTTCACCTCCTTCTCCCTTCCCAACACTCCATCTTTCCAGCTGCTGCCCAGGTGAGTGGCCTTTCAAAGAAATTCCTGTGACTTCATCCTTTCTCCATTGGAACACCTCCAATTCTTGCCCATCCCTTCCAGGAAGTCTCTTCGGTGTGGCCTTCAAGGCCTTCCACAGCCGTTCTGCAGACACCTTGCTTTTTCTCACCCTCAGCCCCGTTACTCCGCCACTGCCTCCTCCCCTTCAGGCTCCTGTGAAGGTTTCCTTTTCTCAGATTTACACGCTTTTGTAGAAGTGAGTCTATCATTCTGGAACCCCCCTTCCTCATTCTCCTGCCCCCCACCCCTCAGCCTACCTGGAAAATTCCCAACCATCCATCAAGGCCTGGTTCAAATGCCCCCTGCTTAAGGAACACTTCTTTGTTCCCATTTTAATAAGAATGGAAATAGTTATTTAAAGAGATGAAGATCTAACTGCCAGTGGGATAAAAGTTTGGAGAGAACTTTGTTGAGGAAGATAAAAAACCCCGAAGTGGACATAGATGTCCATTATGTGCTAGGCAATTCAGAGACCTGATCATATTTGGACATTTAAAGGACGCTAAGAAACAGAGGAAACTATGGGCCCAGAGTGGTAAAGTGACCTGATTGAGGTCACCCAGCTAGCATGGGGCAGAGCCGGGACTGGAGCACAGCTTCCTGACTCCGAGGCACATCCTCAGCCATGAAACTATAAACAGTTTGGAGGCACTGTTTATTCCTCTGGGGAGGATGGTCCTGTCTGCCACGGCCTGGAGATGAGGAGCCTGAGCCCCTAAAAAGTCCTGAATCACCCTCAGTATCGTGAGAAGCTGTTAGTCTACTTAAAAGGCAGAGCTATTTTAGCAAAACATTCCTACTTTTCGGGTTGGGAGAGGACACGTTTCTAGATCGGATGTCAGGCAGCCAGAAGCTTCTGACACTGGAGCCATGTGGTTGCTGAGTGAGTGCTCTGGGTAAAGGTGCCCTCCTGGACCTTCAGCCCAGGAATGAAACAGCATGTCCTGTCCTTGGAGGTTGTCACACTTCCTCTCCTATTCTTGCCTGGATGGCTCTCACCTCTTCTTCAGGCATGAGCTTGGGGAAGACTTTTGTGACCTTGGACCCCCCTTGTACACCCTGTTGGTCTCCTCCATGGCAGAATCAGGAGTTCCATTTGGAAGCGAATTGGAGGAGTGCTTTGTTCAATCCTGGTCCTCCTGCTGAGCAGCGAGTGCTGCTATCTTGAGCTTTACCGGTAGGCCCTCCTCCGTGCCTGGCACAGGACAGTCAGCACATCCTTCAGACTCCATGTTTATGACAGAACCAAGCTGTTTGGCCTCATCCTTGCGGGGTCCATAGTAGATACTCAGTGCCTTCCCAGGGAGTGAAAATGGCAGAGTGCGTGGGTCTGCTGGGCTCTGCCGCTAGGGGGCAGAATCGGGAGAGCTGTGGAAAGTCCATTCCTGGGATGCTGATGTCCTGGGGTGTGGGGGTAGGGGTGGGGTGAGGGCATCTGTTTTCTCTTGAGGAGGTCCTATAAAAAGAGGAGCAAGGAAAAGGAGGGCACAGAAAAGGGGCTGCAGGAGAAAGTGTGTAGACCTAGGCCCTGTGATGTTTGCTTGTACCTTTCAGCCTCTCTCCTCCACTGAAAAACAGGCATTTGGACAAGACAACACTTAAGGCTCTTTCTCACATCTATGGTTGGCGATCGGGTTGGCAGGATGTGGTAGAAAAGGGCCTTAACTGAGGGCTGGGGTTGGGGGTCTAGTCTTAGTCTTCCAACTCGCTCCCTGTGTGACCTTCTGAACTGTCGTGTGCCTATTGAAAATGGGGCGCTTGGGTGAGATAGACGCTAAGGCATTTTCTGTAGTAGAGATATTGGGCTTCAAGGCAACCCAGACACCCCAGAAATCCTTGCTCTAATCCACCTGATTTCTTCTGGTCTACAGAAAGCCAGGTGGATGACTGGTCATTTTCTTCCTCAGAATTAGATGCTTCAACTTTGAAATGCAGGTAGATAGCTTAGCATTGAAAAAAACACTCTCTAGTGGGAATGAGAAGGCTTTGGTTTCTGTCCCGACTCTACTGCAACCTGCTGTGTGACCATGGGTTAAATACCTTCCCTCTCTGAGTTTTAGGAGCTCCATTGCCAATGAAGAGGAAGTAGATACTTTGGAAGGGCTCTTTCAGCTAAACTGGTGTGTGATTTTCGATAGCATATAGAGATTCTACCACAACGTGGCCGAACACAAATAAACCCTGCAGAGCCAGCCTTGTGAGAAGAGAGACCCATGCCTGATTGTGCCCATTCTGGACAGCTGGGTCCAGACTTGAATCATTCAGGGTCTACCCAAACGTGGCTTGGTTCTGTTACAGCGTCTGCAGAGAGATCTTTCCTTCAGACTTAGTGAAGGCTTTGACATGCTATGTTGAGGGTGCCCAAGTCCACACAGACATGAGAACCGGATGCAAACTTGAGCGTGAAGAACCCATTCCTTCTCACCAAGGATTTGAGAGACCCATAAATGTGCATCTGGGGTAGAGAAAGAAGCGATCACTCCGACAACATTCCTCTTCTTCAAAGTTCCACAGATTATCTTCTTTATGTTGAACATAGTTCTTGGCACACTTAAATCATTTATTTATTCCGCAAATATTTGTTAAGCACCTACTGTGTTTGCTAAGCACTGTTTAGGCTGTGAGGCTACAGCAGAGGACAAAGCAGACAGAGATGTCTGCCTTTCAGGCCTTGCTTACTCATGGGGGAGAGACCGAAAGGAACCCAGTAGATGGATCTATCAGTTGATGGGTGGTGATAGGTGCCACGGAGGACAATACAGCAGGGGAGGACAGCAGAAGTGCTCATGAGAGCACCTCTGGGGTGGGGGTGGCCAGGCAAGGGGGGTGAATGAAGCAAGATCTGGGCATGTATCTGGAAGGGACATCTGTCTGCCTCTGGTTTTGAGGGGTCCCTGCTTCCAAGTTGCTGGTCTCTGTGTCTCAAGTGCTCAAGAAGCCTTTAGCACTGGAGGCTGCATCCTTTGTGTTTCTCTACTCTCCAAATGCAGTGTGGCAGCTTTCTGCATCCCTCCAATGGGATCCTTTTTGTTTTCTTTGGGGATTGTGGTTGGCCTGAGAGATAGGTATTCTCTCTTGGCCTGGAGGGAATGACCACATCTTGTTTATAGTCTGGACTGAAGCAGGTTCTCCTTGGGGCAGAGACACGGATGCCATGACGGACTTGAGCAACACCGTCTTCCTCTCCCCAGGAGCAGTGCTGTAGAACTTGACGGCTGGTCTCTTCATGCCCGAAGTCATCAGGGTTTCAAAGTGATCTTTCAGAGTTAACTCATTAACAGTCATTAAATTTTTTTTGGGGGGGGGGTGTGGGATTCAATGCCTGACAAAATGGCCAGCATGGAATTACTGAGGCAGGAGACTTTGGCACATGAATGAGGACTTTTCTAGTCTGCACACCTGTTCGCTGAGATGGGGACACCCCAAATCATGGCGGGAATGCTCGTCAGGAGAGGCAGCATCACAAGTGCTAGATATTTGGCTCTCGTGTTTGTCAGTGATTCATGAAGTGATTATCAACATTTGAAACCACTTCATGAATCAACCAGGAGCTGGAAAAGATTTAACCATAATGAGCTCATTTCCATAGAAATAGGACCAGACCCACTGGTGGGTCAAATAGTTGCTGTGGCTTAGGCTTCACGCCCTCCCATCCTGCCACCTCCTCATTTCTGACAGGCTCATTTCAGGCCTCATTATCTTTCATCACTTTGCTCCCTAACCAAGAGCAGCCACATCCAGGAACCTTGCAAATGGCGGAATTAGAGTCTTTCTTTGTTCAGGTTGGAGGTGGGCATCTCTTGGCGTCTGCTATGGGCTGAACTGTGTCCCCTTCCATGTAGAGTTCATATGTTAAAGTCCTAACCCTTGGTAACTCAGAGTGTGCTGTGTTTGAGATGGGGCCTCTTAAGAGGTAATTAAGGTAAAACAAAGCCATATGGGTGGGCCCTAATCCAACATGACTGGTGTCCTTAGAAGAAGAGGGTGTTAGAACGCGGACACATCAAGAGGAAAGACCATGTGAAGACACAGAGAGAGGTCTCAGAAGAAATCAACTCTACCAGCACTTTGACCTCGGACTTCTTATGTCCAGAACTGTGAGAAAACACATTTCTGTTGTTTAAGCCTCTTAGTTGTGCTTTGTTATGGTGGCTGTAGCAGAGCAACACAGGGTTCTCAAATGCCTGGGACGCTTTTGTACATCCAGACTTTTTGGTGAGGTTACACTGGCAAGGCACCTTCCCAGGGGGTCGCTGAATTCTTTCTCCTAAAGGCCTGTTATGTCTGCCCCACAGCCCGGCAATGGCTGTGCTTTGATTCTGACACCTGCCAGAAACATGACCGTTTGAATGCCTCAGACTGTCGGGGGCCACCTTACATATGGGCCAGTTTCCCCATCGTCTTAGCTTGCTTCCTCCAAAAAGCAGATCCCAAGTCAAAGACTGGGTACATGAGGTTCATTGGGACTGTGATCCCCAAGAAGCCATGTGAGGGGCACAGCTGATAAGCAGGGTGATAAGTACCTTACAGCTGGGGCTGTTGCCAACGGGGACCCAACATAGAGTATTTGGGATACACCTGGATTGTCCCCCAAGGGGCAAGGAAGCTGAGGCATTTATGCACCAACTCCTGTGCTCCTTTGGCGGGAGGTCTTGTTGGAGGCAATGGCTCCTCTGCCCTGGGGCCTGTCATATGGGCCAAGCATGCTCTTCCAGCCAATGAAGACCCTCAGGCAGAGGCAGGAAGATGTGGTGTGTATGGGAACAAAAGCCAGTGACCTCTAGGGTAGGCTCTGGGGCGGCACCATCCTGCCAGCTACCCCAGGCCCCTTCCTCTCCAGACCGCTCCCTCCACGGGCTCCTGCATTTCTGCACTGAGCCCACCCAAAATGCAAAGCACTTTTCCTCTCTTCTCTGGCTGAGTTTTCAACTCCTTTCCAAGAGGCATTTGCTCCGCTAACACCCAGCACCTGTTTCAGACATGACACTTCAAAAGAGCCACTTCTGTTTCTTCGGACTCACCACTCAGCTAGATGAAAGGCGGAGTCTCGCAGAAACCAGGATGAAAGGATTCTTCTGCTAGTTTTCCTTTCTATGGAAAGGAGGGCTTCATCCAGCGGATCTCTGCATCCCGTTGCTTCAGTGAATCCTGGGTTAGCCAGGCAGCACAGCAGCAGGGTGGGGAAGTTTTTCTGGAGCTACAGCTATCATTTCTCAAATGGCTGCATTTGAAAGTGGCACCCGTCTGGGTTCTATTCCGCTGGTCCCTTTAAAAAGAGATTGTGGGGGTGCCTGGGTGGCTCAGTCGGTTAAGCGTCCGACTTCGGCTCAGGTCACGATTTCGCGGTATGTGAGTTCGAGCCCCGCGTCGGGCTCTGTGCTGACTGCTCAGAGCCTGGAGCCTGTTTCAGATTCTGTGTCTCCCTCTCTCTCTGACCCTCCCCCGTTCATGCTCTGTCTCTCTCTGTCTCAAAAATAAATAAATGTTAAAAAAAAATTTTAAAAAGAGATTGTGATATAATTTCAAGAAGATAGTGCTCCCTGAACGGCTTAATAAATGTTTTGATATGGCCTCTAAACTTCCAGATTTGGGGCGTGAGGGAAGTATCCCAAATGCCATTTGTGTCAAGTATTAAGTCCTTTCAGTCTTCAACATGTCAGAGATGATGGTCAAAGTTCTGATGCGGAGGGCCAGCCTTCAGGGGCACTGTTCAGGGGACCGCTGGATGGTGGGGAAGAGAGATTCCTAGTTGGGAGTTTTCAGAGGTGGGGCCAAATACCAGAACAAAAAAGCAAACTCTGACCACTAGGGGGTTGAACAGGCCCTCCAAGTAGAGCCCCTGTCAGACCCTTAATTCAGGTTTCCCTAAATCAGAGATGGAGACAAGAATCTGGGTGCAGGTGGTTTATGTGTGAGGTGATTCTAGGAAGCATGGTGAGGGAGCAGAGAAAGCAAGATGGGGTGGGAGGAAAGGGTACATTAATTCACAGGTTATTGGTGAGTGTGCTGGGCCCAGTCCCACTGGGGACTTGATGAAGAGCAGTGTAGAACACACTTTAGAATTGTTCCACAGAGGGGGATGGGGAGGCTGAGAATTTATCCAACAACTCCTGTCCTCTAGTAATTGACCTGTGTCCCTGGGACATTGACTCCCCTTCACTTCTCGTCACCTGTAGGGCAGCTAAGTGGCCTTCTCTGGGGCCTGCTTGATGTGGGACACTGGTCCCTGTAGGGAACTGTCCACTGCTACTGTGCTGAACCAGGGAGCTAAGCACATCACACGCCCTCGCTACAGGCTCTTAGTGTGGAGAATTACAGTTCATGCTTCTCATCCATCATATGCATATTTGAGCATCTACATTGTGCCATCAATGCTGAAAGTTGGGGAGAGAGTGGGGAATTCTCATACTCCTGTCTCTCTGGCCGCTCAGAGTTAGAGGGGAAGGCAAAGAAACACACATAATTTCAAATTACCTAGAACCACAAACCCCTCTCCTGTGGGGAGGGAATCTGGCTGGTGAGATCAGGCCACAGGGCCCTCCATCGTCACCATACACACTTGGAAAAGTGATTTAGAGATGGCTCTCTGGACAGGGCTCTCCTGTCCCATCTTGGTGTAGGAAGGGTGGTGTATGTGTGGATGAGAGAAGTCTTCCCCCTCGTGAGATTATTTGCTCATTGGCAATCAATTCCTCTGCAGCAGCTCCCGGAGAATGGGCTTAGTGTTCCTCAAGGAAGGCTGTTTTCCCCAAGGGAAGACTTGCTTGCAGGTCAAGCTGTTCACACTCACATGTGCTCTCAAGAAAGTCCTGAGGGTGTGACAAGTGAAGAGCAGGGAACTGGGGGGGGGGGGTGGAGATGTGGTAAGTCACACTTGAGTGACTAGGCAGGTGTTGGGTGCCATCCATGGAGCTGGGGAAGTCGGGTAGAGGCGGTGGCTCTGGGGCCGGGAGAAGGAGTTCAGCTCTGACTTGCTGCGTGTGAGTTGCGAGGGGCATGCCGGCTGGGCTGATGGGGTCCAGAACAACTGCCCATCTTCTTTGTGCTGTGTCTGCCTGGCCCTGATGGAGTTTCTTTCATTCAGTCCTAGCAGCTCTCTCCTCCAGAACTGGCATTAACCCCAGCTTCCTGCCTTTCCCTGATAATTCTGTTCGATTTCTTGTGAGGCTGTGTGATGTGGAAGGGGCATGCATTCTGGAATCAGATAAAGCTAGACTCAAAGCCTGGCTCTATCACTCAAGAGTTCAGTCACTGGCTTCCAGCTTCTTCTCTTCCTGAGGGGGAGAGGTGCAGAGAGAGGGAGACAGGCTCCGGGCTCTGAGCTGTCAGCACAGAGCCCGATCCGGGGCTCGAACTCATGAACCATGACATCATGACCTGAACCAATGTCAGACGCTCAACCGACTGAGCCACCCAGGCTCCCTGCCACCTGACATTTAAATGTGTTTATTTGTTTATTGTGTAGATATGTCTCATCAGGTCGTAGCCCTTATGATGACAGAAACCTCACTGTTTTGTTCACTGTTGTATCACTCAGTGCACAGAACAGTGCCTGGCACATAGTAGGCTCGTGATAAATATTTTTTGAATGAATGAATGAAATAAATCAACCTCTCAACAATATGGACATGAAGAGGCCAAGCATGTGCCCCAGAATACAAAGGAGTTACTTGAGCCCACCCACCAGCAATAGGAAGACCAATCCCCTTCTAGCTTTTGTTTGAAACAGAAAAAGGCCCACACAAAACACACACCAGACATTCATTAGATCAGCTGGACTTACTACACCAGTGTGTCTAAGGTAATATTTCGTTGGATTTCACCCTGAATTTGAAAGCAAAACAATTCGCATTTGAAAATCTCATTACCAGCATCTTCCCTCCAAATCCATTAACAGCGTGAGTGTTTCTGGCAACCGAGATCACCTCGGATTATAGTATGAAATGCAACTCTGGGGAAAAGTGTATGTTTCAAGATGTTTGTACCATTCAATTGTCAAATATTCACACGGTTATGATTCTCAAAGAAAGCACACAATGTAGGGAAATTGGTAACAAAATAAAAGCTCCGGGATGTATTGAGAGAAGGCGGCCAAAGGATTCCTCCCTGACATACCTAATCCCAGGGATGGGAAATTAAAAACCACGCCAGAATATCAATGCCTCACACAGAGGAAGGCTCGCTTTTCTTGAGTGACATTCCAGGTTCCATCTTGAATAGCAATCACAGACTTTTCTACCGGACCTTCAAGTCTCCCTATGACACCCTTTGTCCCTTTTCACAAGACCGTCCTCTTATCCCACCTAGACTCTCTGCACAATCTAAACCCTAGTCACGGATGCCCAAGTCCACATGGCCATCTTTGTCTCTGTGAACTTGGGTGACATCACAGACAACTAGTGCTGGAGAGGTTCTGAAAAAAAAAGGGTCAGGGTTGGGGTTCTGCAGTCAAATAGGTTTGGCAACTGCAGCATACACTACCTTCCTCTTCCTCTGTGTGGGCTTCCTAGTTGACAAAGGCATGTTCAGGACTCAGATGTCCTACGGTCAAGAGACCTGAATTATGGTCAAGAGACCAAAATTAGCTGACCATGCAGCCTTTAATTTGACCATATAAATTATTCAGATTCTATGGAAAATTAGTGTACAAATTGAAATCTATCCTCTTTCAATAGATGAGGAAACAAAGAGCAGAGAAGCTACTCAAAGTGCTTGATCACTTGGCTGGTTAATGGCAGAGCCAGGAAGGACTGGATACTGGGGACCATGGTCAGTTCTGGTCTCTGCCACTGTCCTCCCTCAATTCACTTCAATTCGGTAAAATTCCACCGCCCCACCCCATGCCATCCTACTCCGTCCCATCCTACCTGTCCTAGCCCATCCTATTCCATCCCATCCCATCTGTCCCATGAGTATTTCTCGAGCACCTGCCATACCCAGGAGCTGTTCTGGGTGCTGTGGGGACACTGGCAAACCAGACAGACACAAGCCGGAGCGATACAGATTATGATTTTGCCCTCCCACAGCTGAGCCTAATTTATAGTTCTTATCATTTTCTTCTTCTCTCTCTCTTCTCTCTCTCCCTCCTCTCTTTCCTCTTCCTCTCCCTCACTCCAGATCATCCTTCACTCTGAGCAAGATGAATGGCCCTCAAACTCCCCTTAATTGTATCACTCCCTGGGTGAGGACCCTAACTGATTCCCTTTTGTCTCTCAGAACAGGTATAGTCTGTGGGACTGTGAGGTCCATGACAGTAGGTCCTGTGCTGGTCTCATTCACTGTGCTGAGCGGACACCTGACTCCTAGTAGATGCTCAGTAGATAGCCATCCCTTGGCTGAATGCTTGTCTGTTTGTCAGACATCCTTAGCCCTTACACTCTTGACTCCTCTGCTCAGCCTGAAAACTTCCCTCCAGGCCGGGTGGTAGCATCTGTGGGCTCTCCACACAACCCCGCACTCCTTTCCTTGTGACTTTCCTTGAACTGATTCTCCAGCAAGGAAATCCAAGCATTCAACACTCCCATGTTGATTCAGATCTCATATCCAGCTCAATTTCTCACTTCTTGTAGGAAGACTTCACTGAAATCGTTTTTCCTCCCTCCCTCCCTCCCTCCCTCCCTCCCTTCCTTCCTTCTCTCCCCATTCTTCATTAGGCATTATGCCAGGTCCTATGAATACAAGAATCATGAGTAACCCCTGTCTTTGAGGATCTCATGGTCCAGTGGAGAAGACAGGCAAGTAAATAATTACAATGCAATGTAACTTTGCCGTGGCAGAAGTATGCATGAGCTGCCAAGGTCTCTGAATAGTCAACTCATGTTGGTCAGGAAAGACCTCGAGAAGGAAATTTACGAGGTGATCCTTGAAGCATAAGAGGAAGTAAGACAGGAGAAAACTTGCTGGGGTTGGCACAGAGGAAAGGAGTATCAGATGCGAGTAAGATCTGCAAACCGAGGATTTCACGTCTTTTAAATCCCCCGACTACGGGGGCGCCTGGGTGGCTCAGTCAGCTAAGTGCCCCACATTGGGCTCTGATTCTTGGTTTGGGCTCAGGTCATGATCACAGTGTTCATGGGATTGAATCTCATGTCAGGCTCTGTGCTGACAGCATGGAGCCTGCTTGGGATTCTCTCTCTGCCTCTCTCTCTCAAAATAAATAAATAAACATTTAAAAAATAAATACTCCCCAGCTATGAGGTGGGACCTTATCATCACTAAATGTTATTTGGGTCACACCTCAGATCAAGTCCCAGCTCTGTGATTCACCCTCAGGCACGTGACTTAGCTTCAGTGCACAAGTCATGAAATCAGGGATTGGCACATAGTAGATCCTCCGTAAATACATGTGGAACAAATGAATGAATACCGAGCTAACAGTGTTTCCTATCAAAAAGTGTTCAAAGTGATGAAGTTGCTTGTCATGTGTTAGTCCCCCCATCTTGCTGTTATGTTTTTTTCTTCTTCCCTAAGAGATGTAGAGCGAGGACAGGACGTTGGCTCAAACTTGAGAGCAACTGTGGTTCATCTGGTCCCTCCCAAGAAGACTCTCTGACTTGCATTAGTTCCTCTTTCTCGCCCCGGACTTCAGCCTTGACCTTTCTAGTTAAATATAGATTATAAGCGAAATGGAGCCTGTTGGTCACCTCCTGTCCCCTCACATTTTTCTGAGGGGGACGTACTCCATGCAGCAGCACACTTGTGGGCGATAACCCTTTTTAAAATGGCTAGGTGATCAGATTTTACTGAATCTGACTTTTTCTTCATTCTCCTGACCTCTCGCCCTGCATTAAAACAAAATCTTTCTGTGGCACGGTCCCCTGTCAGTGGCTGGCTACTCCTCTGCGTGCTCTCATTTTCTCTCCTAATGAGTGTCTCCCGTGAGCTCCGCCGCCCCTGGCAGCCGCCGAAGCAGAACCATATTTCAGGCCTTGCCTTCGCCTCAGCGGGAACTGGGAGGGCACAGGTGGCAGAGGACGATCGGCATTTATCAATAAACGGCTGTGCCAATCACTGTGGCCGGAGTCCCACCCGAGGCAACGCATTTAATCCTCATGGTGACTGTGGGTGTTAAAGAAATTCAAAGTTCAGTCTTCACGGTGGGCCCATTAAATCAGAATCTCAGGCCTGGGGCCTAGATATTGGTATTTTTAAAAAGGGCTCCAAGCCATTTTTTTTTAATAAAATTTTTTTAAGTATTTATTTTGCAAAGAGAGGTGCAAAGAGAGAGAGGGAGAGAGAGAATCTGAAGCTGGGTCTGTGCTGTCAGCACAGAGCCGATGTGGGGCTCAGACTCACAGACCGTGAGATTGTGACCTGAGCCGAAATCAAGAGTCAGACAGTTAACCGACTGTGCCACCCAGGTGCCCCTAAAAAGTGCTCCAAGCCATTCTCATATGCAGACAACGTTTGAAGTCACTGCCTTAAACCCGGCTGCCTCTCAGAAAGCATGTTTCAGAGAACATTAGGAGCCATCAATACAAATACCGATTTGAGGATGGGTGGGGTACTTGCAGTGAGGCCACTGATTGTGGGCATAGCTTTGTTCGAGAACAAACAGGTTCTCTAGGGACTAATCTAGTCGGTCAAAAATAGTATCTGAGCCTTTTGCCCAAACATAAGGAACGTGAAGTGCTAACAGCGGCAATACCCAGGGGACATTGCATATGGTGGCACAGGAGGGAAGTCTGACAGGAATGGCTTTCCCACATCAGGGAGAGTTCTTCCTATAGCGGATGTCCTAAGAGTTGTGTTCACTGGTGCCCCAAAGTCGGCGTGGCCTCTGAAGATCTGCACATAAGACCCACCACTGCAGAGGTGGAAAATTCAATCCAGGAAGACGTTGTGTACATTTGCAGGTCCTACACTAAAACGTTTAACAAATTCCTATACTGACATGACTAGAACGACCTTCTTATAAGAAGTAATTGGTCTATTACGCACTCCTGTGAGACACGGACAATCTTGACTTTGTTTCAGGATCATTTCCCTGAGCCACACGTGCCTGCGGGTCCTACTAGTTCTTTGGTAGGGGAAGAATGGGAATTAATGCCAGAAATGTGTGATAGTGATGGTGGCTATTAGTTGTAGTTTGGTTGATGCATATTTGTTTACTTAAATCATAGATGGAACTATTTTAATGCTTTCCATATTGTGGATTCAGCCGTTTCCTGTCATTATGTTACTGAAGGATTTCCTCCAGATTTGTAAAGATGGATGGTTAAGAACAGTAAGCCCAGCTACATATACGTTCAAGTTCTCCAACCCTCAGTGGAAAAACTGGGCAAACAGGGCCATTTTACAGAATAGAGGAGGGATATGTTTAGGTTCTCTTGTGGAGAACCCCTAAAATAAGTGTACCCCAATCTGTCAGCCGTTAGGGTGGAAAAACCAGTGTGTCAAAGTCCATTATTAAGTCACAAAAGAATTAACTGGCCAGACATACAAATTGGTCCCAGAAAAATGTAAAAATACCCTTGATTTCTCCTTGGAGGCATTTCTTTTTAAATTTTTTTTTTTTTTGAACATCTTTTTATTTATTTTTGGGACAGAGAGAGACCGAGCATGAACGGGGGAGGGGCAGAGAGAGAGGGAGACACAGAATCGGAAACAGGCTCCAGGCTCCGAGCCATCAGCCCAGAGCCTGACGCGGGGCTCGAACTCACGGACCGCGAGATCGTGACCCGGCTGAAGTCGGACGCCCAACCGACTGCGCCACCCAGGCGCCCCTCCTTGGAGGCATTTCAACCATCACGGCGTGGTTAAGAGCATGGACACCGGAGGCAGGTTTCTAGAGTTTAAATTCCAGCTTCCCCACTTACTTCCTGGCTGACCTTGGTCAAGTCACTTAACTTCTCTCTGCCCCATATTCGTGTTTACTGCAATGGAGATGACAGCGGTGCCTACAACCAGAATGTTGCTCTGAGATTTAGATCTATTAGTATTTGTAAAACACATAGAACGGTGCCCAGCACATAATAAATGCTATATGTGTGTTTGTTAAATAAAAACAAATGAAGTTCCCTCCAGTATTTCTCAAATTTCAGTGTGCATATGAATCACATGGAGATCCTGTGGAAAGGCAGACTCTGTGGAAAGGCAGTAGGTCTGGGGTGGGACCCAAGCTTCTGTATTTCTAACAAGCTCCTGGGAATGCTGCTGCTGCTGCTGCTGACTCATTGCCCTGCTTTGGGTACTGAGGGGTCTATAGCCTTTGCTGGAGGAGTGTGGGAAGGGTTCAGGAGTGATTCATCCGCCTTGCCTAACTTGCCTCAGCTCCCTCACAGCTGTGAGTGTTTGAAGGTTAAACTCTCGGGACCAACCTCTTGCAGTTGGTATGAGACTATCTAGGCCTTAATGCTCACTTAATGCTCTTCCTGACCCCTTAACGCTCCTGCTGGTTACTCCAGGACCCGGGGACTGCTAATCACCAATGGCATCCAATCAACTGGCTTCTCTTACTCTGAATAAGAGAGTAGGGTGAGGGGTGGGGGTTTAGGACCCACTAATGGAGCGTCTTACAGACTAGTCTCTCCCACTGCGGATATGGGCCTTTCTAGGGTAAATTTTTCCCCCGTTGCTTTGCAAAAATGGTGTGTCTCAGCATTGGCCTGACTGCTAAAGCAAAAGCTCCTTTTATGATCCTCCTTTGATAATTTGCAAGCCCTCAGGGAAGGGACGTGGGGGAAAGGCGAAGCCCCTGCTCTCTCCACTGAGAAAAAATGTTTACTCCCTGATGCCGGACTAAACGTGCCTGATGTCCCAGTTATTATTTTTTTTTTTATTAAAAAAAGTATTTATTTTTGAGGGAGACAGAGACAGTGGGGGAGGGGCAGAGAGAGAGAGAGAGAGAGAGAGAGAGAGAGAGAGAGAGAGAGAGAAAGAGAATCCCAAGCAGGCTCCTCACTGCCAGCACAGAGCCGGATGTGGGGCTCCAACCCACGAAACTGTGACATCATGACCTGAGCCAAAACCAAGAGTCAGACGCTCCACCAACTGAGCCACCCCGGTGCCCCACTGGTTATTTTTTGAAAGCGTGTTCTAAGTTAACTAAGTTATCTAAGATAACTAAGTTATCTTAGTTTGCCCTCTACCAAATAAGTTGGTAAGTTTCCTTAATTGCCTCTTTGTACATTACATCTATTTAAAGCATCTGAAAATGGTTTCAGGAAAACTAGAGCCCAAAGCCTACAAAAGGCCAGGTTTTTGAGATAAAGAATGTAAGGGCTCAGGGTGAATCAGAGGATGATTCTGTGCTATGGTTGCTTATTGCTTCCTGTCACATGTGCTAGCTCAGCGTTCCGGTGTTGTCCCGTCTATTCTCGGTTACCTGGGCCTCAGGTAGGTGACTGTGCCTACTCGGTAGGTGGGAAAGACAGATTATAGCCTGAGGGTTTGACCAACCAGTTGTACCTACTTAAGAGTGTTGTAAACCTACTAAAAAATGAGTGTGTTTCTCCACATGAGCATGCTTAAAAAGGAGGAATTAGTTAAAGCAATCATAAATAACACTAAAACCCCACAATCATTAGCAAAACAGATTTTTACAGAAAACAAATTATTTCACTGTGATTTGGTGCTTTTCACTGATGCCTACCTGTGACCCATCACTGCTTTAGTTGGGCCCTGATATTTTCTCAGGCTCTTCTATATGCCTTTTTCCTGTTTCTTCTCCTCATTTAGAAAAAAGCATTAGCTCCTTATCTTTTTAATTGACATACAATTAATATACAGTGTAATGCACAAATCTTAAGATACACTTTTAATGAGTTTTCGAAAATGCATACGGCCACGTAACTCACATCTCTGTCAAGACACAGAATGTTTCCATCACCCTAAAACATTCCTCCTGCTCTTTCCAGCTCATCCTCCCCCTTCCCTCTCCCCATGGCCCTCAGGAAAACACTGCTCTGATTTCCTTCAACAGAGGTTAATTTTGCCTGTTCTAGAACTTCAGATAAATCGAATTGTGCGGGTTGTATTCTTTGGTATCTGGCTTTCTTATAGCAGAATGTCTTTGAGGCTCATTTGTATTGCTGGGTGTGTCAGTAATTCATTCTTCTCTTTTGCTGAGTAGCATTCTGTTGTAGGATTAGAACTTAATTTTTATCCATTCACTTGTTGAAGGACATTTTGGGTCATTTCCAGTTTGGAGCTATTGTGAATAAAGCTTTGGGCTCTTCTCCTTTTGTGATCCTGCGCTGATAATTGCCAACCCCCCCAGAAAGGGGGATGGCAGGAGATGAAACCAAGCCTGTCACTGCTGAGAAAATAGGCTAGGAATATTCCCGTACAAGTCTTGCTGTGCACATGTTTTCATTTCTTTTGGGCAAATACATAGAAGTGGACTTTCTGAATGTTTGACTTTATGGGAAACTGCCAGACAGACTTCCAAAGTGTCCATCCCGTTTTGCAGTCCTGAGACTATGATGTGTGAGATTTCCCGTTGCTCCACATCTTTATCAGCATTTGGTGTTGTCTGCCTTTCAAATGTCTGCTTAATTATAGTCAGATCAGTTACAGTGTGTGTATATAATTATATCTTGTGTTGGTTTTCATTTGCATTTCCCTGATGACTAATATTATCGAACCCCTTTTCCATGTGCTTATCAGCCATTCACATGTACTCTTTTGTGAACTGCCTGTTCAAGTCTTTTTACTCATTTTAGAAATGGGGTTGTCTTTTTACGATTGAGGTTTGAGGAGTTTTTGATACATTGTGGATCCAGAGGATTGTCAGATACGTTCTGTGAATGTTTTCACCTAGTCGGAGTCTGACTTATTTTTTTTTTTTTCTAATGATGGCTTTTTATAAATTGTTTTTAAAAATTTTGACAGTCTAATGTAGCAAATTTTCCCCTTATGATTAGTTCTATCTCATTCCTGTTTAAGAAATCTGTCTTCTTCAAGGTTGCAAAGAGATAATCTCCTGTGGTTTCTTATGACAGCTTTATTGTTAACAAGCTTTTATGTGGATCTGTACGATCCACGTTGACTTGATTTTTGTGTGTGGTGTGAGGCATGAGGTGAAGTTCATTTCTTCCCTTTCTAGAGAGCTATTTATTCCAGTACAACTTACTGAACCAACTATCCTTTCCCTTATTGAATTGCTTAGGTACTTGGACCAAAAAAATCAATTGGTTATATAAGCGTGGATCTTTCTGGATTCTTCTGTTCTACTGATGTATGTGCCTTTCCTTACTAATACCACAGTGTTTTGGTTACCATAGCTTTATAGTCAGTCTTGAAAGCTGGTGGCGCAAGTCCTTGCTGTCTTTATCTTTTTCACGATTGTTGGGCTTTTCTTTGTTTTCTGCATTTCCATTTTAACATTTTCTTACCAATTGCTGCCAATAAAACCTAAGATTTTCTAAAATCGAGCTTTAAATACAGTGAAATGCACAGATCTTGAGGAGATAGTTCAACAAGTTTTGACAAATGTATATACTCGTATAAATAACGTTCTTTTCAAGACATTTCAGTAACCCCAGAAAGTGTCATTGTGCCCCTTCCCAGGCATTCTGCCCCCCCCCCCCCCGAAAGAACTACCATCCCAATTTCTGTCCCCTAAGATTCATTTGGCCTGTTCTGTTCTAGAACTTCACGTAAATGAAACCAAGCTGGGTCTACTCTTGTGTGAATGGCTTTTCTGTCAGCATAATACTTGGGCTCGATCTGCCAGTCAGTGGTTTGTTCATTGTTAATTGTGGAGCATTATTCCGTTGTATAAAAACACCGCAGTTTGTTCATCCTTTTACCTCCTGATAGACACCCAGGCTGCTACCAGGTTTGGGCTGTTATGAGTGGAGCGGCTATGAACATCTTTGTAAAAGACCTTGTGTGGATAATGTGCTTTCATCTTAGGTAAATATCTCGGAGTACAACTGCTGGTTCTAAGCGAAATGTATGTTTAACTCTTGAGTAAACTGCCACAACTTTTCCCAGAGTGGTTGTAATGCCTACCCTTCCCACCAGCAAAGTACAGGAATTCTGGGTGTTCTTCATCCTCATCGTGGTCATTGTGTGGGCACGTCCTGGTATTTCGTTGCAGATTCATCACACTGTTCTCCCATGGCTGAAGATGTGAAGTAAATGTTCATATGCTTATGTCTTTTGTGAAAGATCTGTTCAAATCTTTTGTCCATTTATTGGGTTGTTTATAGAAGTTATACATATATTATTAGATATATTTATATATTTTAGGTATTATGTGTCCTCTAGATATAAACAAATACATACAAGTACAAGTACATTTTTATTACGAATATTTTTTCCCAGTTTGTGGCTTGCTTACTCATTTCCTTAAGTCTTTTGATAAGCGGAAAGCTCTCTTTCTTTTTAGGCATTTTGATGAAGTTCAACTTTCCAATTTTCTTATGGTTCCCGATTTCTGTATCCTATCTAAGAAATTTGATCTGGCCCAAGTACACAAAAATACTCTATTTTTTTTCCTAGACCTTAGGTAGTTGTAGCTCTTATGGTTAGGTCTCAGTATCCTGTTACATTGATACATTCGCTTATTAGCTGTGGTTTTTCTTGTTTTTAGATTATTTAGGATTTTCTGTGTGTATGATTGTGTTGTTTGAAAATAAAGGAAGCTTTACTTCAAGTCCATCCTCCGTGCCTTTCATTTGTTTTTCTTGTGCATTGAGTAGAGCCTCTAGTACAATGGTGACTAGAGCTGGTGAGAGTGGACTTGAGCTACGTGGAAAGCATTATGAATCATGTTCGCTGATAGCTCCTCATAAATAATATAGATGATGCTGAAGGAGATTTCTTCTCTTCCTAGTTTGTGACGGTTTGTTCCCCCCCTCCAATCATGAATGGTCAAGAGCTGTTTTCCTGTACCTGTTGAGCTTATCTTAGTCTCCCCACTCCCTTAATCTATTAATGTGACACATTTTATTGATCTTTGAATGTTAGCCAACATTTGTGTTCCTGTGATAAATCCCACTTGGCCATGTCATGTCGTGTTTCATAATACAGTGTTGGGTATGATTTGCTAGTATTACGTTAAAGATTGCTCATGAGGATTGTTCTTAAATGTAAATTTGTGAGATATCCTGGCCTGAAGTTTTCTTGTGATGTTTTTATCTGGTCGTGGCATTAAGTTTACGCCAGCCTCACACAGTGAGCTGGAATTCTACTCCCGTCCTCCAGGTGTTAGAAAGATTTTGTGTGGGATTGGTATTACATCTTCCTTAATTATCTGCTGAAACTCTCCAGGAAAATCCTCTAGGCCTGGAGTGTTCTCTGTGGGAATCTCGTTAATTACAAATTCACTTCCTTTAATAGATGTGTGGCCATTGAGATTTTCTACTTTTTGAGTTAATATTGATAATTTGTGTGTTCTAAGGAATTTGTTCATTTCACCTAAGTTTTCAAATTATGGAAATAGAGTTGTTTTGTCATTATTTTAATATATGTAGGATCTGTGGAAATTACATTCTTGATAGTGATCTCTTGTGTTTCTTTCTTATTTCTTGACCAGTCTAGCCTGGGCTTTATCAATTTTACTAAACTTTTCAAAGAAACTAACTTTGTCATTTTTTGAAATGATTTTTATGTTTTTATTTTTTAATTTTTTTAATGTTTATTTAGTTTTGAGAGAGAGAGAGAGAGTGTGTGCGAATGAGGGAGGGGCAGAGAGAGAGAGAGAGAGAGAGAGAGAGAGAGGGAAACACAGAATCTGAAGCAGACTCAGGTTCTGAGCTGCCAGCATAGAACCTGATGCGGGGCTTGAACTCACAAACTGTGAGATCATGACCTGAGCCAAAGTCGGACGCTTAGCCGACTGAGCCACCCAGGCACCCCTAAATGATTTTTTACTGTTCTTTCATTTTTGCCCTTTATTCCTTCTTCATACTTCAAGTTTAATTTCTTCACTTTTAATTTCAAGCTGAAGCTGAATTATGTATTTATTTTTTCTTTTAATATAAACTTTTAGAGCTATGAGCTTGTTTCTAAGCACAGCTTTAACTGTGTCCCACAACTCTTGGTATGTTGTGTTTTTATTTTTCCTGGTTTAAAATATTTTCTAATTCCCTTTGTAATTTCTCCTTTGAGTTATGGGCTATTTAAGTAGCGTATTGCTTAATTTCCCGTATTTGTGGATTTTCCTGGTAACTCATTATTCATTACTAATTCAATTCAGTCTAATCAGAAAACTCTGTAAGAGTCAAATTCTTTTTTTTTTTTTTTAATGTTTATTTATTTTTGAGACAGAGAGAGACAGAGCATGAACAGGGGAGGGTCAGAGAGAGAGGGAGACACAGAATCTGAAACAGGCTCCAGGCTCCGAGCTGTCAGCACAGAGCCCGACACGGGGCTCGAACTCACGGACCGTGAGATCATGACCTGAGCTGAAGTCGGACGCTTAACCGACCAAGCCACCCAGGCGCCCCAGAGTCAAATTCTTTTAAAGTTGATATTTCTTTCATGACCCAGAATATGGTGTATCTTGGGCAACATTCCATGTGTGCTTGGTGAACTATCAGTCAGGCTGAGTTGATAGTGGAATCTTCCACACTATATAGTCTTGATTTTTTTTTTTTTTATTGATTTATTTGTTGCTATAGACGAAATGTTTGTGTCCTCCCCCCACCAAATTCATACGTTGAAACCTTAATCCTCTGTATGCTGGGATTAGGAGGTAGGGCCTTTGGGCGGTGATTAGGTCAGGAGCCTGGGGCCTTGTGATGGCATTAGTGCCCTTATTAAAAAACACAAAAAAAGACTTGAGAGAATTCCCTTTCCCTTCTGCCGGGTGAAGACACAGCAAAAAGACTGATCTCCGCAAACCAGGAAGTGATCCTCATCATACACCAAACCTTTGGGCGCTTTTAATTTGTCTTCATAGCCTCAAACTACGAGAAATAAATTTCTGTTGTTTCCAAGTCTCGAAGTTTAGGTCTGTTACAGCTGCCTAATTGGGCTAAAGAGCTCGGTCTGTCAAGAACTGAGACAAGCATTAACATCCGCAACTCTAATTGTGAATTGATGGGTTTTCCTAGTCTGTCAGTTTTTGCCTCAGTTACATGCAAGTATTATTATGTCCTCATGATGAATTGACACTTTGTCATGGAATGTTCCTCTTTATATTTGGGAATACTTATCCTGAAGTCTACATTGTCTGAGACTAACATAGCTACCCCGTATTTCTTATAATCAATGTTTGCATGGTATATCTTTATTCATCTTTTTATTTCCAATCTGTTTGTGCACTTGTGCACATGATAAAGTTGGGGCTTGATGTTTTTAATGCAGTCTAACAAGTAGCGTCTTTTAAGTGGCATGTTTAGTTCATTTACATTTAACTATTAATGTAGTTGGATTTAGGTCTATCTTGTTAATTTTCTTGCCTCCCTTTGTATTAACTGAACATATTTCAGTAATCCATTATATCTTCTCAATTGGCTGAGTAGCTACAACTCTGTGTCCTGTGTTTTTAGTGGTTTCTCTGGGTTTTACAATAAACATCCTTATAAGAACGTACTCTTAATATTTCACAACTTCACATTTAATGTAAGAACCATGTAGCAGTGTAGAGCTATTATGCCCTTGTGTTCCTGTGTTCTCACGGTTTACTTCTATGTGTTAGCAACATTGTTACTATTTTTACCAAAATAGTCTCTACAAAGAAATGAGGGATGCCTGGGTGGCTTAGTTGGTTAAGCCTCTGTCTTTGGCTTGGGTCTTAATCCCACAGTTTTGTGGGTTTGAGCCCTGCAGCTGGCTCTGTGCTGACAGCTCAGAGCCTGCTTGGGATTCTCTCTCTCCCTTTCTCTCTGCCCCTCCCCTGATCATGCTGTCTCTGTCTCAAAAATAAATAAATAAACTTTAAAAAATAAAAATTAAGAAATGAGAGGAAAATCTTTATTTACTCAGAACTCTGCTGTTATGATACTCTTCATTCCTTTGTGGAATTGTGAATTTCTGTCTGGTATCACGTGCCTTCTCTCTGAATAACTTCCTTCAACATTGCTTGTGGTACAGGTTTTCTAGGACTTTTTTTTTCAGTTTTGTCTGTCTTAAAATCTCTTTGTTTTGCCTTAATCAAAAAGGGTATTTGTCCTCAATATAGAATTATAGGTAGACAGTGTTTTATTTTCAGCACTTTAAAGATATTGTTCTATTTTCTGGGTGGCATTATTTCTGGCGAAAAGTCCAGGGAAATGATTACTGTTTTTTTCCCCCCTGTATGTTATATTCCCTTTTCTGGCTGCTTTGAAGATTTTTGTCTTTAGTTTATCACAATTTAATTATCATAAATCTTACTGTGTTTTTCTCTATCATTGTTGGGGTTGATGTGCTTCCTGCAATCTGAGTTCTTGTGTAACATCAAATCTGGGAAATTTCCATCCCATTTTTTTTTTCCTCCAAATTTTTCCCCTACCCCAGTCTCTCTCTTCTCCTTTTGGGTCCCTTAATTTCACCTGTGTTAGACTATTGGCTACTGTCTCATGGTTGAGACTCTTGTCATCTGCTTTAGCCTTTTTATCCCTTTGCGCTCCAGTTTGGATACTTTATACTGCCTCAGCTACAGTTTTATTTATCTCTGCTTCTGCAAGATCTAATCTGCTGCTTAGCCCATTCCGTGGATTTTAAAATTTTCAGATTTTAAAACTGTAATTTTTAGTTTTAGCATTTCCATTTGATTTTTAAAAATTTTTTTTGTGGAGAAGTTCAACAGAAGAAGGATATAGAAAGTATAGAGTTCTCATATACCCCTTCTCCCCCCCGCCAATATCTTTTACCTTGCATTAATGTGGTACAATTGTTAAAGTTGATGCATCAGTATTGATAATTTATTATCAAGTCCACAATTTATGCAGTTCTGTGGTTTGTAACAAATGCATAATGGTATATATCCACTACTATAGTATACAGAGTAGTTTCACACCCTAAGATCTCTGTGCCTCACATACTCATCATTTCCTTTCTCCCATCCTCCAAACACCTGACAACCATTGATCTTTTCACTGTCTCTGTAGTTTTATTGTTTCCAGAATGTCAGCTAGTTGGCATCATACAGATGTAGCCTTTTCAGACTGGTTACTTTCACTTAGACATGGAGGAATCTTAAATGCATGTTGCTTTTTGTGGCTGATAGCTGATATCTGCTTACTGATGAAAGATACTCCGTTATATGGATGTATCACAATTGGCTTATTCATTCATCAATGGAAGGACATCTTGGTTGCTTCCGAGTTTGGGCAACTATGAATAAAGCTACCATAAACACGCAGGGGCGCCTGGGTGGCTCCGTTGGTTAAGCATCCGACTTCAGCTCAGGTCATGATTTCACGGTTCATGGGTTTGAGCCCTGTGTCGGGCTCTGTGCTGACAGGTCAGAGCCTGGAGCCTGCTTCAGATTCTGTATCTCCCTCTCTCTCTGACCCTCCCCTGCTTATGCTCTCTCTGTCCCCAAAATAAATAAACGTTAAAAAAAAAAAAAAAGACTCAGGTGCACGTTTTGATGTAGACCTGTTTTCAACTCCTTTGGGTAAATACCACGGAACCTGACTTCTGGATCCTATGGGAAGCCTATGTTTTAGCTCTGTAAGAAAACACCCAACTGTTTCTTAAGGTGTCTGTACCATTTTGCATTCCCACCAGTAATGAATGAAAGTTCCTGCTGCTCTACCCTCTTCATTAGCATTTGTGTATTCTCAATGTTCAAACCCTCGCCATGCTAATAAATGTGCGGTGTTATTTTCTTCACAGCTTTCGTTATCCACTTGAAACTTTCTACTTGTTCTATGTTCTTATTCTCTTTGAGTTCTTGAACTTGAGGTTTTTTAAAAGCCTTGCCTGCTAATTTTATCCCATCTTTTCTGAGTCTGTTTCTCCTGGCTTTTTTTCTCCTGCTGTGCATCTCATTGTCTCCTTTGCATGTCTAGACGTATACCTTTTTATTGTATGCTGAATTTATAGGTGTGGACTTCTTGGATATCCAGATTTTGAGGTCTTCTTTCTTCACAGTGTTCTCTCTTGCTCTGGCAGAAAGTTAATTGAGTTGTGGATCTCTTAACTCACTGAAGCTTTTTAAAAAGCTTTATTTGGTGGGTCTAGGACTAGATGAGCCCATTTGTAAGGTGTGGCCCTTCTAGTCTCTCTGTTGAACGCCCATGGTGTTCAACAAAGTCTCTCCGCCCTCACTGGTTGGGACTCAGCCTCTCTTGGCCCTGGGAGAGCTCTGGGAGTTCAGCTCACAGTTGCCCAGAAATTATTTTCTTCCCACTGTTTGTGCATTTCCCGGCTTCCAGGAGTCTTGCCCTGTTCAGTTAGAGCTTAGTACTAAGCTGAAGACTAGAGAGGACTCACATGCAAATTTCTGGAGCTCCTATCTTTAGATACTTTGTCTCCAGTACCTGCCCCTCAAATTCCAGATACCTGAATAATATCTTGGTACTTAATTCTTTAGTCTAAAATTATAAACTAGCACTTGTTAGCTAGCATTAACTAGCACACACCCAGGGCTCTGTTTGGAATTTCTGTCCCCCATTGTGGAGTAGGCCTTGCCATTATCCCACTGGGAAGTGAGGAAAGGGTGGCCGAGATTGGAGAAGGGAGTTGCCTGGCACCTCCCTGTTGGCAGGGGGTGACTTTCTGACTGTGAGGCTCTGCTAAGGTTGACTGTAGTTTCTGTTGTACATTTTCAAGCCAACTTCTCAGGCCTCTTAAGAGTGAGAGAGGGAGAGGGGCGCCTGGGTGGCTCATTCGGTTGAGCATCTGACTTCGGCTCAGGTCATGATCTTGCAGTTCACGAGTTCGAGGCCCGCGTCGGGCTCTGAGCTGTCGGTTCGGAGCCTGGAGGCTGGAGCCTGCTTCGGATTCTATGTCTCCCTCTCTGTCTGTGCCCCTCCCCCGTTCATGCTCTGTCTCTCTCTCTCTCTCTCTCTCTCTCGCTCTCTCAAAAATAAGACATTAAAAAAAAAGAGCGAGGGAGGGAGGTTGGGTGGATGGAGACCTGTCCCCTCCTCACCTGACCTCACCTGCCCATCTGTGATGTTTGAAGAAGAGAGAAGATACTTTTAAAGGTTGACATTATGAGAGTCCCATCCAAAATATCTTTTTTTTTTCCCATCCAAAATATCTTAAAAGAATTTTTGCAGCAAGCTAAACACACAAACAAATCTCTGGGAAACTATTAGGCCACTCTAGGCATGAATTTACTCTTGTCAAATACTAGTTTCTTCTAAGATGAGGAGGAAACTAAGGAGGAGAAGGTAAGACTGTCCCCCTCTGTAGTTTTCTGCTTCCCATTCTGTGATGTCGCGGAAAGTATGTTCATTCAGTTTGAATCCTGTCTCACAAAGCCTAACATCGATGGCCTCAGCTGCAAAGTCTGTACAATTAGGAAAAGAATAGTTTCCACCGTTGTGTTTCCAAGAAGCAAATGTAAAAGGCCTGGGCCTGTGTGATTGGCAACCTCTAAATGGCCCCAACCATCCCCCCTCCTTCTGCTGTTGGTGCCCTGGTGTGATCCCCTCATTTTGGACTTGGGCCGGACATACAGATTTGCTTCGAATGAATATGGCAAATGTGATGGAATGTCACTTCAGGATAAGGTTACAGAAAGACTATGGCTTCCGTCTCGGGGACCCTCTTATGCTCTCTGACTTGGTGGCTCTAAGGGAAGCCAACCACCATGTTATAATCTGTCCTATGAAGAGGCCCATGTGGCAAGAGACTGATGTCTCCAGCAGACAGCCAGGGAGTACTGGAGGCTGGCCAACAGCCATGATAGTGACCTTGGAACCAGATCTTGCACCCCCTCCCATCCCCATTTGAGCCTTGCAATGACTGAGACCTCACCCATGCTTGATGGCAGTTTGTAAGAGACCCTGAGCCAGAGGCACCCAGTGAAGCCACACCTGGTTTCCCGAGCTTCAGAAACTGAAACCTAAATGTGACTAAGCTGATGAACTTGGGGTAATTTGTTATTAGCAATAGACAAAAATAACAGGAAGCATCTGGGACATAGCTAAAGCTCTGTCAGTAACCATTCACTCTCTCCCTTGCTCTCCTCCACTTGGATCCTCCAGGAATGGTGACTTTTGTGGTGGCCGGACTGTTGCTCTGCAGGGGTGGTGCCCGCCCTGGACTCTGGCCTAACCCGAAGCAGGACTCTCCCCTGCAAGCTTTCCTAGTTCTCCTTTCTTTTCTCTGAGAAGTATTTGGTTTGGGTGTGGTGAGAAGTGAAATGTACATCCTCATTTCTCTTAGCCTCAAGTTCTGCCCAGAATCAGACAAGGCAACTACTTGGAGTTGCGAGAAAGGGAGTCACTGAGAAGTCATGGTTCGTATCGCAGCCTACCGCTGGAAGGTGATCCTGCATGGCTACCAGTGAAAGGATGTTAGGAATGTGGTGTGTGTGTGTGTGTGTGTGTGTGTGTGTGTGTGCGCGCGCGTGTGTTTGCTTTTCCTTCTCTTACATTCTCTGGCTGACTGTGAAACTAAGTCTCTTCCCTTGGGGTCACTTGGAACTTTTATCCCTTCTCAGATAGAAGGTCTCAGCTTTCAAATTTCCCCCGCTTTTCCAAGTTATGAATCAACAGCTCGCAAACAGATGCCTCAGGTCTTCAGGGTATTGTTCATTTGATATAATGTCCATCCCTTGGTGATGCAGACACCTGTGGAATTTCTGGGGTCTGCCTGCCAGAATGAATTTCATTTGCTTTCTCTGGGAATTGAAGAAAGTCAGTCTTAGATCTAAAGTGAGATGACCGGGGATTGGTCACCTACTTTCTTTTTTTTTTTTTCCCCCTTATGAAATCTCAAATGGGGGGAAAAAAACCTCCACTAGGTATTTGCTGGTCCCTGGCACCTCTTCCAAGGGCTGAGGAGCAATTTCACCCTTAAAAAAATGCCCTTTATATAACGTGATCAAGGTTGCAGAATATATTACATTGTGGTAGGAAATTGCTTGAAGGACATGGTCCACCTGTACATTCCTCTAAGTCAGCACTGAGAACCATGCAGGGGCCAGCAGGCTTATAAATGTTCCAGGAAGGCTTGGTGAAAGGCAGTAGGGAGAGGGGCAGGTTTTTGGTGTGTGTGTCCGAGTGTGTATGTATGTGTGTGTGTTTCTGTGTATACACATATTTTTATATACTGGACACTGAGGCTATAAGCCAGATGTGGCCCAGAGACTTCTCTCTAGCGTTTCACATCCAATGTCATTACATATTTGAAAGCTGGATATCTGGAAAGTGATGTTTACATCTTCGCCACCTCCCGCCCCCCTACCAGTTTACATGCCGTTAGCGGATCTTTGGTTTGATGCCATCTGGCTGTACCACCATCCACCTCATGGGACCAGGTCCACGCCTGTCTTGTTCATCAGTATGCCCTTGGTGCTTACAATAGTGGCCGACTCATAGTAGACACGCAATAGATAATTGTTAAATGTTGAATAGAAAATAAAGGGCCTGGGGTGCCTGGGTGGCTCAGTCAGTTAAACGTCCAACCTCGGCTCGGGTCATGATCTCACGGTCTGTGAGTTCTAGCCCCACATCGGGCTCTGTGCTGACATCTCAGAACCTGGAGCCTTCTTTGGATTCTGTGTCTCCCTCTCTCTTTGCCTCTCCCTCGCTTACGCTCTGTCTCTCAAAAATAAATAAGCATTAAAAAAAAAATAAAAAAAGAAAGGGCCTGAAGAATTATCACAGGATTTACTCTAAAATATTGCTGAAGAGCATGTATACAACATACCATGGTATCCCTTAAGAAGGACTCTTTGGAGCGTGAACTTTTTTATTTTAGAATGAAGAATGCCTTCCCGGGTTGGGGGGTAGGCTCACTTTGCTTCAGTTGTGTGGCCACAGGTTTCCTCCTTGGGCGGCCTGCTGGGAAACTCAGACTCTTTGTTGGATTGACCTCTTGTGATTGCCTAAGATTTTAGGGAATGCTTTCTTTTATCACTGCCAGGCCTGTGTGCCTTTAGAAGCATACATTCCTCACTGGCTCCTGACTGTCGTGACTGCAGTGTGGCATGTGTCTTTGTACGTGCTGATCCGTTCTGGGGAGTGCATAAAGAATGCCATGTGGGCGGGTGGGAGTTCAAGGAGCAGTTGGACAGGGAGCATGGGTGTGGTGAAGGAGCGGAGGGGTTCCATGAAAAAGGGGGGACATGGGGGGAGGGGGGAGGTTCAGATGGTGACGAGCAAAGCTGGGATCCCCTGTAAAGCCTTCAGGACCTCTCAGGAGGTAGCCTGTGGGGACTGTTTGGCTTTGACAACAGGATGGGCCTGTGGCTGGCATGTCTGGGTGAACTGGTGGCCTGGGGCCCTCTGAGAATGCGCAAGGAGGCAAAACCCTGGGAGTGTCTTCTAGAATCAAGTTTGCATCTCCACTTTGGCACTCCGAGTGGCCACCTGCCCTCTCTGAGCCTGAGTTTCCTGTCTGTAAAATGAGGCTAATAACGACGCGCCCTTCCAGGGTTCCCTTCAAGGGCCAGTGAGGTAGTGAATAGGAAGTGTCCAATGACTTGTCCAGTGCCCAGATGTCAGTCATTGTTGTCACTGCACTGAGCTCACCATGGATTCCTCCTGCATCTATGGTCATCCCTTGGCCAGGCTGCAGTGGCTTTGGAAAGTGAGAAAGGGGGATAAAGTCTCAATTTTCCTGCATTTGCTATCAGGCCTTTGTGGAAAGTTTTTTTTTTTTTTTTTTTTGTTATAACCCCAAACATAACTGGCTTTCCTCAGGTTGTCCCTGCCTTCACCCACCATCTTCTATCTGTAGGTGAATCTCATAGAACTTGCCATCAGTGACAGTCAAAAATAACTTGCCAAAAGAAAAAAAAGAAAAATAATACCTTTTAAATTTTATTTTATTAAGAAAAAATTTTTAGTGTTTGTTTATTTTTGAAAAAGAGAGAGTATGCGAGTGAGGAAGGGCAGAGAGAGAGAGGGAGACACAGAATCTGAGGCAGGCTCCAGGCTCTGAGCTGTTAGCACAGAGGCCGATGCGGGGCTTGAACCCGTGAACTGCGAGATCATGACCTGAGCTGAAGTCAGAAGCTCAACGGACTGAGCCACCCCCCAATGATGCCTTTGTTTTTTTAAAAATGGAAACTCTTCTTCTTAAGGGACCAGGGGGATTCATTTTATGCACATTGATGCACAGAAAAAGTACAAATCTATCTTTGGAAAGTAAGATCTCTAAGTTTATCTTCACAGCAGTTGCCAAATCACCCCGCCCCCATTTCCGTGTCTCCCCCAAGTTTCTTCTCCCTCCCCTCTCAGGCTGTGTTGCTCCAGCTTCCTTCCCTTTCCTGGGATCTTCTGATTTCTGTAGACTTGTATTTAGAGGAGGGATAGTCAAACTTTTTCTGAAAAGGGCCAGATAGCAAATATTTGAGGTTGTGTGAGCTCTGTGTTCTCCGTTACAAGGGCAGAGTTGAATAGCTCTAACTTGGAAGCAGCCACAGGCAGTAAGGAAAGGAATGGGCATGACTGTGTTCCAATAAAACTTTGTTTACAGAAACAGGAAGTGGACCAGATTTGGTCACAGGCTTTAATTTGCAGACTGCTGATTTCAAGCAATTTAAGAATTTTTTTTTTTTTTAATCTTTATCAATTGGTATTTCTTTGTATTACTCCACGCAGCGAAACTGAGGGTTTTGTCATGGATGTATCTATATTTGGAGGACCAGGAAGGTTAGTGGGGTTTTGTAAATAACCATTAATATTTTCTCCATCGCCTGTTGGTTTAAACAGGTCAAAGGGATTCTTGGGCCACACTGCCTATAAGACACATGTTTTGGGTACCACTGAGCCCTAGATTTAGTGTGACTGGTTTTCCAGGTTCCTAGGTAAGGGATTGTGTGTGGGCACGAGTGAGTGTATTTAATTCTTGGGACCAGAATTCTCTTGGCCAATAATGGGAAAAACTAAGGTTCAGGTTTTTTTTGGCTTTTTTTTCACTTGCTCACTAAATTCTGGAAAGATCCTCATATCAAATTGTGTAATGGAAAAAGTACTGGAGCAGAGCCAGGGGATCTGATTGCTATTTTGGTTGTATTCCTACTTTTGTGTTTGACCTTGGCGAGTCCTTTCATTCCCTAGTTCAGGTCTGTCAAATAATAAACAAAAATCTTTGGTCACCACATCTTTCAGTTACTGGCTGCTATGCAGATGAAGTCTTACCTGGAATCCAAATACATATTGAATGAAGGGGGCTGATGCACCAGAGCCCCTTTGTCCTAGCACTCAACCTCACCCACACTGGGGGGTCCTAGAAGCATCTCTGCTGGAATTTAGGGCTCCAGACAGCGTAGGGGAAAGACCGCTGAAGTGTATATGGCTCTTTGGTCTTACCTACTCTTCTGCCATCAGACACCCCCAAAATTATTGACACTTCTTTTGAAAAAAAAAAAAAGTTTACTTAGAGAAAGGGAAAGTGGGTGGCAGAGAGAGAGGGAGAGAGAATTCCAAGCAGGCTCCAAAGAGCCCGATGCAGGGTTCAAACCCGTGAATTATGAGATCATGACCTGAGCTGAAATCACGAGTGGGATGCTAAGCCAACTGAGCCACGAGGCACCCCTGGAAGAGACTTTTCTTGAATTGGTTCTTACATACTCCTCTTGAGTCTCTTTTCCTCATTGATTTTGCACTTTTTGTAATCTTCATGCCTACCTCCTGGACTCATTACTTACCCTCCATGGCTCTACTCCAGATGTCTCATTCTAGGGTTCGTCTAACTAAGTGACGTCTTATAGAAAAATTATGGGTCCTCCACTGATTTCCGAAGCATCTCACTATGGCTTTCAGATACCCTTGTTTAAATGAACCTTTACTCCCTGCACGTAAGACCATAGGAAGATCCACATTCCAACCAGCAAAAGTCAGTGTGCTTTTGGTGGGGCTCTCCCTGGAGGAAGCATCATCCCCAGTGCTGGGAACACTCCTGGCACTTTTTGAATCACTGAACTCACCCTTTAAGGAAGTGGCTACAATGTTACTGAGCTCCTTGGCTTTAGGTTTCCTTTTCTCTATCGATAAGCACCCTCCCATCCCCTGCTCCTCACAAGGTGAGGATTGTGGGGGAAAGAGAACAGAATCTTGTCCATCAGTGGAAGGGGGTTCCTGGGATAGAAAGACCTGCAGGTTGGAAAGCTGGCCTGTGGGAAATCAGGGGAGGATGTTAGGAACTCAGACTTTCCAGCACCATGGCTGAATATTCCATGCCACGGAAGAACTCCTTGTATAGGGTTCTGTACCAATGTACTCTTTCCAGCTCTGGATGGCTGACAGGTTTCTCAGTGTAGCCTTGTCTGGATCCTTTTGCTGTACTGTCCACCTGGACCCTTCTTAGCCTCAGAGGGAGGGGGTTGGAGCTGTGAATCGGCCAAACCTGACATAAATGAGGACGAGGGGGATTCAAAGACAAAAAGGAAAATGATTTAGCAAGGAAACCGAAAGAAATTACAATTAGCTGCAGGTTGCTAAATCTCCATTAGCCTCCCACTGTGCTGTTGTTCTGTAGCCAACTTAGATTATCCAAAGACAATGTTTAAAAGCCATTTTAACTAAATTAGCAATCATGTAAAACCTTCCCTCAGAATATATGTTTATCTGCACTTTCCCCTGAACAATTTCTGTCAAGGAATTACATGAAAAATTGAGGTCAAAAAAGACTGGTACAGAGGGAAGATGTTTTGAGCAAGATATCCAACATTTGATATTAGCTCTGTGTGACTGACTAATTTTCGATTGTTTCTTCTAACTAGGCTGGCTGTCTTGGGCTTACTCAAGACAGTCCTGGTTTTTCTCTGTGGTCGTGGCATAATGATGAGTACCTCCCACCCCCCTTCCCCCATACCTTGATTCTTGAAGGTGTTCCAATATGGACAGTAAATTATATGGTCACTGTCTACATATGCAGAGAAAACTCCAGTCTCCCAGAACGTGCGGAACGTGGTGTAGACAAATCCTTTTCATATATGACGTCTTAAAACTTAGAGCTCAGGATCCTGAGTCTAGCCCTTCTCATCAATGACAGACGGATTTGTCATAATTTTTATGTCTTGGTATGACATACTAGAATCTTAAGTTCTTTGCTACAATGTGAGGTGTATTGTAGACCAAGAATTTTTCATCTTCAAAATCATACCTGGGTTGATACGTTGGTCGATACTTGGTGATCCATTTTGTGCTTTCGGCTGTGTGGGGGATGGAAATAGCGTGTGCCTCTACACGGGTTCTGCCTCTACTCCACATGAGGCTGAAGGAAGATTCCCAAGCTGGAAGGGGGTTTGCCTACTGACCTTCAAGATCAATCCCGTGCTCAGAGTCCATGTCTAAATTGAAACTAATGGCTCATATCAATATATAATAAATATCAATATGTAATTAAAGGATTGTAGTCATTACTGTTCTACTTGTCCTCTGTGAGACTGAGCTGAGTTGGACCCTGGATCTGGCCATTAGATGGTTATGCGGCCATAAGCGAGTGACTTAAACGTTCTGAGGTTATTTCCCGTCTTGAAAAGCACTGCTGGTGCCTGCCTCCTCTGCCTTAGGATGCTCAGGTGAGGCTCCGGTCAAGCGCTGGAAGAGACGTAATCCCCATGCAGATAAAAGGCCGTTTTGTCTTCCTGCTGGTGTGTGGGAGAGCAGTAATTAGCTAATTCCTGGCAGCTGAACCATCCTTCAAGATGGGCCCCCGTTCTAGCATTTACCTCCCCTATTTGTGGTCAGGGCAATCCCATTTCCTCTTGGGAAATTTTGTTCTCCTATGACCTTCAGTTCTTCATCTCTAAAATGGGGAAAGTTTAGTATCGAAGTTCTATACTTGGCCAGTTGGACTCTTTCTATCCTAGAGTTATAATCTATGTCGCTATCTATTTTTAGAAAGGAAAAAAAAAAAAAAACATTCTGCTGCTTAGCAGTGGAAGTAGGACAATCCAGCCAGGTCGTCTCTGACCTGTGAAGTTCAAATTAATTAATTCACGCATTGAGTAAATGTTTATGGACGTCTTTCTATCAGACGTGTGCCAAGTCTGTCACATGTTTTTCTCCTTTAATCCTCAGTACATAGTGTGTGTTGGGTCTTGCTGCTTGCTTTGCAAATGAAGAAGTGGAGCTTATGGAATTTAAGTAACTTGCCCAAGATTATATAGCAAGCATGTTCTGAGGCCAAGGTTTCAACTTGTGTCTATCCAGCTCCAAAACCTACATTTGCATTTGGCCTCCCCGCTAGGGGAAGAAGAGCTGGAAGCAAATTTTATCTAAGATGCCAATGAGTGATGGTCCCTTTTTTATTCCATCCAAATGTCTGCAGCAGTAACGAAGCATTTCATGAGCATGGAGGTTGTGGGTAGGGATATGGGGTTATGGGTTTGGTCTTATCTGTCTAGCGTGCCTTTCTTCTTTCTCCTCTTCTGTGTTCTGGTGGTGATGGTGGCAGACTTTTTGCTTTGGAAGGCACGTGCCATTAGCCCACTCTAAAATTCTTGTGGGGATGTCAGTTACGGAAGCAGGTCCTTGGTCCTTGGGCCACGGGGGCTTTCCGCTGACCCAAGCCTCACTAATCAGAGTGCGCTTACTTCCTCTGGCCACAAAGGCTTGGACCAAGGAGTGGACATGTGACCGAAACCAGCCAGTCAGCTTCTTCCCTAGGTCTTAGCTATACTGGGGAAGGAAGAGCTTTTCTTTTCTGCCTCTGGGATGTTAAATAAAGGTCTTGGATACAGCCATCCTCCCTTCCAGGCAGGTGGCATCATGGGAAGCCAGAGAGAATGGGAAGAGGGAAGCTGAGGAGTGAGAGAGCCTAGAAATACTACTCAACAAATCACCCCCATCCCCACTGTTTTGTTTTTGAGTTTTGTCTGTCATTTGTAATTGACTAACACAAGATGCTTCCTAGCATATGTTGGCAGAAGCCCAGAGTCTGGGAAGCAGTTTCCTCTACCTGTGAGTGACAGGCTAGGGAGGAGTCTGTGGTGCAAAAGTAGACAGGATTCTGGTTGTGTGTGATGGTCGGTTTGGCTTTGGTATGTGTGTGTTTTTTCCCCAAGGAGAAGTCACTTGGTCATCTCTCTGTCCCCTTAGGTGTTCACTCCAATAAGCCCTGAGGACCTGGTAAGGCACAGGGACTCTGCGGGTGCTGGAGGTCTGGTGGAGGCCAGTAGCCATAACCCCTGCCCTTGTGTGGCTCACGGTCTAGAGCCCTCTTTTTGTCCGAGCCTCCACGGCCCTCCTCTTAGCAGGCTGCATTGGCCGTTTACAATCTATCTCTTGGGTGCTAAATTATTTACAGTCTCTTTTTACCAGAGCATCCAAAGGCTTAAAGACAGATTCTGTTTCTGAGGCCTGGGGTCAAAGCTCCTTTCAAGAGACTCCTCTTATCTTCATTCTCTCTCCTCTTTGCCCCTAGCACACCATGGATCCAGAACAGATCGCTTGCCAGAGCTATTCCTAGAGGAATGTTTAAGCCAGAGCTCAAGCCATTTGAATATGTTCTTCTCTGTTCACTTGAGTGTAAACCCACTTGGGGTCCTGATGGATCCTGAGGAAGAATGTCATCCTACCCGTGAGAACAGAGGGGTATGGAGGGTCTTGGTGCAGGTACTGTGCCTGGTGGTGGGTCTGCTCACCCCTCCCTGTGGTGCCAGGCTGCCCTTCTCCCGTGTCTCCTCTGGCCCTCTGAACAACCCGCCTGGCTGGAGTCCTCCCCCTCTGTAACCCCAACCTGCTCCACTGCCCCTTTGTCACTAGTCATCGTGACACTAAGTTGAGCCTTTCTGCAAGATCTTTCTAGAGATGAATGGGTTCCTTTGGGCACTACCCAGCTCCAACCCCTCCTCCCTCCCAATGCCTGGGGCGGTGCTCCTGGGAGAAGATTGGGAATAGAGGATCTGGGGCCAGGGACACTGGGTGGGGATGTTTGGAATATCAACAATTCTATGATCAGCAGAATCACAACGGGGAAGTGGTGGTGGGAGTGGAGGGCGGGGAATGGCTAGAAGGATTTGAAGACCTAATGGGGTGCAGCTGAGGAGGAAGAAGGGTGTGCAATCATTCAGCTAGAAGTTGCCGGACCTGGGCTTGGAGACTGGGTCCTCTTGACTCTGGCCAGTGCCCATTCAACTACACTCATCTGTCTCCCAGCCACCAACTTCTCCCCAGCTGCTGCTTCCCTAGAGTAGATGTCTCCACCCCACCAGCTTGGAACTGGTTCCCTGCACCATGTTCTTTGTCACATGACCTTCATGAGACCAGTGATGACCCCTCAGTGAGTGCTTGGGTGAGGACACAGATAACTGGCCTCATGTCTGCCTTCCTGGTGGGGACCACTTTGGTCTTGTTCACCTCGGGATCTTCGTGAAATGCCTGGAACATACTAGCTTATTAGAAGTTGGTGGAATGATCTATAGATTTCTGATCTTCTTTATAAGCTTTTGGTCCTAAATACTCATCTACCTACCTCAGGACCTCCTGGCAAAGAGAGAGAGAGACTGGATAATCATTGTGATTCAGTACATTTTATCCCAAGCCAGCTTTATTTTACTCCACAAAAAATACAAGTGAAAAATACTTAGGTAGAATTTTTGTGTATCAAGAAAGCTACAGGGGAAATGGAGACACCAGTTCTAGGTGCAGTGAGGGACTGCATTCATGATCAGGAGGGAACCGAATGAGAGGGAGTTCTCCCAGGTGCGGGGAGGGCAACAGTCTGGAATCTCGGAGGAAAGGCTCGAATCTCCACCTTCCTTGAGTGGCTGCCCCGTAACTCCCCACCTTGTTTCTGCCTCAGCCCTCACCACTGGAAGTGATGCATGTTTTGAATTGACAGATCTCATTTAAATTGCAGGGTTTCCTCTGAGGGCTTGCATTCTGAAGTGTTGGGGGACTCTGAGCTCTCAGAGTAGTGGGGGGGGGTGCCCAAGAACAGATGGGGAGAGAGCAGAGGCAGAGTCCCCAAATGGGGTGACAGGACAGCACTAGGGAGAGATTTAAAAAAAAAAAAAAAAAGGAGGGGGTTGCAGAGTTGGGCTCTAAACATAAAGCCCTGGATTCTTTTTAAAAAATCTTTTCTTGCTAATGGAGGGAGCCCAGGCTGGGTAATAGAAGACATCAAATTACACGTACTGAGTGCTCGTTAAATTCCAGGCAGTGTGCTGGGTGCTGGAGTTACAGGGGAGAGATAATAAGAAAACCTTCTTTTCATAGCCTCACGAAGCTCACTGCTCAGTGTGGGGGTTCAGATGATAAATGTGCAGAGAGAGGAGTCAGCAAAGGTCGTGTGGGTTCATCACCTTGAATGCTAGGAAAGAGCTCTTCAAAGCAGCACAGTTGAAGCTGAGGATTGAAAGAAGAACTGTGCACAGGAGGGAAGAAGGGACCACACATGCAAAGGTCCTGGGGCAGAAATGAGCTTTGTGGTCTCCAGGGGCTGGAAGGCAGTAATGTGGGTGGAGCAGGGCGACCAGGGGGCTCTTGGAGCTGGGCAGGTGTGGGCAGATGAGTAGGGGCAGTCGCCCCAGGCAAGAGGGGCGGTAGGTTGGATAATCAGGGTGCTGAGTGGTTTTGAGCAGGGAGGGGCTATGACCTGAGTTCAGTTTTACAGAAGCCCCTGCCCCACCGTTGCTGCGTCTGGGTGTCTAGGATGTGTGGGAATGGGAGGAGGCTGTGGGGAGGTTCGGGAAGGAGCAATGATGAAGAAAAGGCCGGAGGAAAAGAAGGGAACAATTTGGGAGCTTCTAGGATTTGTCTCTGGCGCCGGGATCTGGTCCTCAGTTTCCCTATTTGTAAAATGAGAGTTATTCTCCCAGGTCCTCCCAGCTCCGTGTGTCTGGGAGAGTCTGACTCTAGCCCTGAGAGCTTTTCCAAGGTCTGTGTCGGTTTGCTTTTTCTCTCAAGGCTGACAAAGTCTCCCTGGGGAGAATTTTGATGTACGACTTAAAGATAAACTTTCCAGTTTTTTAAAGTTGTGTTCATATTTTAAGTGCCTGACTATCTCGTGTCCTGCTTCTTGGTGGGAGCTGGTGGGTGACAGTGTTACATTATTAATAAAATATGAATACATGAAAACACTCATTTTAATGTAACTTATGTGGGAAACATGATCTTTGGGGACTTTTGGCAAGCAGTTGGAAACGCATATTTGCCCCCCCAACCTTTGAAAGCCCTTGATCAGGCTGGGGTCTTTGTTTCCAACAAAGCCCTTGACCCCTCGTGGTTTCAGTTCTGTTTACTCTTGGCAAGCATTTCTGGTTCAAAGGGAGAATCTTGAAAAGCTGGATTGGGAAAGTCTATAAAATCTTAACGCATCTTTGACATCAAATAGCTCTTTCAAAGCAGTGATTTGATGAAGTAAATAGAAATATGCAGCAGCACAAACCATATGGAACGCATTTTCCGTAACTGCTCCGCACTTGAATAACAAAGGAGAAAAGTTCTTGGCGCGGGGAGTTTGGGATTTTAATGACCCTTAAATATTTGGCTCAGTTGCCAGATGTGTTTTACCAGGCTGAAAACCCCAAGGAGAGGCCCTGCCTTTTTCTTTGGCAAAACATAAGCTAACATGATGTTGCCGTTCATGAAAAGATGTTTGTGCCTCGTTGCAGAAAGCTTAATTCACCATGATTTCCTTAATTATCCGACCCTCCCCCAAACTGGCATGCCTCCCAGCCGCCTTTCTGATGGAGACGCTAAGCCATTTAGGGCGATACCACAGAAACCTCCTTAATTATTTGAGATTGGGATCAAAGCACCGAAACGTGGTTCATTGTGAGTGAGAGCTGTTGTCGGAACCCAGGCAGGGCAGAGGCTTGGCTCTTCCTGGCATGGGTGGCTCTGCCCTAACCCGCCTCGTGAGCCGTGCAGGCCCCTTGGTGTCTTAAGCTAAAATAGGACAGTGCCATGTTCATGCTGTTCCTGTCAAGTTCTGGTTTGAATTCTGAACGAGCCTGCCTGTGGTAAAAACGCAGCCTCGTGTGTGTGCTGCCCCTCTGGGCCCTCGTCCCTAGTCCGTTGAAACATCTGTGAGCAGGTAAGTGGGGCGATTCTCATCTCAAGGTAACCTCAAAACTAGTTTGTCCAAATTCTGTGCACTTAAGAGCAGATAATGGATCCCTAATAACCTCCCCCCCCCCAAAGAGACATAAAATCACAATTTCTTCTTTTTGTTCTTAATCTTTATTTATTTTTGAGAGAGAGAGAGAGAGACAGAGTACGAGCAGGGGAGGGGCAGATAGAGAGGAAGACACAGAATCTGAAGCAGGCTCCAGGCTCTGAACTGTCAGCACAGAGCCCGATGTGGGGGGCTTGAACTCAGGAAAGCGAATTCATGACCTGAGCCAAAGTTAGACACTCAACCAACTGAGCCACCCAGTCACCCCTAAAATCACAATTTCAAACGGAAGGAGCCTTCAAAGAGATGAAACCAAGCACCCCCCATTTCACAGATGTGGAAACTGAGGCCCACAGAGTGGAAGTGGCTTGACAATCTAGTATCAGAACCAATGTCAGACTCTCCTTAATTCATCATCAAATAAGTGACTTTTATTTACCAAGATAAAATGCATCTGCAGGGGGTGAAGAGTCCGCAACACTGAAGATGTTTCGAATACGCCCTTCAGGAGCAGGTCGGCAAAGGGACAGAGAACCACACATCAAGAACTGGACCCTGCCCTCAGGCAGTGTTGCTTGGCCTTCCATTAAAAACATACAGAATGTTTTATAGAAGAAACAGGAGTGAAGTGACATGACCATATCACACAGCCATAGTGGGCAAAGTGTAGGATTGGTTTTGAAGTCTTTGTTCCCCTCGAGATGTGAAGGCCGGGCCGTGAACTTAGCCTGAGTGGCTCTAGAGGCCTGGACATGGGAAGCTGGGGCTCTGTCTCTCCCCCGGATCCGGAGTTTGGGCCACTGCCTTTCAGCTCGGGATGCACTGCAGAGGAGACTGCCTGTTCCTCTCAGCCTGGCAGGAGACCAGAGAACGAGTGTGCTTTTCTGTCCTTGCCAATAGATGGAAATGGGCAGAAGCCCACATCCTCTGTGCAGCTGGGATAAGGTCCAGAGGATCCCAGATCCCAGTCGCACCAGATACTAGAGCATACTTTCTTCCTTAAAAAAATTAGATGCCATTCTGCTTTACAAAACAAAAAACAAAAAACAAAACTCCACAAAATCCAAACACTGAATCTAAGTTTCTCTGCCTTATGGTGCAGAGAACTGTGGTTGGGGCTGGTGACAATCACCAGAGGGGACATTCAGGTGCCTTGCTAGTTCTCTCCACGTCTTCCCCACTGTCTTCCCCTTGTTTTTCCTCCCGGCCCTTGTTCCTAACCTGCCGTGTTCCTGTAGGAATCTGCTTCTGGTTGACCAGTGACCCCCACCTTCCACCCTCTCAGTCATACCCTGGGATGTGCAATGGAGAGCATGATGTTCCATCTGTGACCAGATGTCCCTTCAGTGACCAGACACCATTAAGGGCAAAGAGATCCAACCAGAGGGCTGCAGAGGCCTGGAGCAAGGCAGTGAGAAGAAAAGTAGAAGGGCTCAGGGCTGGTCTCCAGCCAACCCCAAGGGGAGCTCCAGTCTGCCTCCCCTGCGCGGCATCTCCTTCCTCTCTGGGGGGCAGGGGTGGGGCCCTGCATTGAGAGAACCAGGAAAACCAGAACTTCTATGGCTTAAGAGCAGATAATGGATCCCTAATAACCTTCTCCCAAAGAGACGTAAACTCACGATTTCAAATGGAGGGGGCCTTCAAAGAGATGAAGCCAAGCATCCTCAGAACTCTGCCTTGGTTTGGGGGACATGCAGCGTCCAGGTTTTCATTCTTCGGTGCCAAGGCTCCTAAGTCTTGGGACTTTGCATGGCCTAAACCTAGAGTGGGCAGAGGGCAGTTGCTGCTGGCTTCTCTTCCTGGACCTGCTGTCTGAAAGTGCTGGGGGTGGGCTGTGAGCAGAGAGAGGGATGGGGTGGACTTGAGCGGAACTGGGTTAAAACCAGGTGGCTTTGCACTGTGTCAGGCCTGTTAAATAAATAGAGGGATTCTATACTCCCGATCTTCACAGAAAGCAGATTTATCGTACCTCATTACCATTTTACGGCATTCCACTTGGGCGAGACTGATGTTGTGCATTGTAAAAGAATGCTGGATTTTATGGTCTAAAACCTTCATTTATTAGGAGAAACATTCAGAAGTGACAATGGTGAGATCCGAAGGGGCTCTTGTAGGCTCCCGAGGAGATACTGAAGCCAGATAAGAGTTGAATCTCCCAGGGCTTCTCTGGCTAGATCATTGGCAAAGGACCACCAAGCTTTAAAAAAAAAAATTGTTTTTAACGTTTATTTACTTTTGAGAGAGAGAGAGAGAGAGAGAGAGAGAGCGCGCACATGAGCATGAGCAGGGGAAGGGCAGAGAGAGAGGGAGACATAATCCAAAGCAGGCCCCAGTCTCTGAGTGTCAGCACAGTGCCAGACGCGGGGCTTGAACTCACAAATGGTAAGATCATGACCTGAGCCAAAGTCAGATGCTCAACTGACTGAGCCACCCAGGTGCCCAAAGGACCAGCCAAGATTTTGTTCCTGAAAGCCTGTGGACTTCCTTTTCCTTCTTCCAAGACCCTTGCCTCTGATTTTCCTGGGATTCATTCCTTACAATTTCACCGTATTCAGGACTAGCCCTAGCCCTTCACACAGTGGGGAAGTGTGTGTAGATGCAGGTAGATTCACCCATGGGGGGTGGGGGGTGGGGAGTGGAGGTCGAGGTAGGTGGGAGTGTGCATGTGAAACTTAAGTATAATTTAATTTTGTATCAAAGGCGTAGATTAAAATGTCAAAGCGTGCTACTAGGATCTCAATGAAAAACATCAAATTCCTGCCCAGTCCCTCCTCACCTGCTTCCTGTTCCTCAGAGGTGGTGACAGTTTTCAACTCCGAGCTGTGTCTTAGACTCATTGTAACAATATACGGGGGATCTTCAGAAATGTCATCTTGAATGCTTTCCTGTTGGATGTTATCTATCGACTCTGTGCCGAGGAAGAGGAGGGTTTAACACTGCTTTGCTGCCCCCCCCCCCACATGCGTGCCCTCCCCTTCTCCAAGTGTATTTATCACCCGTTTTAGTTACATCGACACTCAGTGTTGTTGTTATGAACGTGTAAATAGTATTCACATTTGAGACATGTGGTGTCTCATGATTATGTCTCCTCTTTCTTCTATGACAATTATTTTGTCCAGAGCTAAAATGATGGCTTTGTTCATCTGCTGGGTGTCTGTGCATCCCAGACTGGCCAGGCCCATCAGGGAGGCTGAACCCCCAGATGGTCTCTCAGCTCTGGGAGCCACTGCCCTGTAGCTCAGTCTATAGGAGTTGTTCTCTGGGGTTGCTGTGTCTTTCTTACCCTGGGATTTCCTTTCCATCTGCCTGGGAGATCCCCTCCCTCCTCCCTCCCAGTCGACTGTGCTATATCTTCTGTTTCTTTTTGCTTTTTAAAAATTTTTTTCATGTATATTTTGGAGGGAGGGAGGGAGGAAGAGAACACACACACACACACACACACACACACACACACACACAGAATTGGAAACAGGTTCTAGGCCCTGCACTGTCAGCACAGAGCCCGATGTGGGGCTTGAACCCATGAACCATGAGATCATGACCTGAGCCAAAGTTAGACGCTTAATCGACTGAGCCACCCAGGTGCCCCTGTATCTTCTGTTTCTTGAATTCCACCCTCTTCCTAAGTTTTGATTACTTCCTCAAGAGGATAGATGGCTTCCTTTCAAAGTGCACAGAGGATGCATTTTGAAAGACCATACAAGATCTTTCCTGCCTGAGCATTGGATTGATGATTAGTTGGGTATAGAATTCTAGGCTGCAAGTACATATTTTTGTTCACAATTTTGAATTATCTTCCAGGTTCCAGCATTGCTGCTGTTAATGGCACTTTAATTATCTTTTGTCTATAATCTGCTTTTTCTTTTTGGAAGCTTTTGATATTTTCTGTTTCTCTCTCTGGTGTTGTGATATTTCACAATGATGTGACTTGTATTGATCTTTTTGTTAGCTCTGAGCTCTCAATGGACTCTTTCAATCTGGAGATGCATGTTCTTTGGGGGAATTCTGTTATTCCTTTGATAGTTTTCTCTCGTTTTCTTCTATTGTTACTTCTTAGAACTTCTGGCTTTCAAATATTTTCCTGGATTAATTCCCTAAAGTTGTACTTTTTCTCCTTCATTTTCATTTTTTTTCTTTTTTACAAGTTTATTTTTGTTACTAGTTTTTAACAAAGTGAAACTTCTGTCTTAAGGATCTCCTACTTGGTTACCTCTCTAAGGATATTAACATTGTGATGGTTTTTCTTGTATCGGTGTTTTAGTTCCTTTAGTATGTCTGTTTGCTTTGTTGTTGGAGACTTTTCTTAAATGCTTGGCAGTTCTTGGCTGTCCACACATGGCTGAGGGAAATGTCAAACTGCTGATGGGGAATATTGGCGTGGGGGACAGAGCTTGTCAGCTGGGAGCATCATTGTCCAGACACAGAGTCCCAACCTGGCAATTTTGTCACCTGTCCACACACTTCTGCTATTACCTGGTGGCCCAAATGTCCATATCTGGTCACCCTGCTCCTGGAGGAGTTGGCTTCGGCCCAGGGGGTTGGTTCAGGCTGGGCTGGACGTGGTCCTGGTCTCCTTGCTTCCCATGCCAACTTTTGTTCCTTCTTTCTGCTCTCAATGTGGTGCCTCTGCACAGCCCTCTGTTGTCCCGGTCAATGGTGAGTTGACCTCTGTCTGACTATCCCCAGAGAGCAGTAATACCAGAGTTTTCTGCCAGATGGGGGAAAGGACCACTGCCTGACTGCACGGGGGACACAGCGACACTTTGTACACATTTCCAGCTTGTTCTTTCTTTCCTCATCACGTTCTAGCTTGAGTGCTTCCTGTTGACTCCAACTCTGGAAACTCTCCTGGGCTCTATGGTTGCTTCAAGTGAATCTAATGTGCCTCCTCCAATTCTTCCAGCCTTCCCTGCCTGCAGGGACCTTGGCCACACCCTGGGCCTCTGTTATGGTGGCAGTGACTTAGTGACTTACCCTGTTGATCCTGGGCAGTTGGGCTGCCAGAGGCTGGCCAGCTGAATGCCCTACATTTTTCTATTACTTCCTCACTTCCGTGGGGTTCTTGTACCCCCACCTGGCCCCTGAAATGATGCAGCCAGGAGAGAAAGACATGGATTTCCGTATAAAGAAATGATACCAGCTTCCTCTTGATTTCATCTGCCGGGTTGAATGTAAGATAAGTGAATCCACTGCAGAATGTCAGGTGGATGGGAACTCACTGACACCTACTGACATGCACACCTTGTCCCTGGGTCCCCCTCAAGCCCCTGGCGGCTCATCTTTTCTCTAGCTTTGTGAAAAGCCTCCCATCCTCCCTCTTGCCTTCAGACATTATGTGGACATTGATGACTTAAGGATAATTTATTTTGCAAGAAATCGTAGGAAAACTAGGAGGAGCTTCAGGGAAAAATCTCTGGGCATTATTCTTGTTTCTGAGGTTAAAAACCTCTTAGTATACAGATCAGCTGGTGCTGTGAGTGCATGCTATTTCCCTGAACTGCATTTCTGTGTCTCATTGTGATCTCAGGCCCAACGACAGGACCCTTGTCGGTGGGGTGGGCGGCTTTTTTCCCACGTGGGCTCCTTCTCCTCTTCTTCCTTCCCTGGGAGGTGTGATAAAGGACAAAGATGTTCTCTGGCTTATCTCCTAGCCCCAGCACCCACAGAAGTGCTTGGGGTGGGTGCAGAGTCCCAAATATTTGTAGAATTGGGTGACTGGAAGTCTGTCCTATATTCCTCCAGGGATTTGTATACCTGGAGGCACCGCCCTTCGAAGCAGTCAGGGTGGAGGGTCTCTGAAAACAGATATGGCTCATAAATCTGAAGTAGGTCATCCAGCCGTGAACGTGGCCTGGCTGCCACGAGCAGGGAGGCTGTTTGCTTCTCAAAGGTGGCCCAGTGCTTTAGGAGTGAATGCAAGCTTGATCTCTGTTATTTCCCTTTGCTCAGGGAAAATCCTTCCTCCTTAATCTTGCATGTTTGGGAAGGTCTGTTGGTCTCGGCAAGATGCACGTGGTGTGCTGGTGCTTCGGTCGTACTGCCGGCCCTAGAAAAGGCCTCCCGGAGCCGGTTCTGTCTCTTCTGTGCAGAAACCAGACCCAGGTCAGTCCCGTGCCGGCCTCACCGTTTCAACTAGACCATTTCTTCAAAAATAAATGTATAAAATGTGTGAGTTCCATAATGAAACATCTGTAAGCCCAAAACTTGATTTGAAAAATGTTAAAAGATCAACACTGCCGAAGCTTGGCTTCCCTCCCATGTACATAATCACCTTTCTGGATTTGGTATTGATCACTCACCTGTCTTTCTTTAGAATGTCACTCTATGGGTATATATCCCTAAATGATACATTACTGTGGTTTCTTTTTTTAGTTGAGATGTATAAAAAGTGTGTCATGCCAGAAGTATCCTTAGGCGACTTGCCTTTTTCTCTTGCCATTAGGGTCGCAAAGTTCATTCATCGTGAACTGTATACTTGTTCTTGGTTAATTCTCACTGCCATATATGGTCTCATTGTGTGGCCACACTGCAACTTATTTCTCTAATGAATATTTGGAATGTTTTTAGTCTTTTCTAGAAAATGCCGTAAACATTATTGTAAGTATATAGGGTGCACCTGTGGTTTATACCTAAGAACAGAATTAGTAACCCATATGGAATGCTCAAACTAAATTCTAGCTGATGTCAAATTGTTTTGAAAACTGCTGGAGTCCATACTACTCTCTGGTAGTATAGGAAATATTTCATTAATGTCCTTCTTTTTTTTTTTTTAATTTTTAACATTTATTCATATTTCGAGAGACAGAGCGTAAGTGGGGGAGGGGCAGGGAGAGAGAGGGAGACACAGAATCCAAAGCAGGCTCCAGGCTCTGAACTGACAGCACAGAGCTGGACTCGGGGCTCGAACTCACAGACCCGTGAGATCGTGACCTGAGCTGAAGTCGGACGCTTGACCGGCTGAGCCACCCAGGCGCCCCATCATTAATGTACTTCTTTACCAGCCCTTTCTATTGTCAGGTTCCTGAATCGGGTATGGAAATAGACTCTTGTTTTCTAAAAGTGTAAATTTTCTTGATTATATAATGAAGTATCTTGCCAAAGTTTATGGGCTACTCTAGTTTCCTTTTTTGAGAATACCTGTTTAAGTCTTTTCCATAGTTTTATATTGGATTGTGAGTCTCTCTGATTTTTAGGAGTTAAATATCTATTCTGAATTCTAATCACTTGGCATCATATATATGTGGTCAATGTCATTCCCAGTTGGAGCCATCTTTTCACTTCCTTTGAGGTGTCTCTTGATAAAGAGAAGTTTTAAATTTTAGTGTATCTTTCATTATCAGTCTTTTCTAAATTGCTTCTTTTCCATGTGGATCATCAATGCAGCTGTCCAAATGCCACTTACTGATGAGTTTTGCCATTTCCCATTCACCTGAAAAATGAGCTATGTAAGCAAAATAAAATATACATGTAAAAATTAATTTTTGTGTCTCTATTCTGCTCCCTGAGTCATTTTTTTTTTAATTTTTATTTATTTATTTATTTATTTATTTATTTTTAATTTTTTTTTTTCAACGTTTTTTATTTATTTTTGGGACAGAGAGAGACAGAGCATGAACAGGGGAGGGGCAGAGAGAGGGAGACAAAGAATCGGAAACAGGCTCCAGGCTCCAAGCCATCAGCCCAGAGCCTGATGCGGGGCTCGAACTCACAGACCGCGAGATCGTGACCTGGCTGAAGTCGGACGCTTAACCGACTGCGCCACCCAGGCGCCCCTGCTCCCTGAGTCATTTTGTCTATCCCTGCATGAATGTCATAGTATCTACCTTGGTCATATAGCTTTCTCATAATTCTTGATGGCTGGTGGGGCAAAGGCTCCTGTGGTGTCTCCACCATTTTTGTTCTTGTGTGTGTGTTTAAGGACTCTTGACAAACGTGCATGATACCATTATCACATCTACAACTTAAAACCTCACATATTCAGTTAACAAAGCAAATTTCCCAAACTCTCCAACATTTTTAAAAACTGTTGTTTTGAATCAGGATTCAAAAAGTCCATCCCAAGAGTTGACCATGGTCTTGACTTGGTTATTACATCACTGTAGAGGCCTTTGAACATCTGTTCTCTGTATGTCTTGTATAATAGGTGATTTGAAACTTGATCAGCTTCAAGTTCATTTTTTAGAGTGGGAAAGGCAAGGCTACCTCATAGGTGGTGGCATGCACTTCCATCAGGAGACACATAATATTTAGTTGACTTTTCTGTGTTAATAGTAGCCACTGATCGTTATGGTCTAGATTCATGAATTCACTAGGGACTACAAAATGGCGGCATGCTAATTCTATAATTCCTTCCCACTTACTGGCTGGAATTATTTTATAAAGATGAATTACCCCTAATTAGCTATTAATTACCTCAAGGTACACTTTATGGAGGAAAAACGGGACAAATTGGATAATGCCACAGTCAGTTATCTATACTGAGCACTGTCAGGTGGTTCTTTAATTTAACAGTTTTCAAAATAATGACTTGGAGCCCAAGTATTCTTCAAAGATAACAAATACCTTTTAAAAATATCATCATGAATTCATGGATTAAATCCATATGCTTTAATCCATTCTAGTCATCATCCTCGTTGATGTCCAGATTGCCCCATCCGTGGTCACTGGGAGCTTCTTCAGGTTAGCTGCAGAATTCTGAAATTTTGAAATGTAAAATTACAAGATGTTCTAGGCTCATTTTGGGCATTTTCTGCCCCAGACCCAGAATGAGCATTTATCCAAGAAGGCTTGGTTCCTATTAGTGCAAAATGCTATTGAAGAAAATTACAGTGTGAGCATTAGGAGTCTTTATTGCTGTTGGCTTAGTCGTTGTTTCTAGGCTGTTTCAGTGGACAGAGTTAGCAAATACTTACATTAGATGCACATGTATTAAAGATACAGCATGGGTTCTCGAATTTGTGATTACATAGTCTCTATTTAATTTCATCAACCTTAATGTCTGTAAGATTTCCCCTACATGGTGTTAACACCATTTTCAGTTCTTCACAACAGTGTACAAGGGCACTTTTTTCCCATGTATTTTTGGAAAACTTTTAGATGAGAATTGGTATCACAGTGCAGTTTCAATTTACATTTGTGGTCTTTCGAGCAAGCTAAAAATTAGATATGAATGCATGTGTTTGTGTGTTTGTACATACACAAACTGCACACACATATATACATTTTACCTGTTTGCTTATAAATAAGTTACTTGTCAAGTTCCACATAAAACCTTGTTGGGAATTTTTTCTTCGAGCTTCATGGAATCTGTAGGCCAATTCCCTTCAACTTGCTATTTTTATGATATTGAATCTTTCTGCTCATGAACTCAGTCTGTTTCTTCACGTATTATGGTCTTCTTCAGTGTCTTCCAATAAATTTTTCTAATCTCTTCCTCAAAGGTCTCGAGCATCTTTTGTTAGAATCTGAGACCCTTCATGCATTTTGTTGCTTTTATAAGTGGTGTCTTTAAAATTGCATTTATATCTACTTGACGGTGAAATAAATATAATAGATTTTTGTACATTGCTCTTATTTCCAAGTGATTTCACTAGCTTTTCTAAAAATTCTAATTGTTGATGCTTTTAGATTTTCCACGAAGCCCATTATCTGGGAATGCCGATAGTTTTATTGTTCTATTTCAGTCCTCCTACATTTGACCTCTTGATGTCTTATCGGCTGCTGAATGCCATCAGGGTAATAGTGGATGACACCAGAATCTTCGGTTATCCACTCTGAGGACTGTCCCCCATGTGGCCAGGGAGTTTAACTTAGAAGAAAAGGTTTATTCTTTTCAACTTGTCCGTACCCCATCTGTATTGGGATTTGACTTCTATGCATTGAAGAACTTCACCTGAGGTTCTGCTGGTTGACTTTCACCATGAAGTTTCTGGTAGCTTTGCTTAGTCATCTTGCGTGGGCAGAGGGAAATGTGGCTTCTTGGACCTCCTGTCATTCGGAGCAGGATGGGCTGGGCTGAGACCCCAGGGAGTCAGGAAAGCCCTGGGATGGGGATTCCTAAACCAGAGCTGAGACGAGTGAGGGGGGTGAGCCTGAGGAGCAGGGAGTCAACATCTCGAAGGTCTTGAGGGTCAGATGTAAGAGGCCATTCCACTGCCATCAAGATAAAGGAAGCTGTAAACTAGAAGCCCAAGCCAAAGTATGGGGAGACCCAGTAGGCCCCAGACTATGGTGGGAGCAGGAACAAATGCCTAGACCTGTGTTGCCTGGATGTTATTTGGCCAGCCTTTGGTCGTGCATGGACCTGTGGGTCTGTGCGATTACAGTCAGGTGTAGCACTTGGAGGGCTCAGTGAGATCATAAATGCAAAGCCCCCAGCTCATGTCCTGGCATGCAATAGAGCTCAACAAACAGCAGTTCTTGGTGGGTGCACCTCTAGGTGTTTAGTGCTGTACCTGCCAATAACTGCTGTTTATTGAGCTCTGTTGCATTCCAGGACATGAGCTAGGGGACTGGCTGTCTGTTAGATGTGGGCTTTCCTGCCAACTGGGTCTTTCCCCACCCCACACCCCACACCCCACACCCACGTGCCATGGCCCTGAGGTGCTCACGGAAAGCCCATCATAGCACCCATTGAAGCAAACAGTCCTTTAGAGCATACTCTTGTTTCCCTGGTCTGCAGATTCTCAGTGATGACCTCTGCTGTTAATACCCACCTTGTTGGCATGCTCTAGAGTCCTTGTCCAGTTTTGGAGCAGAGCTCAGGCTGTAAGTTCTACTAACAGACCAATCTCTGGCTCCCACAAAGGCTGGAGGAGCTATGTAGCCAGGGCCAAATTGTATCAGTCACGAGCTTATTTGGTATAGACTAGTTTTTGTCTCCATCACCCAGAGGATAAATGAACAATGCAAATTCCTAGGACCCATTCCATCTGGGCCACACAGAATCTTGGCAGATTTGATGGGAGTCTGCTGTTTGCTGTATGACCTTAGGCAAGTCTCCTCCTGTCTTTGGCCCTCAGCGTTTCCAGTTCAACTGTCTGGGATTCTCTGACAGGAGTCTGGATGTCCTCTCCCCAGTTTGCCTCCTCTGGGCATGCTTCTGACTCGGGACAGTATCTTTCTGCTGTGAAACCCAGCCAGGGAGGGGTTAGGAAATTCACTGCTCTCCAACCTTGCACTATTATCATGACCAATCTCCTTTCACACATTTTATCCTTCATTTTATGATAGCTATTAAAGACTGTTAGGAGCTCTCTCGGTTCCTTGAGGAATATTTATGCATTTTATAGGACTCTCATGAAGGAGAGCAGCCCTTATTAGGTGCAGGCAGGGAGATTCTGCATTAAGGGGCGTTAGGAGGCCTGGATAATGATGCTGAGGCTCCCTGTTCGACTCGCTAGTTTATTCACCTGTTTGAACTGTTTTCTTTGGGAGGATTAAGGGATCTTTGAGAATTTCAAACACCACAGAGAGACTGCTCTCTTGTTGAGATCTTGATGCCCTTTGCAATATCCCCCTCTCTGGCAGGAAGGGTGGGAAGAGAGGGGCCCTGTACTTCCTGTCCTGATTTTACAGCCCCGACCCCCACCCATTCAGGAATTGGCCTCTGGCTGGCAGGCTGGATTTACTCCTGCCATGTCCCCGGTGGCTCCAGTCCCCTTTGCATGCTTCACTACTCTGCCTTCCCATGTCATCTCGTATTTCATGGAACCAGAGGCAATCTCTAGTCCTGTGTATTTTTTTTAATAGAATTTACTTTTTAGAGCAGTTTTAGGTTCACAGTAAAATTGGACAGAAAGGAGAGTTATTGTATACCCCTGGCCCCCGACATGCACATCTATCCCGACTATCACACTCCCCACCAGAGTGGTCTGTTCATTACAATCCATGTACCTACATTGATACGTCATTCTCCCCCCTCCGCCCCACGCCATCCATGGTTTACTGTTCATTCTGAGTGTGGCACATTCTGTGGGTTTGGACGCATGTATGAGGGCAAGTATCAAGCATTGCAGCATCATATAGGATAGTTCCCCTGTCCTAAAAATCCTCTGTGCTCTGCCCAGTCCTTCCTCTCCCTGCCATTCTCCTTGTAGCCACTCAGCTTTTGACGGTCACCGAAGCTTTTTCTTTTCCAGAATATCATACAGTTGGAATCATATAGCATGTAGGCTTTTCAGATTGGCTTCTATCACTTAGAAATATGCATTTAAGTTTCCTCCATGTCTTTCCATGGCTTGATAGCTCATTTCTTTTCAGCACCGAGTAATATTTCATTGTCTGGATCTATCATAGTTGGTCCATTAACCTACTAAAGGACATTTTGGTTGCTTCAAAGTTTGGGCAGTTGTGAATAAAACTGTACAGGCTTCTGCGTGGACCTAAGTTTTGAATTCTTGAGGTAAATGCTAAAAGGAGCATCACTACTGGACCATAAGGTAAGAGTATGTTTATTTTGTTTTTTAAAAAAGAGGGTTGCCAAACTGTCTTCCAGAGTGGTCCAGCACTATTCTTGGGTCCTGTCTAGTCCTCTCCGAGGTGGGCTGTCCAAGCCAGGATCTGGACAGGTTTTCTTTGTCCCACTGTCCACACCTTCCAAGTACTGTATTTCCAAAGTCTTCATCTTCTCTGGACAGGCTAACGTGGGGGTCTTTCCACAGTCTTTCTCGAGGCTTTGTGCAGCAGTCCTAGAGATAAGCAACACGTGTGGTCATTGCTGTTACTATGGTGACCAGAGAAGAGGGGCACATCATGAAATCTCTAGTGTAGGCCTTGCTCCTCAGAGTGTGGTCCGAGGGCACCTGTCCAGGAGACAGGTTCTGTTAGGTAGATTGCCAGCTCCTGCACGGACCTAATGAATCAGAACCTCGGGAGGTGGCCTCAGGACTGGACATGTGTAAGCCCTACCTGCTTTCATCAAAAGTTGTTTCTGATGCTTACTGGGTTTTGAGAACCCCCGACTCATGTTGTGGGTCTGCTGCTTACCGGTTGCCCAGGACTGGAAAAGAAAATGCCTCACAGCCCCCAGACTTCCCCTCCTACCCGAGAGGGGTTTCCTTGGATTGGGCTTTTTCTGCTCTGCTTTCCAGGAAGCCTTCTCCCCCCACCCCCTCCTTTTTTCCAATTGGGCTTTCTGTCATTCTCTATTTCTCTGTGCCTTTTTCTCCATCTCATTTTAATTGATTCCGAAGTGGTAAGGCAGTTAGTGAGTATGAATTTGTATTTCGCTGAAATCAATCTCTTTCTGCAAGCTTGCTTCCCCCTTCTTTCAAGTCAGCTAAATCTTGCCTCCCCAAAATTAAATGGCTCCGGGCGGAACCAGCCTTGAGTTGATTGCCTAATGCCATAGCAGTTCCAGCGCCACTGATCGGCCTTGACCTAATTTGACCCAGAAATGCTGTCCCACTCACAGGCACGGTCCTCATTGTGGAAACAGGTAGGGTTTAACCTGTCCAGGGGACAGCAGGGGACAGGGATGCTTGGAAGTGGTGAGGGCAGTTGCCAAATGGGTGTGGGGACGAACCAGGGGAGGGGATGTCAGTTACTTGCCTCTGAAGCTTGGGGTGACCCCAAAAAGATAAGCAAATGCTTTCCTCTCTCAATTACTGTTTGTTTGTTTGTTTATTTATTTATTTATTTTTTAGTGTTTGTTTATTTTTGAGACAGAGAGAGACAGAGCATGAATGGGGGAGGGTCAGAGAGAGAGGGAGACGCAGGATCTGAAACAGGCTCCAGGCTCTGAGCTGTCAGCACAGAGCCCGACGTGGGGCTCGAACTCACGGATGGTGAGATCATGACCTGAGCCAAAGTCGGACGCTCAACTGACTGAGCCACCCAGGCGCCCCTCTCAATTACTGTTTAAAGCTCACTGCTGTCATCGTGGGCCAAGAAATCTGGTGCTCCTGGGTTGTGAGAAGCCAGGAGGTGTCAGGGAAACAGATGGGTATCTCTGCATGACCATGTCACCCTGAACCTGTTATCTCATCTACAAAAACAGGGACTGTCCTGTTAGGCGCTCGCCCAATGACGGATTTGTTGTCATTACGGCTCTGATGGACGGGCATGAACCTGCTCATTTTACAAGTGCAAAGGCTGACCCTTGGTGTGCTTAGCTGGCTTATCTGGGGTCCTGTCTCTGTCTCACACAGTAAGTGGCAGAGCAGGATCTGAACCCAGCCCTGTCTGATGGGGTCTTTGGTTCTCCCTCCTCCCGTCTTCCTGTGCCCTGGGAGCCCAGGAGGCAGGGGGCCTGGTGGACTCGGTTCACTGCTCTCTGACCCCTTTTCCCTTAGGGATGGTTGTGGCTTATTCTCGGGCTCTAGCTTACTCACTGTTGTTCGCACTTCTCTTTCCTGGAGTCTGAGAAAGTGTGAGATGTTCAGACAACCAGTGAGGTCCAGCTGTGCCGTGTCAATGCCTGCATGTGGCTGTACTAACAGAAACTGAGCTGTGGGCACTAGTGATTTCTTGAGACTCATCTACAGGGTGGGAAGAAAGCACTCATTAGAGCAAGGTCTTACGTGGTAGTTGACCCCCAGGGTCCAGGTTTCCATCCTGAGTCTAGCTCTTGTGCCATCTTTCACCTCTGTCCTCCTAGCTGTCAAATGGGAGAGAGTCACCCTGCTCTCTACCCTCTCTGCTTCCGTGGGGTTGTTGTAAAGAGTGGACAGGTGAACGGATGGGAGCATACTTAACATGGTCCTTGGCACACAGTGGGTGCTCAGAAATGTCTTTTTGTATTTATACTTATGGAGACAGTGCAATAAAAATCTGTTAACACGCCCCCCCCCCACACACCTGTTAAAATATCTATGAGAGCTGTGTATCAGTCTGCAGACACGGACAGGACAGAGTTCAGCTGGTCTGCCTGCCACAGGCGTGCCTTGAGCTCTGTAGCCCAAGGGACAGAACATGATTCCAAATCACCAGGATACCTATCTTTGTTTTTTTTTAAATAATAGATAAGATATATATATATACACACACACACACACACATATACATACACACAGAGGGCAATTAGGGGATGCACTAATTACATGCACATGAGAAAGTTCAGCCTCTATTGGTTAGATCAGCAATTCTTCCTCCCAGTTTCCTATCACCCCGGGGTGTCTCCAATTATCTCAAGAAGGGTCAGGAACTACTCAAGATGTTATTAATTTTAATCCATTCTAATTAAATATATAAGTGGGCCATGTACCACTTTGTGGAAGGAGAAAAGGGGGAAACAATATCTTTAAATCAAATACGTAATTTTTGAGTGCAAGCAGCCAGCTTCTCCAGGGCGTGGGAAGTACGGGTTACTCCTCTCTCCTCCTCTTTGTCTCATGTGCCCCGCTGGGTGCTCAGATTGGCCCATGCAAAGAATGATGATATTTAGACTGCCAGAAGCATGATAGAAAAGGTGAGGCTGGCATGGTGGGGGGTGTGAGGGTCCAGAGGCCTGGGCTCATGTCCTGCTTTTGCCTTTCGGGGCTGTGTGGACCAATCCACTTTGGATAAATCTCTGATGAGGCTCGTCACACTGCCCTTTGTGTCTCACCAGGTCGAGGTGAGCTTCAAAGGAATAATGAATGGGCCAGTGCTTAGTAACCAAGGCATCTACAAGCATATCTTCACTACATTTATTAAGCACCATCTTGTACCAGGCAGTGGGCCACATGCAGACAACCTTTAGCAAAGGGGACTGGTCCCTGCTCTCGAGCAGCTCATAGTGGGGCGGGTTGAATCGGGATCTGAAAGTTGCGTGGCAAATGGGGTCCATGAAGGAGAGATCGGCGTGTGCTGCTTTTGTACTAGGACATGCCTGGACCTCTAGATGCTGCTTCTGGGGACGGCAAGGGAATGGGTCCTGTCTTCAGTGAAGACTGATCAGGGAGGGCCCTGGTCCCCAAGCCTCTGCCTGCCCCTTGAGCAGTTCCTGAACGTTCTATGCTCAGCCTATCTTCTCATTGTTCTCTGTCTGGTGGGTTAGACAGAGGAAGGATCCCAACTTAGCATAAATCTGTAAGACAGGGAGGTAGAGAAGATGGATGGAGCCTGCCAATGGGCCTGGCTTTGACTAAGGAGAAGGGATATGCCAGCCTGGGGAGGTGATTGGTCACCGGGTGAGGCCAGGTTGCTTAGGAGAGGATTTTCCCTGTATGCTGAGTTTCCACATCAATCCCAGAATGCTACATCTTTTGGGGCCTCCTTGCAAGCTGCCTGGCTGTCCTCCCCCAGTAAGGGCTGGGCTGGGCTGGGCTGGGCAGGGCCAGTGAAATTCTGGGGGAGAAGGAGCCTCTCCCTTAAAAATTCAAGGGATTCTGAAGACACTGGATGAACAGAGCCGGGGGCCTGCCGGGAATGGAGTCTAGTGGCTGTGGAGGGGAGACTGAGCAGGTGGTCCTGGTGGAGGGCCCACAAGCAGCTGGGATGCACTTTTGTTCTTAAACATCCTGAGCCTCTGGCACCTTACATTTACCATCCTGCCCCTTCCTTTCTGAATTTCTCTCCGTCTCTGCATTCTCTACATTTGGTCAATGCTGGCTCACCTTTTCGGTCTCATCTTAGATTTTCTTTCCCTGAGAGGCTCCCCTGGTCCCCCTCTGGATGGGGCTGCCCCAGTGGGTATTCACAACCCCCACCCTATAGCTTTCCTGTCCTGGTTCTCAACCCTTGAACCGTAATGGTCTGTTTTCACATCTGTGGCTGCATGAAGCCTTGTGCTGTGTATCCCCTGGCTGTGAGCACAGGGCTTGGCGCCTGGTCGGTGCTCAGTAAATGTTCCTGGAATGAATGATGTGTTCAGGTTACTGGTGCTGAGCCAAGACCACTGGGCGTTAGGGAGATCAGGGCTGTGTCAGCAGAAATCGACACCGCTGATGGCTGTCATGGCTGTGGGGTTGGGCGTTACTGGCCCGAGTCACAGATGGTCTTGAGGGTTCTGGGTTGACTTTTTACTCTCTTGCCTAGACTGCTCACCCCCAGGACAGAGGCTGCAGCTACATTGCCTGTTCTTTAAATGTCTTGGATGATTTTTCAAACGTTTTATCTCCAACGTGTTTTGCATACTGCCACACATTTTAAAACCCACCCATAATTTAAGGAACATTTAATCAATAGAGTCTTGATTCATTTTTCCCTTAAATCATCAGTATTATTGTTGTGAAGAGCCCATTTGAAGTTCAGGAAGGCTCTTAAGCATTTTTAATAACCATTTTCTTCCCTTGTGTCCTATTTTTTTTAACTATCTTTTTTGAAAGACACTTTTTCCAGTGGTTGAACAAGCTCAAATTGCCAGATTCCCAGTTGCTTAAATTGGGTGCAATGTGCAATTCTGTAAGGAAAATGGACTCTTCCAGAATACTGTCCCATACATCTATATTTAACCAAAGCTGCTTTTGCTGGTGTTTGTTCAAGAGTTACCCGAGAAGGGCTTTTAGCTCCCACTGGTGAGTTGAGATGGCCACTGGGGCAGAGGAGTCGGGCTTTTGCCCAGAACACCTTGCACCTCACGGCAGGGGGTATCCTGGCTTATGTACCAGAGGCATACAAGGCAGGCCGGTATTTCCATCTTCTTGGGTCTTATGGGATTCTCTGTCCCTTCTCAGTTCGTCTATTACATCTTACATTTATTGAGTGCTTAGTGTATACTAGGTGTCGTGTGAAACCCCTCATAGGCATCTTCTCGGGAGGTTAGGAGCCCATTTTACAGTTGAAAGACCTGAGGCAGAGGGTTCCTGTAGTAGTTCCCTGGGGTGGCTGTGACAAAGGACCTCAAACTTTGTAATTTAATAGAAATGTATCCTATCACAGGTCCGGAGGCCAGAAGTCTGAAACCAAGGTGGTGGCGGCACTGTGCTTCGTAGGACTCTGGGGGAGAATCTATTCCCTGCTTCTTCAAGCTTCTGGTGGCTCCAGCATTCTTTGGCTGTGGTCACGTCACTCCAGTCTCTGCCTCTGTGGTCACATCATCTCCCCCTCTTCCTGCGTGGGGTCTTCTCTGTCTGTCTCCTATAAGGACATTTGTTGTCAGATTTCTGGCCTTCTGGATAATCCAGTATAAACGCCTCCTCTAAAGGTCCTTATCTTAACTGAGATGTTCTCCTATAAGGTATACTTTTCACTCTGTTGCCTTTTAAGGTAATGTTCACAGGTTCGGGGAGTGAAGACACAAGCCTGTCTTTTCTGGGGGCCACCCTTCAGTCCACTACAGCTCATAAGGAGCCCAGCAGGACTCGAGCCCGGCAGTGTGGCTGCAGAACTGGGACTCTCTGGCCCTGCTCTGTGCTCTCTGCTCCTCTGCTAATGTGCTGGTACAACGGCAGCACGGATGTCAGTGATGCCAGCCTCAGTCAGCTTGGCTGGGGTTTTAATTGGTCTGTCTCCTGAGGGTCCTCAGAGCCTGTCTGAGTCCATTTGGGCAGCTTTAACAAAACGCCACTCACTGGGTGCTTTATAAACAACAGAAACTTATTGTTTAGTTCTGGAGGCTGGGAAGACCGATGTCAAGGTGTCAGCATGGTAGCCTTGTAGGGAAGGGCCCTCTTCCAGGCTTATGGCCGGCACCTTCTCTCTGTGTCCTCACAGTGCGGAAGGTGCGAGGGAACATTCTGGGGTCTCTTTTATTTTATTTTATTATTTTTATTTTTTTTATTTTTAAAACATTTTTTAAGTATCTATTTTTTTCCTTTGTGTTCTTTTTTTTTTTTTCCAAAGTATGGAAAGAGCCCAAATGTCCATCGATGGATGAATGGATAAAGAACATGTGGTATGTATATATATATATGTGTGTGTGTGTGTGTGTGTGTGTGTGTGTGTACACACAATGGAGTATTACTTGGCAATCAAAAAGAATGAAATCTTGCCATTTGCAACTACGTCAATGCAACTGGAGGGTATTATGCTAAGTGAAATTAGTCAGAGAAAGACAAAAATCATATGACTTCACTCACATGAGGACTTTAAGAGACAAAACAGATGAACATAAGGGAAGGGAAACAAAAATAATAAAACAGGGAGGGGGACGAAACAGAAGAGACTCTTAAATATGGAGAACAAACAGAGGGTTACTGGAGGGGTTGTGGGAGGGGGGATGGGCTAAATGGGTAAGGAATCTACTCCTGAAATCATTGTGGCACTATATGCTAACTAATTTGGATGTAAATTTAAAAAAATAAAAAATAAAACAAGTTAATAAAAAAATATCTCTTTTTGAGAGAGAGAGAGAGAGACAGAGACAGAGACAGAGCGTGAGTGGGGGAGGGACAGAGAGAGAGGGAGACACAGAATCTGAAGCAGGCTCCAGCATCGGAGCTGTCAGCACAGAGCCCAATGCAGAGCTCGAACCCACAAACTGTGAGATCATGACCTGTCAGCACAGAGCCCAACGCAGAGCTCGAACCCACAAACTGTGAGATCATGACCTGAGCCAAAGTTGGATGCTCAACCAACTGAATCACCCAGGCGCCCCTCTGGGGTCTCTTTTATAAGGGCACTAATTAATTCATTCATGAAAGTTCCATTCCCATGACCTAAGCACCTCTCAAAAACACCACCTCCTAATACTATCACATCTGAGATTTAGGATTTCAACATAGGAATTTTGGGGGACATGACATTCAGATCATAGCGTATCCTGTGGTGTTTTTTTTTTACCTTCCATTCTTGGTAGAAACCTCGTGCTTGGCCCTCCACCACATAAACTCCAGAGGTGACATGGCTGGTGTTCTTTGCTGTGGACTTTGTCTTGCTTTGTGGATGGTTACATGACTGCTGTCCCACCCTTGATGTGGTGGTGCTGCTTGGGATGCATGGTTAGGATAGTATGTTAATAGATAATAATATATCTTTTATTAGATTAGTCTAAACACAGTGCCATATTTTTGGTCAACCGCCATGAAATATTGTCAATTTCATATGGTTCAATCTCCTATTTATTTAAAGCAGAGTATTCTCCTCCCCCCTACTCACCCCTCCCCCCAGCTTGCCTTCATCCTCCGCTTCCTCCAAATGCCAGGTTCATATTCCAGTTTCCTGCATGTGCCTTTGATTTTAGCCCATGGCCAATCTGACCCACCTCCATTCTTCAGTTAGTTAGGCACACCTTTGGCAGATTTTGGCCCTTGGTCATGCCCCAAATCCCATCCTAATTTCCACTGTCTCCGAAGAAGCCACAAAGCAACCAGCGCATCTTGAAGTCATCAACTTCCATTAAGGGTTTGGGAGCATCCGTTTGAAAGCAACATGTTATTTTCCTGCCTGGCAAACCAGGAGCAGGGCCGAGTACTGTGCTCTCTGACACAAAGTACTTAGGGGCAGTGTCAAGTTGTACCCAACTTCCCTTCAGCATCTTGTCTTCTCTGCACAGCGGCCTGGCTCACAACTGGCACCTCGCTTCACTATAAACGTTTACACATTTAATGCGTCCTGAAATATTAACCTATATTATGCATAAGCAATAGTGCAAATGTTTCCTTTCCTGTCAAGGACTGTGTTATTGGAAAGCATTTATCGAGATTTAGGTCTTAACAGAGCTGAAGGGCTGTTTGTAGTAAGGTTCCCACAAGCCAAGCTGGCAGTTGTGGGGCGGCGCTTACGTGGACATTTGGAGTCACCAGGAATGCCCCTCCAGGGAATGGAGTCATCAGTCTATTCACATTTATCACGTGGGCATTATGGTGGGCCTTCAGGAATACGGTCGTAGCTCACTGGTTGTGTGACCTCGGGAAATTGCTTCATCTCTCGAGCCCCACTTTCCTATCTTGAGAATGGGGCGATGATGATGGCATATGCTTTGCAGAATTGCCTGAAGGGCTCATGGACCGGGCCTGGAGCCAAACCCACCTCTTGTAATTCTAGACATAGAAGAACATTTTGCGGGAGGGAGTTCTCTGTTGGTGCAAGTGTTCCGGCAGAGATGGAGGGGTTGATGAACAAGGATCTTGCTGAAGGGGTTGCACTACCGAAGGGAGAAGGGGAGTTGCTTATGGAGCCCCGAGAGTCCAGGATCGTGTGCTCTCTTGATGTAGGAAGGAAGAAATGTGTGTATCCCGGAAGGTGGTGGCCACAGGTGTTATCAGAGACCTTGGGCTCTGCCACCTGGTGCAGTGTAAGAAACCTGTTCAGGGCTTACCAGTTGGGTCGAGGTGCTCACTTACATGTACTTAGAACTTGCTTTGTTGTCCACCCAGTACACCGTGCCAGGGAAACAAAGATGGGCCGTGTCTGAAATCTGCCCTAAGGAACTGGCTCCCAAAATGTCTAATCCCCGTCATGAAGGATTTGGGGTAAAACGGTGCAGAGACAAGAAAGCGAGAGTTACCATTTGTCAGAGACCTGCTGTGTACCAAGCAGAATATGTATTATCACCCCAAAACTTGGTGAGTGAGATACTATCTACATTCTACAGGTGGTAAAATGAAATCTCAAGGAGGCTGTGATTCAACAATTTTTCTGTATCAGTCAGAACTGATGAACTGTGTTATGGTACAGCAACAAACAGCTCCAGGAGCTTCACAGCTGAAAGCAAAGCTTTATTTCTTTTCTTCCTTCCTTCCTTCCTTCCTTCCTTCCTTCCTTCCTTCCTTCCTTTCCTTCCTTTCCTTCTTTCTTTCTTCCTTCCTTTCTTTCTTTCTTTCTTTCTTTCTTTCTTTCTTTCTTTCTTTAATGTTTTATTCTGAGAGAGAGAGAGCACTCATGAATGTAGGTGGGGAAGGGGCAGAGAGAGAAGGAAAGAGAAAATCCCAAGTGGGCTCCACCCTGAGAGTGCTGCTTGGTCTCATTAAACGCGAGCTCAGGACCTGAGCTGAGATGGAGGGTCAGAAGCTTACCCGACTGAGCCTCCTAGGTATTTTCCCCTCTTTTACTGATCTTTAAAAGTAGGCTTCACACCCAGTGTGGGGCTTGAACACATGATGAGATCGGGAGTCGAATGCTCTCCCGACTGAGCCAGCCAGGCTGGCCGGGGCTGGCCAGCCCCACCAAGGTTTATTTCTCGCTCACTCTCCACATCCACCATGAGACGCTGTGGGTTCTGTTCCTCGTTGCCTCCCATGTTTAGGAACACAGTCTGCTGGAGCAGGCACCACCTGGAACCTTCCTTTTGACAATGCCAGAGGGAGAAGAAAATGTGGAGGAGCAAGCCCGGGCCCTGGAAGTTCTCGCGCATTGGCCAAAGCAGGCCGCACGGCGCATCCAACTTCCAGGAGGTGGGAAAACCACATGCCAAGAAGGAGGGTGCTGGCATGCTGGCGACTAGCTCTACTCACCACCAGCCTCTCAGCAAGTGACAAGTTCAAATTCAAACACAGGCCAGGCTCCCAAGTCCGTGCTGTTTCCACTGTATCATGTGGCCTGAGAGGTGGCAGGAGGCTCAGCGTTCCAGGGTCTGGTGACTCTGACTCTTGGAGTGGTGGGTGGTCCCACCTTGGTGACGGTGACACCAACCTCTGTGACCAGGGTCCTTTCAACCACTCTAGCCCCAATACCCTTGGTCCCATTTAATGTGTGTGCTCTTCGCGAGGGGTTTGCCCACTGTTCCCTTAAGAAGCCAGGCTTGCCAAAGGCTTCCGTCAGCGTCCTTCCCTCAGCCCCAGGAATAGGGAAGGTGCTTATGGCATGTGCAGACCTGATATTAGGAATGGCCTCATCAGCAAGATGGAGCCCCATAAGCCAGCCCTGATCTGAGGGTAAAAAGAGGATGTGAGGCGTATCAAAGAACCTAACAGGCCAAAGAAAGATCCATCCTTGAATGTAGCTTTATCAGCTGAGGCTGCCATAACAGGCTCTGATAGACTGGGAGGCTTAAACGACAGAAATCGATTTTCTTACAGCTCTGGAGGCCGGAAGTTTGACATCACGGTGCCAGTAGCTACGGTGTCTGTGAGGTCTCTCTTCCTGGCTCGCAGACGGCCATCTTCTTGCTGTGTCCTCACGTGGCCTTTCTCTGTGTGCGTATATGGAGAGGGAGCACACACTCTGCTGTCTCTTTATAAGGACACCAGTCCTGCTGGATCAGGGCCCTGCTCTTTGGGCCTCAGTTAACTTTATTTACCTTCTCAAAAGCCCTGCCTCTAAACGCAGTCGTGCTGGAGGTTAGGGCCTCTGTATGTGAATGTGGGCAGGGGTACCACTGAGTCCACAGCGGTAAATAAAAATATGCCACATTGGAGTGATGGTGGAGGAGGCAGGAAAGCAGGTTTGAAGCCCCAGTTGGGCAGTTCCTGTCGTTCATGTCACCTTGAGGGCTCCGGGGCTCCACCCACTTGCTACATGGGCATGAGTTCTGTGCACCAGGCAGGCGTGAGGGGAGCACAGAGCTGTTCCCCTCTCCTCTAGGATCCTCTGCTTCTCAGTTGGCAACACGCATGTGGCCATCTTCACTTTAAAGAGCTGCTCTGCTAATCAGAGGAGAGAAGGTGCACGAACACTTAAAGCAAGCCGGAGTTGCCTTGGGGTTGCCCTCATTGCGTGTCCCCTACCTCCTGCCCCGCACAGAGGTTGGGATATCGTGGGGCAGCAGATACGTGTCCGGTTTAACAACTGAGCGAAGAATAGGAGGACGAGTCAGGTGCTGGTGGATGGGAGGCGCTCCCCACCCTGAGCCAGGTTTAGCCTCTCCCTCTGGAGCACAAGGCTGATGAGAGCTAACACCCAAGGTGGGCAGGGGGGAGACCGTGAGCTTTGGGCACAGACACGTGGGTTCAATCCCGGACCCCAGCAGTTCCTAGAGGTGTGATTAGCCAACTTGTGCTCCAGTGTCTTAGTCTGTGTAAAGTGGAAGTACTAGCCTCTTCCTTGTGTGAAGATAGGATGGGGGTCCAGAAAGTTTCAAAGTTTTTCAGAGTGACTGAATACACAGTAGCTCGTGCTACGGAGATCTGGATCAGCCCCCGGGGCCAGCAGGCATTCAGAGCATTTGAGAATTAATAAGTCCTGCTTTTTCGTTGCCTTTCCCTGGCATGGGCTGTAACCCAGTGGCGCCTGATGATGGGACAGCAGGTGCTCCCATCACCATCCCTCCCCAAATCCTACATTTCGCTGGAGCGCCTCCACCATCGTCCTTCCCCTGGGCATTGCCTCCTGGGCTACTTAAGCTGCGGATGATGTAGAATCACAGTCCTTTATCCTCAACGAGGCTCCTGATGAAAGAGTGTTTAAATTTGACCGATGGCTCAATATTTTGTCCTCAAGAGGAGGCAGTGTTCCCGAGGGCCCCTCTGGCTATGCATCATTGTAATAGCCCTTCTCAGGAGCACCTGGAAGTCATCAGGAGAAAACCCGCCCCTTCTTCCAAACTTGGACTTCTCCACGTGCCCGTGGCTTCTGACAAGCCCTTGTGATTTCTGCAGACGCTTTTCTCCTGGCTCTGTCTGAAGGGCCAAGGCCTCCCTGTGGCCCTGGTAATGGCCTGATGGCTGCTCAATTATTCCACTGTCTGCTCCCGATGGCTCTTCATCCCCCATCATTATTCTGCAGGACCATGAGCCGTGGGTGCATGAACTCCTGTGGGCGGAGGCCCAGACAAGCGGCTGGATTAATGAATGTGCTTAACGGTGTTCACAGTCCAGATGGCCAGAGGTGCCATCAGGATGTCCTCTGCCATCTGGGGGTCTCGGATGGCCTTTTAGTTGGACTCAAACTAAGTTTCAAACTACACCCACTGCTGGCTGTAGCTATTCTTGACAGTAGGTCTGCACTTTACAACGTACCAAATCTGTTCTTTATTGTATGTGTAACGAACATTTCCTGTTCGCTCATTCAACACATTTATTGAGCACCTACTCTACAGCATGGAATGCACAAAGGGCTATGTGCTTCATAAAATATAAGACAGTTCTTGTCTCTTAAAAGACATGGATGCATTATCTCTGTGAATGAGAAATGAAGGCATTTGGGAAGTCCATAAGGAGAGACATTTAGTTTGGCAGGGCGGGAGCTGGAGGGTAAGGCCAGGATATCAGGTAGGCTTTGCAGAGGGGGTCCTTCCTAGGCTGAGGCTTGAAGGATGTAGAGATCTAGTCCGGCAGAGGATGGCAAAGGAAGGGAGGATGGCAGGAGGCGTGAGTAGGGGGAGGGGGCAGCACACGCAGAGGCATGGAGGTGTGGGACATGGTGGGGGGGCCACATGGGGCATCTGATTTCTCTGGGGGCAGCAGGTATATCCAGGGTGTGTCAGGAGAGGACAGTAGGCTGGCTTCCCTTGACAGGAGGCTCCTTCTCTTACCTGCCAATAAGAACACATGCATTTTCAGAAGGCTGTGGGTGGGTTCTTGGGTATAAAACCTAGAACACATCTGTGGGATGGGGTGGCCTTTTCATCCAAAGGACTGAGCAGGACCCTCAGTTGACAGTGGCCAATATATTGGTGCTCATTTCTGCCCTTTCTCCTTCCCAGCCCTGTTCCTGAGCTGCTCAAGGGCTTGGGCTCCAGAGACTATTGTCCTGCCCTGCCCCCTCCCCCCGTCACCTTTCTGCATTCTTCCCTGTCTCTTGTCAGAGCACAAAGCTGGGGGTGGGTGGGCATCTGTGTTTGCATTTGGCCTGGTGAGATGAGGGCCACTGGCCTGAGTACCAAGACCTGGGCTCCAGGGTTGGCTCAGCCTCTGCTGTCAGGTGAGACCTTAGGGAAATCACTTCACTTCCCGAGGTGGGAGATGAACCTAGATAGAATGCCTCCCCTGGATCCGCCCACCCATGATGTTACGCTTCTAAACAGATAACTCGATCTTCATTATTACACTAGTTTAATGCATTGTTAATTCCCAGGAACCCACATTTTGGCAAGTAAAATGACAAGCCAATAAAATATTTGACCACCCTGAAAGCAAAACTAGGGCAAGGGAGGTAATGACTGTGTCTTGTCTTCTAAGACCCCAAACTGCATAGACTTCGGTGTTATTAGTTACACAAAATTGGGCAAGTTACTCACTTTCTCTAACCCTAATTTTTCCTGGTAATTGATGCTACAAATAACATCTGCCTTGTGGCTAGTGCTGAGCAGGGCTTCCGTGTGTGGTTGTGCTCATTGCACACTGCTTGAGAGCACCTGGCTGGGGGGGAAATGGAGGCTGACACTGAACCCATGCCTAACTCCCCAGACCCTGAGATCTGCCTCATGTTTGTATGTATCTGATCCCTTCTGCTCTTACAAAGGTACAGTAGGGGCCGACAGCTGCTCTGGTCTTTAATTAGTCTTCATTGATTTGCTCTTCTTCTTCTTCTTTTTAAAAATTTGTTTATAGTTTATTTATTTTTGAGAGAGAGAGAGAGAGAGAGAGAGAGAGAGAGAGAGAGAGAATCGAAAGAGGGTCCAGGCTCCAAGCTGTCAGCACAGAGCCTGATGCGGGGCTTGAACTCACAAACCGCAAGATCATGACCTGAGCCGACGTCGGATGCTTAACCCACTGAGCCACCCAGGTGCCCCTGTTTGCTCTTCTTAGGAGGAAAGCTAATGTTTGAGGACCTCCTTAAACCCCAAGTCTCAGTTTCTCTGTCTGTAAAGTTATGAAAGTAAACTTGTATATCTCTGCTATTCTCATAGCAGACCTTCTATGTGATCCAGGGCAGAGAACCTCAGCTCATCTTTGAAATCTCTTATGCATTTTTTCCCCGAGCATGTGCTCAAGCTGAAGTGAGTGCTGAAGCTTGAGGTTGGTGGCCTATCCTGGTTGCATGGGCCAGTTGGGTGGAGAGAAGCATCTTGTCCACCCCAGGTTTGTCCCCACGGCCCCAAATGAAGCATGTGGATGTGTCTTGGCTGCTGATGGGACATAATTCACTTCTTGTTGGTCAGTGTCACCAAAGAAGTCTGGATGGTGCTACAAAAGCTCCTGGCAGGCTTCTCCAAGGAGCTGGAGTTGGGGGTGGACAGAGAGGATGGTAGGCTGCCTGTCTAGCCCAGGAGAACCATGCCCACCAAGGGTTCCAACCCCTTAAAGACCCAATCTTTGTAAAAATAATTTCCATTCACCATGTTTTCTTTCTTCCTCTTCCTTCTCCTACAAATTTTCTCAAACCTGAGGCTTGAAGTGGGTTAAAGCAGAATTTTCAGAGCCTCAGTGACTCAGGCAGAATCTGGTGTGGCTAGCCACCCAGTGCTTGCCTGCCTCTGAGCCCTGACCTGCAGGCTGTGGAACCCTCGCCGGGCTTGGGATCCGGTCCTGTGTTTGGTGAGGCATTGGCCGAAGCAGGCCAATTAGTGAGAACTGCCTCTGGTGGAGTGGCCGTGCCTGCCCACCGGGAACCATTTCTCAGACCTCCTCCTCGTTAGTCTTGACTTGTTCTCACGTAGTGAGAGATGTGGCACTTTGACGCTCTGACATTTGCCTCTGGCCGCGGGTTGCAGGACCACCAAGCCCAGCTGTTCTCCCTCTCTTCCGAAGCCCAAGCGTGTGATCTGCCCCACTCTGCCCAGTGCCTTTTCTGCTGCAGCTTCACAGTCTCTAACTCTGAGCAGGTGGTTTCGCTTTAGTGCAGAGACAAACTCCCACGTACCCCACTGCTTCTCCGCCTGCCTTTCCCACAGGGCCCAGCAGAGTAGCAGATCATGACTTAAAACACCGGTCCATAATGAGTATAGCAGACTGACTACTGCCAAGTCTTCATGCCCTCCTTGTCCTAGGATGGTACATCTACACCCCTCGCCATAGGATCTTGTGGCGTCTTTCTATGGAAAAGCTAGAATATTTATCTGTGCTCCATTGGCTTTGGGTATGGCCACGGGACTGCCATTAGCCACTAAAAAGCTAGTGATGTGACAAAAGCAGACTCTCTAATTGTACTTGTATCATTTTGCTGAGGCTCTTGCCCTTCTGCCATTTGCTATGAGGAGAGAAAGCTCAGAGTAGCTGCTTGCTGGTCCTGGAGAGAGATGGAGCAGACCCAAACTTTCCCCGCTCCCCAAAGCCAGGAGTAGGGCTTCCCCAGTAATCTACGGACCTAAGAGCAGAAAACGTTGCACAACTGAGGGCTTGGAGTTCTTCATTACACAGCAGTATTGGAAAGAATCCAAACCCAAACCCAAAAGTTGTGACTGCGAGGGATCAATTTGGTGTGGGGCCTGTGTCATTTTCTTTACCAGCTTCATTGGATGCTTGGTGGGAGCACAGTAGGCACACTAGCAACAGTGTGCTTAATGGAAATGGGAACAGAGAAGGTAAACTCCAGTGGACTCGCCATGCCTGGCTGGCCCTCCGTTCCCAATGTGGAGACCAGACTCCCACTAATCCGTTCCCAATCCAGCAGAATCTACTGGCAAGTTGTAGCCTACAATTGTGTGTGCCATCTCTCAATTTGAAAGTAGTGAATCAAGTTTGTATACCACTCTACAGGCAAAACAAAACCACATACTCTGACTAGCCCACTGATCACCAGTTTGCAGCCTCTGGTTGGTCCACCGTGAATGGACCCCTTCTCCCAGCCCTTGGCATTGACTAAAATTCTCATCGGAGGATCTAAGAATGCAGAATAGCAGTCAGTCTAATGGCGTCTCCTGTTCGTTCCCTGGCCAGTGGTCCTTTGGTGCTGTTGAAGTAGTTGAGATCTAACCAAGACCACTAGATGGAGAATCGGAGTTGTGAGTTTGACTCTGGATCCTGTTCCTCGCTTGACTTCCTGTGTGACATTGAGTGAGTCACTTTCTCTCTCTGGCCCTTAGTTTGCCCATCTGTATAATGACTCTATCACTTATACACTGAGAAGCTGGGGATAAATTTCCTCACCTCTCTGTGCATTAGCATCCTCATCTAAAATGGGACATCGCTGCTCACCTGACAGAGTTTACCTAGGATTGAATGGTAATAACTGAAGCCGTTAGCACGCTGCCTGGCACACAGAGTCCACTGGATGTTCACTGTTGGCTCCTGCTATTGATAAGTATTAACAACAACAATAATAAATGAAAAATGTGGCCTGGGATTCTCTTCCAGGATCTGGGGACAAGAATTGGCATATAGAGATCTGGGGCCGCTGTCCTAATTCTAGCACAAATGCACGGTGCTCGGATTTCCTCCGTGTGCTACCTGGCATCCCACTACATCCTTTCATTCCCCGCCCAACCCCTCGTGCCCCCCACTAGATTCGTACTCGTGATTTCTTTGTTCACGGCCACTTTGCACGCTTGTTTTCCACATCCAGCCTGGAGCTTGTGCCTTTGACAGTTTGTCTGATGGCAGAAGGTTCTCCTTGATCTCCCACCCGCAGGATGCTCTTCTGTAGGGGGTTTCCTGCTGAAACAGAGGAGGGACCCCTCCCTCTGCCAGTGTGGTGCTCATGTAAGCTTCTAAACTCTGTAGCACCCCACCCGTGTCTCCCTTCCTAGGCCAGGACAGGTAGTACGTATTTGGAAGGTCAAGGGTTGAGCCAGGGCCTCGTAGACATCCCCATCTGTGTCCCTCCCTGTTCTTCCATCCCCATCCCTTCTTGGTGTCTGAAGGACATCCTCCGTGCCTTTGCGGAATGAGGTTGGCAGTGACCAAAACTGGAACAACACAGCCCTTCCCTTCCAAGGAAGGACTCTGATTGGCTGCCCTTACACGGGTCACTTTTGCTGGAGGGACGAAGAGCTGGGTGGGACTGGGCCTGGCTGTAAGCCCATCGCTGCGACATGTGTGTGTGTGAGGCGTATTGTCCCCAGCATTTCCTCTAGAACCCTACAGCAGGGTAGGCGTGGGGCTCTCTGAAGACGAGCTGGGCTGCCCACGAATGCTCTGCCTGCCTGTCCCGTCCAGGTCATTGTGCAAATGCCTCAAGTCACTCATCTTGGTTCTTCATAGAGTCCATAGGACAACTCTGGGTGAGGGGAGATGCCAGTGGGGCTCTTTATTGCAGGGATGGCTAACATACATTGCCACAGGATTCACAGCACCAGTGACCTCTGGGATGATGAGAGAATTATGCACGTTTTTGCACGAATGCAGAATAATCTGGCACACATGTATAGAAAGCAGAGGCCTGGGTAGTGTGTAACATAAAGGCCCCCTATGTTCAGGTGGTAGGGAAAGCCTCCCCCCCCACCCCCAAATGGGAGTCATCTGGCAGCACGTTCCTTGCCTCTGGTCTGTCCCTACTCCACCCCCTCTGTGACTCCTCTGGCTTAGGTCACATCTTCACCTGTCTGGACTACCTGGGCCTACCACCACCTGCTGCCTCTGTCCTGCCCACAGACCCGCAGGTGCAGGTCTTAGGTCCGCTGCCTACAAACTTCTGCCTGTTCTTGTTACCCAACACAAAGTCTCAGCAACTTAGTTTGGTTATGCACGACCCCTAATGAGCTCACTTTTGCTGTCTGTTCCAGACAGAAATGGCACAAGTAGGAGTGCAATTGGCCTGAATTTGAGTCTTTTTTTTTTTATTGGTTATTTATTTTTGAGAGAGACAGAGACAGAATGTAAGTGGGTTAGGGGCAGAGAGCGAGGGAGACACAGAATCCAAAGCAGGTTCCAGGCTCCGAGCTGTCAGCAGAGCCCGACGCGGGGCTTGAACTCACGAGCTGTGAGATTGTGACCTGAGCTACGTCACATGCTCAACCGACTGAGCCACGCAGGTGCCCCGGGTCTTTTTTTTTTTTTTTTAATGTTTTTCTTAGAAAGAGAGAGAGAGAGAGAGAGAGAGAGAGAGAGAGAGAGAGAGAGAGATAGAGCGCACACACGAGTCAAAGAGGGGCAGAGACAGAGAGGGAGACACAGAATCTGAAACTGTCAGCACAGAGCCCGACGTGGGGCTCAAACTCAGGAACAGTGAGATCATGACCTGAGCCGAAGTCGGACACTCAACCAACTGAGCCACCCAGGTGCCCCTGGATTTGGGTCTTTTTGATGCCTTTATTACCCATGTGATTTTGGACTTGACGTTCATCATGCCTGAGGCTCAGCCTCTTGTAAAATGGAGTTAAAATCTTTGTCCTTCCCTCTTTCTCTTCTCTCTCTCATCTCTCCCTCCCTCTGTCCTCTGTCTCTCCCTGCCCTGCACACACACACCTTGCAGTGATCAGGGGGCAGCGTCTAGTGCAGGTCAGAGCACCGGGAGCAGCGAGGGTGTGGCAGGGAGCTCCATGAGTGCCCATTGCCATGGGGACTTCACTGCCCTGTCCCCTTGTTGTATGATAAAGAATTTGGTCATCGTTGTGGGTTGTCGGCACAGAGCTTCTAGAACCCTTGGAGTTGCCCAAGTGATAGAGTATCCTGGTAATTCTTGAGCCCCTTGGATCACACCTGAATTTATGCTAACGTGATTAGATGACTCAGGGTGGGGGCCGATGGCCAGAAAGAACAACTGTGATTGGATGTTTGGGGTTTTGAACCTGCCTGACCCTTGGGGAGTGAAGAAAGCTTGGAGGTTGAGTTACCCAACTCAGAGCAGATACCCACCTGTCAGAGGCTTTTTCCCTCCATTTCTTATATGGAAAATTCCAAATACATGCAATTAGAATAATATGACCAACTCACATTCATCACCGGCTTCAAAAGGCACCAACTTCCTGTTGTTCTCACTTTGTCATTTACTGCCTCTGCCACACAACTTTCAAAGGCTCTCTACGGTCTCTGCAGAGGGGACCAAGGTGCCCACTGAGGTCAAGAACCTGGAGACTTGACCAAGGTCATCCTTCAGAGAGCGCGGCAGCCCTGGGGTGTAGCTGCCTGGCATCAGTGACTTGTATGCAGACGAAAATGAAATGAGAAATGCACTCACATAAAAGCTGAATTGGCACGACATACAAATTTACAGAGAGAACTGCATGTCATTGGAAGTAATAAGACCGCCGTTGTTTGGGAGACGGCAGTTGGGAAGGAGCTCACGTCCCCTCAGCCAGTACTTGGGTTTATCCAGTAGCCCGGTGTTAGTTCCCCAACTGTGTCTCCGTGAATGTTGGCTGGGCTTGACTCCACGCCTCCATGGGGAGCTGGATATTAGCAAGGAAGAGGTCATGGGTGGGTGTGTGAGGGCAGGGTAGGAAAGAAAGTGGTTCTAACATTTTCTGATATATCTTCTCTTAAAAATTTTGACTCCACCCTTCTTCGCTTCCTCCCTTCCCCCATTACTTCCTTCCTAACTGTCTGTGGAGCTCTGGCTCTGTGCCAAAGGCTGGGCTGGATGGTGTGTGCGGGCAGTGAGGATGACGAGTAGAACGATAGGAAGTAATAACAGGCAGTTACGTGGCCGATTATGTGGCAGGCACAGTTGCACGTGTTCCGCATGTGTTCACTCGTTAATCTTTATACCAAAACTGTTGCCGTCAATTAAGTTTTCTGTTTTATAGGTGAAAAAACTGAGAAACAGAGAGGTTGGGTCATTTGTCCAAAGTCACACAGCTACCGGTCATGTCGAAAGGAATTAGACACCTGGATCCAGCTTATGTGGCCGCGTGCAGGGATAATCTGAGCATCAAACAGTACATTGTGAGTTCGTGATTGATGGTAGTCCAGGAGCGAGGAGAGAGACGTTCTTCTTTACAGAAGAATGCCTGCTAGGGACCACAGGGTGCCAAAACCATTGGGCCAAAGGTGTGGAACGGGATATTAACAGGATTCCAAAGAATCATCCCACAGATGAACTACATATGCAGTGGGGAAGTGGACCTTCATGGTGGAGATATCTGGTAGTCATCGCAATAACTCAGTGATCCAACTTAGCATCACCAAGAATGCGCAGACATGACATTATGTGCCTCCTGTGTGAGGCAGTAAGAAGTGCCATGTGTGATGCCATCCGTGTGATGTTCTTGCCAACAAAGTTTACTCCGCATTGAATTGTGAAAAAAAACAAGTAGACAAATCTGTAATGTGGGGCCTTCTGCAAGATTGCTGGCCTGGATTTTACAAACACAAAGAAAGTCATTGTCCATGCGAAAGAAACGAAAAAGCTATTGGTGGGAGAGAGTGTGTGCATAGTGTGTATACTCGTATGTGTATGTGTGTGAGTGTGTGTATATAGATACATATGTCTATATGTATGGTTATGTGTATTTAGGTGTATTTATATATGTATGTGCATATGTGTATGTGTGTATAAGCATGTGTCTGTGTATACATGCATGTATGTATAAATAGGCATATGTGTATATATGTGTGTGTATATAGGCATGTGTGGGTGTATATACAGGCATGTCTATATGTATGTGTAGAGAATATACAAGTATGTGTATACGTAGATTTATGCATGTATCGCCCAGATATGCATACGTGTGGACATGTGTATATACATGCATGTGTGTGAATGTGTGTGTTTATATGTACGTACTCGTGTATGTATTTCAGGGAAGTGCTTTTCAAACTTAAACATGGCCACAAAGTACCCGGAGACCTTGTTAAAGTGCAGATTCTGATTCGGAATGTCAGGGGGAGGCCTGAGACTCTGTATTTCTAACACTACCTAAGGTGATGCCACACCAGCTGGTCTCACGGCTGCACGCTGAGTAGAAGAAGTCAAGATTAAGAGAGATTCAAGAACATGACTGCCACATATGATGCATGAACCTTCAACGGTCTTAGACGCAAACACTGCAAATGATACTTCGTAGTTTTTCAAAAGGAATATTTGGGGAAATTTGAATGCAGCCTATTTCTTAGATGAAATTATAAATTGAGTGTTAAATTTCTTAAATTCTTTTATAGGAGAACGTCCTAATTCTTGGGAGATGCAGGCTTAAATACTTACCTTCAAATGGTTTACACCACACATACACACACGTGAGCAAAGAAGAGGTATAAAACATTGAGTGCTCATGATCAAATGAAGGGGCTGTGAGAGTTCATTGTACTATTCAATTTTTCAGTAGGATTGAATATTTTCAAAGAAAAGCTTGGAGAAAATGAAGTGGGGGTAAGGCGACCGGTCGTTCGCGCTGTGTGAGGAGAGCAGATGGGTCTTGCCAGTTCAGGGGGTGAACCTGGGGCGGGCGGGATGGCACTCTGAGTGCGGGGCCCCTCCTTTTCCTCCTCCCTCCCCTCTTCATTCTTCCTTATTCCACCAGCCAGGGAGGGAGCTTATGAAATGCTCCCGAGGCTCCTGGTTTAGAGCCTTCGGGGACCTCGTCTCATAAGTGGGTTTGCTTCTCCTTTTTCTGCAGGCTTAGGAGTTCGTGTCCAGGGCTCTACGTCAGCCAGTTCCCATCCACTTGTTTTCTTCCTTCCGATGTTGCCATTCCTTTCTCCTTGCTCCTTCTCCTCATGTTTGCTGTTTTTTAATTCTTCAAAAAGCTTTACTTTTTGAGCAGTTGTAGGTTTGCGGGAAAAGTAGGGTTCCATGGGCCCCCTGCTGTACCCCGCCTGCTGTCAATGCCCCAGTCCGTGGTTTGTTTGTTACAACTGATGATCCTGCATCAACGCGTCATTATAGCTTATATCAGCGTTCCCTCTTGGGGTGGCGCTTTTATTTTTAAAATCCTTAAATCCTTATTTTTAAAATCCCCCACCTGCAGAGGGAGTGAGCCCGCCTCACACCCAGGAACCCCCCCCCCCCCCCCCCCCCCCCCCCCCCCCCCCCCCC
>NW_026057589.1:6069512-6217588 GCF_023721935.1 Panthera uncia | reverse complement strand
CCCCCCCCCCCCCCCGCCTTGGTCCCCATCACCAGCTCTTCCGCTCCTGTGCTCGGAGCGTGTCTTCGTCTCTCCCCACTTCAGCCCGCACCCTGCCTCCTTTGCCCCACTTGAATGGATCCTCGCTTGTGAGTCACGCGTCTGTTTTGAAATTAACTGGCCTGGCCAGGGGGTGACACAAAGCCGGAGCGGAGAGCCTCTGATGCGGTGCCTTGCTCCGTCTCTGACAGGGAAACTCCATCTGTGGCTGGCTGCGGAGGCTTTCCTCTTTTGAAGTGGGCTTTCTGCTCTGTGAAATATTTAATGAAGGTGTGTTGCAGATGGGGCTTGAGGAGGGCTCAGCGTCTACTGGCCTCCCTTCTCAAGTGTCCTGCTCCCTGGTTCCCTAACAAAGAGCCCAGATGTGCCAGGAGCGCTGGCTGGCGCTTCAGGGCCCCGAGGCGGTGTGTTCTCTCCTTCTCGGTCAGGTGGATGCTGACCTTTCCAGAACCTGCGGCCCAGTGCTGCGCTGACCCCGCTCGCAGGCATCCACATCCTCTCTGCGGAAGCGTCTCTGGGTTTGTGATCTCCAGAATGAAACCTTCCTTCCTGCTGTCTGCTCTGGATTTACCCAGCTTTGCACTCGAGAACGTTTGTGCTTTCACCCTCAGAGGGCAGAACAGAGGGGCTCCCTGCGATGGGAACTTTCTTTTACCATTTTCCCCTATTCCGTTTAATTGCTTCTTACCCAATTTGGTTCTGACATACATAGAGCAGCCCCCATCCTTTTTTCTACAGGCCCCTTTGTGTTGTTTCTTAGCTAGTTTCTCTTCAAAGGGATGTGTTCGTGTTCACCATCCTCCCAAGCTTCACTTTGCAGGAAGACCCAGCCCCCTTCCTGATCCAGCCTGCTAGGAGGTGGATAAGGGGCCCTTTTCTCAAACAGGATTCAGCCATGTCCCTTCCTAGCTTAAAACGCTTCACTGGTTCTACCACAAGGAATAGAATCAGATCCAGCTTAACCCACGCCAGGTGTTCAGGAGACATTTGTTCCCTGTGCGAATCCATGTCGCGTCCACTGCCTGCCTTTCTCAGCTGACAGCCCGTGCCTCGCTGACTCATACTATACGTTTGCAAGTGCCAGACTCTGTTCTGTTCCCCAACATCTCGTGCTGTTCCACCCCTCTGTTCACTGGCATGTATCGGGTGACTGCCATGCATCAAGTATTCTAGGTCAGGACCGTCCAGCAGAGATAGGAGAGCCGCACACATTTTCTGATAGCTACGTTAAAACAGGTAAAAAGAAAAAGGTGAAATTAAGTTGGGGGGCCGTATCGTTGACCCACAATATTACATTAGTTTCAGGTGGACACCATAGTGACTGCACAAGTTTATGCCTTATGCTGTGCTCACCAGTGTAGCTGACTGTGTCCCCATCCACGGGATCACGATATTCTTGACTGTATTTCTTACGCTGTCTTTTCATTCTGTGACTTATTCTTTCTGCATGCCTGTCCCTCCCTCTCCTTTCCACCCATTGTGCCCATGCTCCATCCCCCTCTTCTCCAGCAGCCATCAGTTTGTTGTCATTATTTATAGGTCTGATTCTGCTTTCTGTTTATTCGGTTCTGTTTTTGTTTTTGTTTTAGATTCCACTTATGAGTGAAATCATATCACATTTGTCTTTCTCAGCCTGACTTGCATCACTTAGCATAACACCTTCTAGGTCCATCCATGTATTCTCAAATGGGCTTGTCTCATCCTTTTTAATGGGTGTGTAATATTCCAATTAATGGTGTGTGTGTGTGTGTGTGTGTGTGTGTGTGTGTGTATGCACGCACCTGTGCACATGGATGTGTGTGTGTCTATCACATCTTCTTTATCCATTTTTCTAATGATGGACATGCAAGTTGCTTCCATTTCTTGGCTATTAGAAATAATGCTGCAGTAAACATGGGGATGCATCCGTATTTTTGAATTAATGTTTTTTTTTCCCTTTGGGTAAATACCCCATAGTGGAATTATTGGATCATATGGTATTTCTGCTTTTTGAGGAACCTCCATACTGTTTTCCACAGTGGCTGCACCAGTTTATGTTCCCAACGGTGCCTGAGAGTTCCTTTCTCTCCACATCCTGATCAGGACTTGTTATTTCTTATCTTTATTTTAGCCATTCGGACATGTATAGGGCAATATCTCATTATGAGAGTAATTTTAATTTATTTTAACTTGATATGTCTAAATGATTTCTACATTTTTTTTCAGTTTATTTATTTTGAGATAGTGCAAACAGGGGAGGGGCAGAGAGAGAGGGAGAGAGAATCCCAAGCAGGCTCTGCACTGTCACTGAGGAGCCTGATGCCAGGCTTCAACTCACAAACCGTGAGATCATGACCTGAGCTGAAACCAAGAGTCAGACGCTTAATCAACTGAGCCACCCAGGCACCCCTCCATGTATTAATACAAAAATATTAATGATATTTAAAAATCTGTTGTTCATATTAAGTCTTGGAAATCCAGGGTATAGATTGTACAAAGAGGACATCTCAGCTAGGATTGGCCACATTTCCAGTGCTGTGTATAGTGCCTGCTGTATAGTACAGCTCTAGGAGATGAGATACAGCAGTTAGCAGGGTATTAGAGTCCCTGCCTTCACAGACTTGACATTCTAGTTGGGGAAAGAAACAATAGAAAACAAAGCAATATGGCCTATGATTTGGGGTGGGTCTGTTTTCTGTGTCACTCTACCCACCATTCACTAAGCTCTAAGCCCCTGGGACTCTGCCTCTGTATCAGGTGCTGGCTAAGACCACGTGATGAAGGACTGAAGCTCATCAGCCCCTTACTATCTGTGATAGACAGAGTGACAGCCCAATGGTGTCCCTGTCCTAGTCCCCGGGACCTTAAGTGAGAAAAGGGCCTTGGAAGATGTAATTAAGGCTAAAGACTGTGAGAGGGGGGAGATTATTCTGGATTATCCAGGATGGCCCAATCTAATCACATGACTATTTAAAGCAGAACACTTCTCCTGGGTGCAGAGGACCAGAGAGCTGGCATCGTGGAAAAGACAGGGTATGTATTGCTGGCTTTCGTGATGGAGGACGAAGCCATGAACCAAGGAACATGGTGGCCTCCGTAAACTGGCAAAAGCGAGGAGACAGAATTTCCCTTAGAGCTACCAGAAAGGAATGCGGCCTGACTTTAGCCCACTGAGACTCACGTTGGACTTCTGACCTACAGAACTATAAGATAATAAATGTGTGTTTTAAGCCACTAAATTTGTGATAATTTGTTATGGCAGCAATAGAAAACTAATACAGTAGCTTTGGGATTAAGTGATGAATAATTCACCTCCCTGAGATTCAGAAATCAGTTATATCTACCTCATGGGATTTTTCAGTGGATAAAAAATGAGAGAACAGCCGTAAAGCACTTAGTTCAGTGCCCAGCCCATCATAAGTGCTCGCTTACTGTCCACTGAAGCTACAGGTACTGCTGTAGTTTCTTAAAGTGGTCGGCCTGGAGCAGGGACACCATCAATGTCTGCTGGATGAACGCCGAGTGGACCTTCCATGACACCGTCGTTGGCTTCTTAGCGATCATCTGCTCTGTTCTTTTCCAGGGTGTGGAACCCAGGGGGATTTGAGTGGTACACAGTCAAACATGTTTTACGTGAGTAGTTATGCATTTTAATGTGTGCTGGGAAAATAGGGCTGGATAATCAGATCTGTTATTCACAGATAAAGGACAGTAAAATCGAGCCTCTTTCTAAAAAGTGTTGGGGGTGGGCTGGGTGTGGCTCTGAGGCAGATTCAGCTCTCTACTCCCTGCCCAGCGCCCCTGCTCACTTACTGCGCTGTTTTGAGTTGGGACCGGCCGTTTGGGTTCTTTAGGAACCAATACTCAATCTTCAGGCATGGAAAGCTTTTCAGTTGGATCTCACTCATGTTAGAGAATTAAAGAACATCCTTGGCTCAGCCTCAGCCCAGCCTTACTTATCTGGTCTCCAACCAAGAAATAGGAAATGTGCACTCAGGACCTTTGTATTAGGCTGAACTCTTTTTGGTTGTTCAAGACTAAAATCTCTCTAGAGCCAGCAGAGGCAGAGGGATATTTGTTGGCTTATGGGTGACAAGGTAGGATTGGACAACCAAACCATAGGAAGGACAAAGATGGAGCTAGGCTTTGGGCACTACGTATGTCAGGGGCTCTGCCATTTCTCTGTTCCTCTCTCGGCTCCGCTTTCTCCTGTGAATGGTTTCCCGCTGCTGCTGGTTTTCATGACTTAGTCTCTTTTCTTCTGTCACCAGATAGCAGAGAGAATTTGGCTCTGATTTCCAGTTCCAGTGTGGAAAAAAAGTCCCAGAGAGGGACTGTGATTGGTTGGCCTTGGGTTGAATGTTCAACCATGGACCGGTTTTATTGGTCAGACTTGGTTTGAATGTCTAACTCTGGACCAATCAACTGTTTCCAATGGAGATGGGATGGGGCTGAGGCCAAGGAAGAGCATGGCTGCCTTCTCTGAAGCCACAGGATGCTGTTGTGCAGAGAAGGTGGTGGTCGGATGTGGTAGTCCCACCTAGGTAGAGGCAACTTCTGGACCACCTTGTGGACCTGCCAAGCTTGCTTGCATAGCTCAGACTTCTGCTTTCATATGTACTTGTCTTTTTTAATCTCAAGAATATTTCTAACTCCTCTAAACCTCAGTTCCCCCGTCTATAAAAGAGGAAATTTTGATACTTATTTTGTAAGAGGTTATATGGATTGTGGGAAATAACAGGTGAAAATTATCTAGTGCACAATAGGGGATCAAGAAATTTTTTCTTCTTTTCTTTCCCAAGTGGCCAATTTTTCTCCTGGATTTTTGCTTAAGAAGCAGATTTCTCTGCTCATGATTGAAATCCTTCTCTTATTATTTCCTCCTGTTGATTGGAAAGAAGCAAAACTAGTTCCCTGCTATAATTACTTCTAAGACTGGTTTTAAAACATACTGGGTTAATGATAATTGGAGAACACCTAGGACATCAAAAAAATATGTAGGTCACACTAATAGTGACTGCTGAAGTTCCTGAAATAAACATGATGGAAACTGTCTAGGGAAATGAACATTATACAAACTGCTGAACCGAATTTGGAGGGGATGGTGAAGGGAGGAATCTGTATCTTCTGGGGAAAGTGCCTCAGGAGGCTGGCCTCTGACCATGGGTCTCAAGCACTGAAGGGCTTGTATGTGGTCCGGAGGGGAGGTCTGTATTCAGAAGGGTCTCTGGTCTGGTGTCTTGCGGGATATCTAGGCGAAGGCCTTCAACACTTGATGGACTTGTGCAGACTGGTCAGGCTGAGTAATAATGATATGAAGAAAGGTTTTTGAGAATGGAAGAAACTCCTCTTTCAAGGAGATGAGAGTTTGGGAAACTTTGGGGTCACATAGACACTACATGCTGGGGAAATAATCAGATCGTCTTTAAAGTAGGCTTTAAAAAAGGCAAGGTAATGGGTTTAGAGTGCTAAGACAGAAAAGAGGTCATGAAAGAGCTGGGTAGGGAGGGAAGCACTAAAGAGAGAGCCCATTCCTTCACCCCGCACATTCCTCTGTCCCTTCATCTGTCAACCATCCATTCATCGATCCTCTTGTCCACCCGCCTTACCTCCTCCATAATTCGCTTCTATTGGTCTAAGGTGAGGAAAGGGTTAACTAGTCCATGCTGGAGAAATGGAAATGAATTGGACAGGACCTTTTCTACTTCACCCAGTTCACAATCAGATATTTTGCACAATATGCAGTGGAGAAAAGACCATACTTAAATAAGAAAACAAGGAAAAATATTTAGAATACACAGCACATACTAGAAAACCTGATCCATCAACTCAATTACCTTTGCTTAATTTTTTCTTTTCCATGAGCTTTGCTCTACAAATAGTGTTTGATTTTTCTGGGGAAATTTGCCAGATTTACCTTGAATTGGGGAATTCAGAACAGTTATTCTCCCTGAAGTATTGCTTCCCTGCTACTTCCTTACCCTTCAAAAAATACTGCATCTGGACCTGCTAGAAAAGACTAAGACCCGGCCAGGCTGGTCCTGACTCACCATTGATGAGAGGTGACATGAGTAAATGGATGAATGCTTGCCTGGGACTTTGGAGCCTGGGCTTTGAGTCCTTACACTGTCCCTTTGAGCAGTCACTTTCTCTCTCTGTGCTGGGCTATACCGTTCTCAGCTTCGCCCATCCTGAGATTCTTCCCCTTGGTGTCTCTGTTTTCCTTGGCCTTGTGTTGATACCTATGGAGCATCAATCTCCACACCCCTCCCTCCAGGAGACAGAGTTTTGCGTGGTAGATAAGTCGGCAGATATTTGAATGAGTTGCTTCATGCTACTTCCTTATAAAATATATGTCCCTTTGCTGCCCACATAAAAGGCCAGTGGTACCCAGCATGCTTAGAGGACACCAAATCTAGCTGAGAACAGAAGGAAAAGCCATATGGCCCTTTAAAAGCATCTAAGTGTTCCTACAGTATGCCAACCTTGGTATGAGGCCCTGGCCTCTACTGACCGGGTAAGACCCAGTCCTGCCCTTGAGGAACACACATTCTACCACGGAGGCGGGCACAAGTACCAATGCTGTGGAAGAGGCTCCATGGAAATGCATCCAGATGCAGAAGACAGAGCAGGGAAGGGCTCCCAGCTGAGACACCGTTAAGCAGGAGTTTGAGACATGGCTAGTAAGATCAGTACAAGGAAATAGGGAAGTGTGGACTCTGCACAGAGGAAGATAGGAAAACTATGGAGTGGAGGTTTTCTTTGCAGGTAGGTGGGTGCTGTTGGCCTTTGGGGCTCAAATGAAGACCTAGCAATCAAGAGCCAATTTCATAAAGGCCTTGAACATGAAGCGAAGGAACTTCAGTTTTGTCTTGAATGTAAAGAGATATTGAGGGGTTTTAAGAAGGGGATGAGATGGTGTCTTAGTTTGGGTTCCCCTGAAAGCAGAGCCTAAGATGACCTGGAGGCATGTGTTTTGTTGGGAAGGCGAACCCAGGAACCAGAAGGAGTGTGGAAAAGGGATGCGGGGAAGGAAGAATGCAGAAACCACGCGTGCGATTGAGCCGGTAACCACAATGGGCAAGGCAGACCTCAACCTTGCCGGGACTCTTGCAAAGAACCACGTAGGGGCGCCGGGGTTGGTTAGTCGGTTGGGCGTCTGACTTTGGCTCAGGTCATGATCTCATGGTTCGTGGGTTCGAGCCCCTCGTTGGGCTCTGTGCTGACAGCTAGGAGCCTGGAACCTGCTTCACATTCTGTGTCTCCCCGTCTCTCGGCCCCTCCCCTGCCCATACTCACTCTCACTCTCACTCTCTCTCTCTCTCTCTCTCTCTCTCTCACACACACACACACACACACAAATAAATAGTTAAAAATATCTTAAAAAAAAAAAAAGAACCATGTAGAATTTCTTCAGTTGTTCTACTGAAGAATGGGAGCCGGGGGCCTCGATGCGCTGACTGCCATCCTCCATTGGTTGAAGGTTGCCCTCAGTGGCAATGGTTCTTTGCGCTTCAGGCTGCTTACACAGAAATAGGTCTGTCTGCATTTCGTGCCCAGCCCTCACTGTGTCTGTCAGAGCACTCCCCCCTTGTGGCCACGCGGAGCAGATCACCATAGACCCCAAAGGACCGTGCCTGATCTTCCTCTGCCTCACCTCTGCCTTTTGCGGTACTCTTTTTTAGAGTCAAATGAGTTTTAGTTGACGATGGGTTCCACTAGTTTTGCAACTTCAGAGCAAGCCCAGAGGTAAGAAAACAGTGCACTTGGGGCGCCTGGGTGGCTCAGTCGGTTGAGTGTCCAACTTTGGCTCAGGTCATGATCTCACACTTTGTGGGTTCGAGCCCCACATCAGGCTCTGTACTGACTGCTTGCTCAGAGCCTGGAGCCTGCTTCAGATTCTGTGTCTCCTTTTCTCTCTGCCCCTCCCCCGCTCATGCTTTGTCTCACTCTGTTTCTCAAAAATGAATAAATGTAAGAAAAAAAAACAGTACACTTGAGTTGGGATATTGAATCTGTGCATGAGACTGTGCATCATAGCTACCCTTAACTCAGGTGAGCTTCAGGGATGGGGGATATCTACTATGTACATGGTGTGATCTGCTTTTTAGAACGTCACTTTGGTCTCAGTAAGGAGTATGGATTGGAGGGAGAAAGACTGGCAGTAGCAGACATATTTTATGGGAGAAAATTCTGTAGTAGTTACCTCAAGTTCAGTCAAAGCTATGTGACTTGAATGTTGTCAGTGTTGAGTTTCTTCTCTAGGAGAAACCCTGGGGAAATGGTGGGAGTGGTTCCCTGCAAGGGGAGTATTGAAGGTGAGGAGGCAAAGTTATCCTGGTCTATATTAAAGGTTATTTGTCTCTCAACTCACTGGGTCTTGAAACTTTTATCCCTGGAGGTGATCAGCAGAAAGATAAATGGTCAGATACCAAGGAGACACTTGAAGTTTTGACCATTCCCCATTTCCAGAACCCCTAGAAGGCAGGTAAATATTTATGGACCTAGGGCAACTCCCAGTTATAGAATTGAAACTTTTATCTTATTGCAGTGGTTCAATTCAGGCACTCACCTTGTTGGGGAGAAATTAAAGATTAAATCAGAGTTTTCAAATATCCTGTGGGGTATATTGCTATAAATGCAGAACACCCATATCAGATGCCTTTGGTCCAGAAAAAGAAAGGTTACATTATTTTTTTTTCCTTGTGGAGAAATAACATTTAGATCATACAGAGCTTTGGCTTTTCCTTTTCCAGGGTCTACCATGTAATTGGGGTAATTCTTATCTTTCTTTTATATTTTCTACCTGCTGCTTGGAGGAAAAAGCTCGTCTCTTCTTTGAAAAGTATCTTTCCTTTGACTTCAGGGCAGAGATTTCTTGCCATGCTCTGCCCACCCCCCCCCCCCGCCCCCAAATGCTAGGAAACTCAGGACACAGCAGGGTCTGCAGAGCAATCACTAAATGTATGCTTCTCACTGGAAGCACTTGGGCCATGACTATGGAGTTGACCTCTGTGGGAGCTGAAGAGAGTTTAGTCCTAGTCCTGCAACTAGGTTGTAAAAGGATCTACAATTATAGGTGTGCTGCCCGAGTTATCAGTTGCATGTAACTAATGCCTGTCTGTCTTCAGTGCCTCTATCAGAGCACTTCATCCGTGTAGACCTGCAGAGTATATGGCCACAGATGCCTAAGGACCATGACCTTTCTTCTGCCTATTCTCTCCCTTATTTTTTTTTTTTTAGAGTCCTATGAGCTTTAGTTAGTCTTTTCCCTACGGACAGCCAGTTGAATCCCCTTAGAGAAACAGTTCCAGCACATTAGTTTCTGTTCATGGAATATAGCCATCAAGGAAAGCTTCCTTTCAATGGTCTTTTCATAGGATTCTATATTTTGCATTGTAGTAGGTGCTCAATAAACATTTGCGAAATGAACAAATGAATGAAAGAGCAAATGAATGGGCTAAAACAAGGTGCTAGGTGCTGGAGAGGAAGGCACTAAAATATTAATGGCAGTTAGGACCAGCGACATCATTAATGAGGCACAGCACAAAATGAAAATTCATGGCTCCTTATTAGTAAATTATTAAGAGATTCAGAACGGCAACAGCAGAGCGTTAAATCAAGCACAGGACCCTTCTCAACATGAAGCCCTTTGTGACTGCACAGGTTGACTATCCATTCAACTGGTCTTGATGGTGATTATCTTTGAGGAGTGGGATAATGGAGTAACATATTCCATATGTAGAAAGATCTCTATAATAAACGCTGGAGAGCGTGCGGAGAAACAGGAACCCTCTTGCACTGTTGGTGGGAATGCAGACTGCTGCAGCTGCCCTGGAAAACCGTGTGGAGGTTCCTCAAAACATTAAAATTAGATCTACCCTATGACCCAGCAATAGCACTGCTAGGAATTTACCCAAGGGATACAGGAGTCCTGATGCATAGGGGCACTTGGACCCCAATGTTTATAGCAACACTTTCAACAATAGCCAAATTATGGAAAAAGTCCAAATGTCCATCAACTGACATGGATAAAGAAGATGTGGTTTATATATACAATGGAATACTACTTGGTAATGAGAAAGAATGAAATCTGGCCATTTGTAGCAACATGGATGGAACTGGAGGGTATTATGCTAAGTGAAATAAGTCATACATAGAAAGACAGATACCATATGTTTTCACTCATATGTGGGTCTTGAGAAACTTAACAGAAGACCATGGGGGAGGGGAAGGGGAAAAAAAGAGAGAGAGAGAGAGACAAACCATAAGAGACTCTTAAATACTAAGAACAAACTGAGGATTGATGGGGGGGTGGGGGAGAGGGGAAAGTGGGTGATGGGCATTGAGGAGGGCACCTGTTGGGATGAGCACTGGGTGTTGTATGGAAACCAATTTGACAATAAATTATATTAAAAAAATAATGATCTACATATGCCTATCCATACAGGAAGATACCTTAAAACAAAACAAAACAAAACAAAACAAAACAAAACACCCCCCAAAAAGAAACAGGAAAGAGAGTTACTCTAAAACAAAGCCTATAGAATTAAGAGCAGCTATGTGTACTCTGGACCATGAAGCAAGAGATCTGGATTCTCATCTGGATTCTCTTACCTCATGGCCCTTGATCAGTCTTGTCTACTATTTCTCGACTGCCCCTCACTCCCTGCAGCACAATTACTGGAATGGCAAGGAAGAGGTCGGAGGCTGCCTCCTGCCCCGTTGTTCTTGGATGCTAAGATTATCAACAAGAAAACGCACCTTGAGAGTTGCTTGGGCACAAAGGTTAGAAAGCTGTGTGAGGACAAGATCTGCCAAGATTTCCTCCGAATTGCCCTTGGAAACGTTCCTGGCCAGGCTGCCAGGACCATAACCCTCTCCACGAAAATAGTTCCTTGCCAGAAGCTGCTGGTCTCCAGAGAGATGAATGCTTTGTGCGGTTGGAAGTCAGCATAGCAGAAGAGGACGCGCCCGGCAGCCGCCGCCTGTCATTCCGGCGGCACGGTGGCCGGGGAGGGGTGATCCGGGACGTGCGGCCCCGTTTCCGTACAGCAATTGCATGAAGACTACAAACATCTGAGCTGATTGTACTCACTTACACACAGCAATGAATCATCCTATGATGAGAGGCCTGAAATATGCTGGGATGAAATTAACGTCAGTTGAAACAGAAAATGGATTCTAGCCCTGAAACAACGAGCTTCAGGAGTCAGGTCCAGAGCGCCTGGGGCCCACTGCTGCTATTCTTAGTGGCAAAAATGCCCGTATTGCTTTTTCTATTTTTATTTTCTTAAAAAGCTTCTTTTCAGCCCTTCCTGTGGGGGCACCTTCTAATCAGAATTTGTCTGCTTTGGGTTTCTTCTTGACTCCTTAGATCTCTGGGGGAAAAAAAATAAGAAAAAGGAAACTAGCACAAACCTTTAAAGTCTAAAGGAAAGGAAAAGTGAGGAATGTATCCAAAAAAAAAAAAAAGAAAGAAAGAAAGAAAAGAAAAAAAATTGAAGTTCGGACTTCTCCTAAATGCTGGATGAAGTGACATTTCACACCTGAGGTAATATATTTTTGGGAGCAATATAGTTTTGGAGCATTCATCAGTGCTCTCAGCCTTTCCTTTCCTGCCGTGTCTCCTGGCATCCATTTCCCTACTGGCTTTTGTATTTAAAACATGCAGGCCCTGCAGGAAGCAGAGGAACTCACACCCGGCCATAGATTTGAGAGAATTCATGGTGATCCCGAGAAGGGATTCCTGTTCTAGAATTGGAAGGGCCAGGAGGCCAGACGTGGTAGGGATGTGGTGTGGACAGAGATGCTGATGGGTCTCTGAGAAAAGTCTCGGGTCTCCATGCAAGCGGGGGCTCTCACACCTGTCTGCCTTGGGCCTGGGCCCAGTGTCCTTCCAGTGCTGATGGCTGGCCACCAACCACCACTGTCTGGAGAGCCCTTGCCCACATGGCCCGGCTACTTGATAGGTCACCTTGGGCGACTGGAGCCAGGCCAGTGTCCATCCAGATACCTCTGGGCAAGGACACCAGCTTCAGGAGCCCCAAAGACCTGGGGGCTCCAGGAAGCTCTAATTCCTGTCTAAACTTGGATTTCCTCAGATGCTAAATCCGGATGGTACCACATATTCAATGGGAGTAGAGACCAGATTAAATCCTTAAGCCGATAAAGCTCCCAGCTCTGCGCTCAGCACGTGGACCTTGCCTTCTTCAGGCCCCAGCATAGCTTGGGACTAAATCCTCGTAAGAAACGATGAGGTCCAGAACCAGAAGCTTTTGGAGGTTATAATAACATTTTATATGAGAAATAGGCTCTGGAAATGTGAAAACCCATCCTCTAGAAGGAGGGCAGTGCCACAGTAAGTGGCGTACGGACCAGTCCCCACGTGGTGTTTAGGGGATAAACCATGTGAGTTCCAGCCCACAGCTGATCCTGTGGCAAATCACACACCTTAGCCTCTCTGTGACTCACTTTCCTTGTCATTTCTTGGTTCATTCCTGATGGTAATGCTGATGATGGGGTTTTGGAGTGGTGGGGGTCCAGAGCTGATGGCCAAGAAAGAATTCTTGAAATGTCTTTGGTGCAAAAAAGGTGATTTATTAAAGCACAGGGACAGGATCCTTGGGCAGAAAGAGCTGCCCTGGGGTTGTGAAGAGTGGCTCCGTATATACTGTGGACTTGGGGGAGGCAAAGTCAAAGGGAGGCCTCCAGAGGGACTTTGATAGGCTCAAGAAGACTCCTCTGTCACTTGAGGCCTTGCTATTGTCTGGCTAAGGTTGTTTGCCCTCGAGTAAGGCATTACCATTAGGACGGTAGGGGGTTCCTGGAGAAATGGTATACTCTGTATTTGCCTCAAGTATTTGTCAATGGGCTGCAGGTTATAAGGAAATTTAATTTATTTACCATTTTCTTCTTGCCTTTCATCCCCATGTCACGATGGGGTGGAGGGTGATGTTGGGGCTCCAGGAAACTGAGTCTGTGGGTTTCTGGAGATTAGGCTATTGATAAGATTGCTTCTTGTAATTTACAGACTTGAGTCTCCATCAGTTAACCATTCATTTCCCCCTTTCTTTCATTCTTGGGCGGCCAGGAGAGCCTGAGGGTGGGGGGTTTTGTGGGTCTCGGCTTCTTATGCTCCCTCATCACTATCACTTACCTTGTAGGGTTGTTGTGAGGGTTGGTAAGTCAACACACATGGCATACTTAAGGCAGCGCCGGGAACACAGGAAGTGTCACTGTTGTCCTAATCACATCATCTGCCTGTGCCTCTTCGTCTTCATTTGGCCTGTGGATCTACCTAGGCTGTCCGGGGGTCAAGGGTTGAGTCTTCCCTCCAGCCTCTGTAAAGAAGAGGACTTTCTCTGGGCCTGAGTCGGCTCCAGGGCCCACTGTCGAGGCCTCGGCCTCTTTCAGACCTCGGTTTCCCTGTCTCTCCGTGACCTCTTCTTCAGCTTGGAGAGCTCCTTGAGATGGATTTCAAAAGTCGATCCTGAAATGAAAATTCAAGTAGGAGTGGTGATTTGGGAAGTGATTCCAGGAAATGGCGGAAAGAGTGGGGGTCGGGGCGGGGGAGGATGTGAGGGAGGGACAAGCGAGGCAGGAAAGGCTGTGTGATCAAGCGAGTTACCACTTTGGGCATCTGCACCTCATCCTTTGGGGAACTCGGGTCATCAGTGCTGAACATACACCTCCAGGGCAAGTCTACACGAGGGGCCAGAGAGTTGGGGTATTTATATACCAAGTGTCACCAGTCATTTTTCTGGACCGCTGTGGTATCAACTCATCATCACTCCCAGCTTCCTCTAGGTGTTGGCCGAGCTTTTGTCTTTGCAGAGAGAGGCAGGTGTATGCGGGAAATGGCTTTCAGCATGTAGACATGGGCGCCTGGAGGGCATGGGAGGGGGGCATCCACGGCACCTGCTGTGAGCCCTCACTGCTAACGGACAACTTCTGTGTTTCATGATTCCAGCTATGGGGTGTGGGAGGGGAGAAACAGTAAGGAGTACTTGGAGAATAAAGGAGGGGTGGGTAGGAAAAGCTTGAGGGAAGGAGAGAAGGTCAGGGGAGAGAAGAAGAACGGGAATGAATATATGAGTCTGGGAGGGCCGTGTCGTCTCTGCTCATCCTTGGTCCCATTGGCTCTGGCCGGGAGGGAGGGACCAGAGGAGTTCCTCTGGGGCTGAAGGAGGGGTGTGATCATCTGAATGGCCTCCTGACTCTTCCTTTTAGACATCTTTGCTATAATTTCCTGTGAGCTCTGATAATAACAGTGGGTTTGTTCTGACAACTTGAGGAGAAGGGAGGTGGAAGCAGGTGGTCTTAGTCCTGTGCCTGCTTTTCCTAGCATCTGCGTCATGAGCTTACACGGAGTTCCTCCCTGCCCACGAGGTGTGGTGATGAAAACTCACATCAATCCAGATGAAGCCCTGGGGACAATGGCTAGTCCAGACCCATTGTTTCACCTTATAACAGGCCTCATCTTGGCTGTGTTGTCACCATGAGAGAAGTCACACGTGGCTGTGCTGTTTTCTCTCTCCTTTGCCAAGAAATGGAAGACGAAGTAACAGCTTTCATTTGCCGCAGGGTAAATTTCAGCTAAGAATGGCAGAATATTTCGGCCAAACTCGACTGGAAGAAAAATGAATCAAGATGTAATACTCTGGAAGCAGAAGCGTTTTGAAGGATTCTTGGAAGGGGCTCTTCTACAACAAAGGTGTTCAAATGTAAATGAGCACACGGGTCAGCTGGTGATCCTGCTAAGGTGCAGATTCTGATGTGGCCAGTCTTAGATGCAGCCAGGGAGTCGGACATTTCTAATAAACTCCAAGGTAGTGCCCATGCTGCCGCTCCAAAGACTGAGTAGCAAGGGCCTCACCTGTAGCTTTAGACATAACTGGATTCTGATTCGAGCTCTGCTTCTTTCTAGCTGGAGGAAGTTGGGCAAGTTACTTGTGTGCGTTTCATTTCTTGGGCATTGAGAATGTGGAGCAAAATTCTTAGCCCTCAGGGTTTCTGTGAGTTTGTGCCAGTGACCACACGTGTGACATTCTACACCGTAATTACATTGTCATCCTCTCATCCGACATTCGTTCCCTTCTTCCTGTGGTCACCTCTCCACCCTGGCCGGTGATATCTGCCAAGTGCAGTGAATATCCAGGAGGGTACTGATTGCAGCCTAGCCTGGGGCACGGGTCATCCTGTAACTTTGATAAAAAGCAGACTTTTAGGGGGCTCTTGTGCAGGCTGTGATTGTCCCTGTGGGCAAGAAGGCAAGTGTGGCCGCATTTAAGAAACAGGAAAGTGATCAAGTGGAGATCTGGTCATCTCCCCCTCCACCTGCCCCCCGCCCCTTGTCCTGCTCAGGCGACATCCTCTGGAACCCATTTCCTGTCTCTCACCTGACTGCTGATTCTGTACCTGGTCCCATACCCCATGCCTACTGACTCACTTAGTTTACGACACTCCCGGGCTTAAGTTGCAAGGATTGCTTATCCTCCAGAGGCTCTAACTCAAGCAACAACCTTCTTTCTTTCTGTCAATCCTCTCATTTTCTGGGAAATGAGCACTACCCTCTCTTTGTCTCAGTTTCCCCATCTGTACAATGCTAGTGTACTTCAAGCAAGACCTACATACATAATAGCTCTTTCCCCATCAATAGCTATGGCAGTTTTGTTTTGTTTTGTTTTGTTTTGTTCTCTGAACAACTTTCATCAGTTTTCCTTGTTCTTCATCCCTGACAGTGAAGATCCTGGTTCTTGCTTCAGATCCTGCCTCACTTCCAGGTCCTGTAGATGCAGAATTGCCATATTCACATAAAATGGTGACCCTTGGAGTTGTGCAGTGCACAGCCTACACAGATGTATTTTGAAACCTGGCATGAACTTACTGCTCCAAAACATGGTACCCCATGTTCTAGGTTCCAAATTCAGCCCTCACTCACTCCCAGATCCTAACCCCCTCCCCCCTACCTCCCCCGTATGGACTAAGCTCCTGGCTTTCCCTCAACCTAGAGACTTGAGCCCCAGAGTAAACCTGGGGGAGGCTGGGCTAAAGAGGTAGGGTGCAATTTTCGTGTGCATTAAGCCCAGTGACAAAACCAGCACTCAGTACTGTAACCTTTCTTGGGCCCCACACCTCAGGCTTAATGTTAGGACTCAGTATTTTCGTAAATATTAGGATTTGATGCTCTTCAGAAAGCTGTCTTACTCAGCCTAGAAATACCATCTTGAATCAACTTATTTTGGTCACTAGATAACAAGCTCTGGTTGTTGTATTTGCCTGTGTTGTATCCATAGCAAGGGTGCAAACAGCAGTGAGGCTTCCATTAGCCACAGTGCCTAATGCCGGGTCCCCTTGATGGAGTTCACTTCTGTAGCTGTGCTTCAAGGACACTTCATATTTTGATGTTCATGTTTCAGTATTCACATTTCAATGTCGTTGTTTTTGCCAGCAAGGAGTACAACAAGATCACCCATTTTATTATTTGCTTTTCCTCCTCTTCTTCCTCTTCATCTTCCTCCTCTTTCTCTTCTTCCTCCTCCTCCTCCTCTTCTTCTTTTTATTTTAGAGAGAGAGAGAGAGAGTGGGAGTGGGCGAGAGGGGCCGAGGGAGAGAGAATCTTAAGCACGCTGTATGCTCAGCATGGAGCCTCATGTGGGGCGATCCCACAACCCTGGGTCATGACCTGAGCCGAAATCGAGGGTTGGGCGCTCAACCGACTGAGCTACCCAGGTGCCCCAGTCACTGGTTTCATTTCATGCTGGAGCCACATAAGTGACAAATGACAAATTCGCCACATTTAGTATAAGAAACAGCAATGTACGATTCTTTTCCAGCTAAAGGACTATCTTCCCTTCAGCGAATAGGGGAAGAAGAGCTGTGGTCGGGAGTGAAACGCTGAACCACACAGGAGCAATGGCTTCCTGCCGTGCAGAGCTGCAAAAGCAAACACGGGGCTAGTGCGGCACGACGCCCTGAAGCCAGCTGGTCCCATCTCCCGATGGCTGTGTGTGCTCCTTCCCCACTCTGCTTTCAGTGACGTCGTGTCAGCGGCTGGAAATTGGCCATGGTGGGAGCACCGCTACATGGACACTGGTCAATGACACAGATGGGGCTTTTCTTCCTGTTAGAGAACAGTTGTTAAATATTCAGTAGCACCGCACCGTGAATGGATCACCGCCCCCCCCCCCCTCCCCGCCACCCATCCATGGCAGGTCTTACTGATGCATTCTAGAACGTCTTCCCCTTTTGAGCACCGATGAGGCTCAGAATCTTTTCCAGTACATTTTCCAGGCCACAATTATCGATGAGTTGGTGTCTTCTCAGGGGATAAAACTCACTCAGTAAAATCTGCTAAACCTCAGTTCAGTGTGCCCCGCAACAGGGCCTCTAAATTGTGTAGAATAGTAGACCCCAAACTTTGAGATTTTAATTTTTTTTTTAACATTTATTTATTGTGGAGAGGTAGAGACAGAGCATGAGCAGGGGAGGGGCAGAGAGAGAGGGAGACACAGAATCCGAAGCAGGTTCCAGGCTCCAAGCTGTCAGCACAGAGCCCAACGCGGGGCTCCAACTCACGAACTGTGAGATCATGACCTGAGCCGAAGTCAGGCACTCAACTGACTGAGTCATCCAGGCTCCCCTAGATTTTTTAAACCTTTAAAATGTCCAAGAATATTTTTTGAGCACATGGTAATAACCACCTTCTTATTTGGCTAAGTAAAGATATAAGACAAAGCAAAACAATAACGAAATATCTCCCACCTTGTAACATCATAATCATTTCATTAAAGGACATTTTGATATCACCCTGTAAATACCAAATATAGAATCTCAGAATAAAGGCAACTCCACTAAAGTGAATTAATAACTCCTCATTTTTTTCTCATTTGTGTATCCCAATGCAAATTTTGTCTTAGACCAGCCTACAGTCCATAGACTTGTTCGGCAACAAGCTTTCAGCATTCTGGGGCTGTTGGCTATGGCCAGTGACTCCAAATCCATGTTTCCTACTTCGCAAGGCTGCATAGATGATCAAGTAAGGGGTGCCTCGGTGGATGCTTTCAGTGGGGTAAAGAGTTTTACAAAGTTTGACAAGGTTGCCGTTTGTAGCCATTTTTTTTTCACTGTTGCTGATTTCTATCCAGCTAGACCAGCCAAATTCAAGAACCCTGCCCCATGTTAGTAGAAATTTAGACTATAACTGAATCTTGGTATTTTTACAGTTTGCTTGTTGAGATCTGGAGCAGTAAGATGGGCTTACTTCTATTATTGAATTATTTATAACATTAGGAACAAAGCCTGTGAATCCGAAAAAGGGGATGACTAAATCACGCATTCACTTGTTTATTCAACTAACGTTTCTGAGGCATATGACAAGGCCCTTTTTTCAACAAACCTTCCCTACCTCGTTTCCTTCAGTCTGACTCCCACCACGTGGCCACTCAGGATGTCAAACCAGCAGGTAGATCTGCCCAGGTCACTCCCCTGCTTTAAGTTCCCTGTGGCTCCATCTTGTCCTCTGGGGGAACTCCAGACTCCACATCTGACCTAGAAGCACGCCTGACATAACTTAGTCGTCACTCCTTTTCCAGACCCACTTCTCCCGACCCTCAGACCAGCACCCTATCCTGAGGATGTCTCCGGTTTACTGTACCCTTACCCCTATTCTCTCTTTTCCCTGGAGAGATTACTCTTTCCACCCAGCTTACTTGACCTTTTACTGACTCTTGTTTTGTTTTGTTTTTTTTTAATTTTAAAGTCTATTTATTTTTGAGAGAGCATGAGCAGGGGACAGGCAGAGAGTGAGGGAGACACTCCGAAGCAGGCTCCAGGCTCTGAGCTGTCCACATAGGGCCCGATGCAGGGCTTGAACTCACAAACGCGAGATCATGTCCTGAGCCGAAGTTGGAAGCTTAACCAACTGAGCCACCCAGGTGCCCCTCACTCCTATTTTTATAATGTTCAAATTGGGAACAGCGTTCTTGAGAAGGTCTTTTGAGCACTTCCTGGGGCAATATCCCCATAATAGCACATATCTACCTCTACCCCATTTGTCCAAATACTCGTCTCTCCCACTCACCTCGAAGTTGGTCAGGAACAATTCATTGAATGATCAGCACCTGCCAGTTATCAAATCAGTGTAGAAGAACTGAGGCTCACACAAGTTAAGTGACTTGCCCAACTGCCCCCAGCTAGAAAGAAGTGGAGCTGGAATTTGAACCCAGTTGTGTCTAAATCTACAGGTGATGCCCTGGCTACTCAAAGGCCTTGGACCAGCAGAATGGGTGGCTTGTTAGAAATTTCAGGTTCTCGGACTCCATCGAAGCCCTGCTGAATCAGAAAGTGCATCTTAGCAGGATCACCAGGTGTCCCGTGCACTTGCTTGCGTCTCAACTCCTTTGTTCTAGAAGAGCCCTTCCCAAGCATCCTTCAGAATGCTGCTGCTTCCAGAGTATTCCATTTTGATTCATCTTTCTTCTGGTAGAGTTTGACCTAAATACTCTGCCATTCCTAGCCATATGATAGACGCTCAAACATTTATTGAATTAATAAGCAGGTTTACACCAAGCTGAGGAAGAGAAACCACATTCCAGAGGAAGGCAATACTATAAGGAAAAATAAGCCGGTTTGGAGAATGATGTCACGTCGTGAGGAAAGCAAAACCATCAATGTGTCTGGGAGAGGGTGCACAGAGCCAAGTCTGGGCAGGCAAGACTGCAAACATGGCTTGGAGTAGATTCCAGAAGGACTTGGAATGTCTTCTCTGGGGGTTTGGGCTTCATCTTGGACCAAGGGGATGAGAAAGACAGGCTTCCCTATTATAGAGAACATACTGGAAGGCTCAGTCCATTAAGCGTTCGACTCCTGATTTCAGCTCAGTTCGTGATCTCGTGGTTTGTGGGTTTGGGCCCCACGATGGGCTCCGTGCTGCTGGTGCAGAGCCTGCTTGGGATTCTGTTTCTCCCTCTCTCTCTGCCCCTCTCCTGCTTGAGCTCTCTCTCTCTCTCTCTCAAAATAAGTTAATAAACTTAAAAAAAAAAACATACTGGAGGCTGACACAGAACATGGATGCAGCTGGAATCAGGTAGCCCGGCCGCTCTCCTGTTGCCACCGTCTGCACAAGTGGATGCGGATGATCTAATCTAAAGTAAGATATTGGCAGCAAAAGTAGAAGGTGGGGGGTAGGCATTTGAATCCACAGCTCTGTGCACAGGGTACAAGCGTATTCATGGAAACAGCTCTGAGACATTAAGAGCAGATGTTCCTTTGCACGATGCGGCAGAGGGGGCATTCAGGTGTGCTGTGCCAGGGAGGCCCGAGATATAAATCGGCACTACTCCGAAAAATCACCTGAGGAGTCCGACTGTGCAGGTAACGTGTAGTTAATTTTACTGGGAACATGCAGCGATGTTTAAGTGTCGTGTCTTCTCGGGGTTTGCAGATTTGGAACATATTTTGATGTTTCCCTTTGGCTGGTGCCCATTAGGAAAATGTAACTCTTATAAAAACGATGTTGTTGCTTGGAACATTTTTCATTAGAGCAAATTTGTTTCAAAATTGATGGTAAATTATATTGTGTTTTGCTTGAAAGAACTGTCTGAGTTAAAGTCAGGATCCAAGTGTGCAATACTCAGTGTGAGACAGAAGTTCAGTTACCTGCAATTATGAGTATGTTCTTCTCCATGTGTGTATAGAGGGTGTCCCAAATGGAAAGAATTTTAGTGCTCGAAGTTGCTTTACAGATTACTTATTTCAGTGTTCCCAAAGTTGAAATAAAAGCACAGAGAGGGAGGAAAATTGCCTGAGGTCACACTGCAAGTTAGTGGCAAAGTTGGAAGTGGTTTAGGTATCCTGATGTAGAGTTTGATGAAAGGAAAGGGAAAAAAAATGCTGTTTCTGAATTTCTGTTTCACAGAATATTCAACAGTTCTCTCTCTATAGACTAACATTAGGATAACTGCCTCAAAAAGATTCTAGAACAGATCTAAAGAGAAAATATGTCTGATCATGTCAAGAACAGCGCTCCAGTCCACGACAATGAAAATTCTAGAAAGAGCAGTATGGCTACCGTGCACTGTGTTTTTCAATGTTGTTCAAGTGAGCAGCCTACCACGTGACTTTTGACCAAATCTAATTTGATGAAAGCTGTTTTATTGGCTTCAAATGACCTTGCATGGGGGAGGGGGCGGGGAGCCCTTGGACGAACACTAACACCAAACCTGGTCCCAGTCTTTCTTACCCCCCACAGACCAGCTGTTGCCAAATTGTGCTGACTTTACCTCCTAGATCTCTCTGGGCTATCTCCTCCCCACTCCACCTCCAGCAGCTGCCCTGCCCCAAGCCCAGTTCTTCACCCTTATGGGGACAACTGTAATCACCCCTTATTCAATCTCCCTTTCTCCCTCCTCCTTCTCCTCCTCCTCCTCCTCCTCCTTCTTCTTCTTTTTACAACTCTTTAAAGTTTATTTATTTTAAGAGAGAGAGAGTGAGCTTGCAAGCAGGGGAAGGGCAGAGAGGGGGAGGAGAGAGAGAGAGAGAGAGAGAGAGAGAGGGAGAGAGAATGAGAGAATCCTAAGCAGGCTCTGCACTGTTACCATAGAGCCTGACACGGGGCTCGATCCCATGAACCGTGAGATCCTGACCTGACCTGAAATCAAGAGTCAGATGCTTAACTTTCTGAGCCACCCAGATGCCTTTCCCTCCCTCCCTTCTTGATAAAACCTACAGTCCAGTCCCCATATAGCAGACCGATTAAAAAATTTTTCTCCAAAATTCCAATCTAATCTTGTTGACCTATTACCGCAATCAAAATCCTCACCATGGACTGGGCCCTCTGTGTCTGTGCCACCCCAATCTCTGGCCCCCTAACCCTCCAGTCCCCACCCTGTTGTCCATTCCAGCCCATGGTGCCCTTCTGTCCTCCATATTTGCCAGGGTCTATCCTGCTAGAGAGCTTTGTCACAAGCCGCTGTCCTGCCCCCAGCCCTCCAACCTCCCTTTGGCTATTTCATGCCAACTCATTTTTCAGACCTCAATAATTATTTTCTTTCTTATGTAAATCTTTTACCGATCCTCAGATTAGATCAGTTTCCCTTATTGTTCACTGGCACAGTGCCCTGTGTTCATGCTGTCAGTAGATGAGCCTGGGGCACTATCTCAGTCAGAGCCCTGGTGATGGGATAGGGAAAGCTGAATCTGGAAGGGTCAAGGCCTTAACTGATGTGAGGGTTTCAACATCTGAGATTCAGGTCACCAGGTACCCAGGACTTTCCTTATCCTTGGGCAACCACAAAAAGGCAGAACCCCTTTCATATCTCCGTGTTGGGTTTTTCAAGATGTTCCTGTTAACGTTACCAACACACCTGGCTTGCTGTCTCCAAGTCTGGGAGGGTTAGAGATTCTATCCCAGCAGCTGGGGTAGGAACGGGAGGGAGGATGAAGTGGACGGTCCCAAATTGCATTCGCCTTTTAATCCATGTACTCACTGATACTTGATGGCGAAAAGAAGGAGGCATCCTGGGGTCCTTATAATTTGCTGTCCATGGTTTGACCTCTGAAAGCTTCAAGGCTGAGCCGCCCTCACCTCCCTCTGATCCTCAGCGAATCACAGCACATCAGCAGTACGTGCTCACTCCTGCTTTCACGGGGAAGACTGACAAGGATGTGTCATAACTCAGTGTCTTCCTTGTGCTGTGGCCAACGCTCCCTGCTGGGAGTTTTGAGTGTCTTAGCAGTTGAAAGAGCGAAATGAAATGGTGTAAATGAATGTGCCATTGCAAACGCCCTACTCCTTTAATGTATGATTCGGGATCACATTTCACTCAATTCTGCCAAGTCACAGAATGATTTGTGATAACACATTCTGGTGATAATTTAGCAGAACCCAAACCATAGCTGAATGGAGCTGCAGACCCTCTAGCTCCAGAGAGCCCCCACAGGGGATCCATTCAATACAACTGTTTGTTTACCAATTACCTTTTGCGAAGGTGGGGAGAAGGGGCTAATCTCACCTCTGCTGGGTCCCTCAGGTCGGCCGGCAGGACCCTCCTTAATCTCCTGTTCTCCACTGCCTCCCGTCCCCCAGTGCTCTCCTGCTTCCCTCTGAAGTAATCACAGTAATGATGGCAGGGAAGAGCATTTACTGAGTGCTTATATAGAGCAGGTAATGTGCTTAGATATTTCATCTCATTTAATACAGCTCTACAATAGGTAGCTGGTATGGCTTTAACTTTCTAGAAGAGGAAACTAAAGTTCTGAGAGGTTAATTGGCTTCCTTGAGGTCAGCTGTGGTGGTGGAGCTCGAATTTAACCCCACATCTGTCAAAACCCAGGAGACTATGGGAAGCCTTGTTGAGACGACGGGGCGTGTAGAAAGTGCGCCCCGAGGAGGATGGGTGGAGCCCGGGGTGGGCCACCTTGGGAAAGAGGCAGTGTGAGGGCTGCCCCAGCAGTGCTGTGTGTCTGCTTGGCCCCAGGGGACTGAAGATCAGATTTCAGTTCAATGTAATGAAGGAATTTTCTGATGAAATGAATGGGCCCCTTTCATGGGGGTTAACAAGGGGCTGTGCCACCTCATGCCAGAGATGCCAAGGAGGTCGGCTAACAAAGAAGCTAGGATTCCTTCTCTTTTCTTGTTAATGTTTATTCCTTTATTTTGAGAGGGAGAGAGAGCGCAAGCAGAGGAGGGGCGGAGAGAGAGGGAGAGAGGGAATCCCAAGCAGGCTCCGTGCTGTCAACGCAGAGCCTGATGTGGGGCTCGGTCCCAAGAACCATGAGGTCATGACCTGAGCAGAAATCCAGAGTTGGATGTTCAACCGACTGAGCCACCCGGTGCCCCAGGATTCCTTCTAAGTCTTAAATTCTGTGAGTCTCTTACATGCTGTGGTTCTTTTCTCAAGCTCTCCAGGTACCTAGGTGCAATTGTACCATCATGTGGGAACAGAGTTTTTCATATCTTATACATCATTTCCATCACGATGAGGTTACACTACTCTTGTTGCTGATGGTGTTACCGGGTCCCATTAGTTGAGTTTGTGATGGTGGCGGAGGGGATTGGGTGTTGTATTTAAAATCTGTAGGGCTTTCCTTAAGAATTTGCCACCATGGGTATGTCCCCAAATTTGAGCTCCATTTTCTTAAGAAAGAAAAGAGCTTGAATATCAGAAATTGATGGAAATGGTTCAAATCCTCCCTTTGCCACTTACCAGCTATGTGAACTTGGGCAAGTCATTTCATTTCTCTGAGCCCATCTCCTCACCTGTAAAAGGAAGTGTGTGATGGGTTGCCAGGCAGATAGAATGACATAATGCAGTGAAGCATTTAGCCTAGTTCTCGACACATCATTATTATGCTTTACTCTATGTCAGTCACTATGCAACACACTTCTGGATATTTTCCCTGGTGCTCACAGTTATGTAAATATTACCTTCATTTAAAGAAATGATTCACAGGCTCAGAGAGGTGAAGCCACTAGCCCAAGGTCACTCAGCTCAGAGAATGGCCTTTAATCTCTATTTCCTCAGGGTCAGCTCTCTTGCTCTGCCCTACCCAGTGTGCCTTGTGTGGTAACATTGCCCATTTGAGGCTGGTGATCTCCTCCACATGCCACATGCAGAGAGATGCCCGGCAAATGCTTCTTGGCTGAATGGCCAAGGACAAGGACCTTGTCATCTCCATCTTTCTTTTCTTTGTAGCAGATTGAGAATGTTCCTTCCTCTCCTTTGGGCCCCAGTCTCCTTACAGGTAACGTAAGAGGGTTTGGACCCAATAGACCCTACAGTGCGTTTCTCATTGTTACCTGGCTCCTGAATGGCACTGAGCACGTGGTGGGTACCCTGTGACTCTTCCTAAAGAGGCTGGGACTGGCACGAGGCAAGGGAGGCCCCCGGGTCACAAAATTTAAGGAGGCACACACTCTGCGGGCTGTGCAAGCACAGGGCCGGCATGGGGGAGTGCATGCCTCCTTAAATCTTGTGCCCTTGGCACCTCTTCTCTCACCCTGGCCCCAGTCCTGCTGGGTGGGAGAAAGTATTAATGCCTTGGAGCCAAAACAGATTTTTTTCTGTCTTTTTAAACACCGGTGATGTGTACAGTGATATTTTTAATAAGAATGGGCTGGTGCTTTGAATAGCTCCACTCAAAAAGACATTCTTGAAAAAGACTATTATTCATCTAGTTACATATATTAGGCTTCTGGGGAAAACAGTAGGGGTATGGGATTATAAGAAATAGAAGGGATGTAATAGGGAAAATATGAAATTACTATAACAGCCATTAGACCAGCCAAGGAAATAATTTCCAGTGATATAGTCATTATTTGTACAAGCATTCCCCCCCCCCCCAAAACAGACCAACAGAATTTTCACACTTACTTCTTTGGTTTAATTGTCTATTTGTTTCGAAATGAAAGCTAATTAAAAGATTATTTTCATATGCTTTAATCACACTACAGCTAACTGTTAGAAAATGTGCAATTAATTGATGCAGCAGTTGACATAAGAATGCATTTTTTTAAAAAAATAACATCACTATTTGAATACACAGAGTGAAGCAATTAGTCCTTCATTAGTTCTGAGTTATTTCAAATGCTTTGAAATACTTGTGTGTTTAATGTTTAATCGTCAAGGAAATCTATCTGGCAATGGTGCCAGCTCCAGCATCATGAATTTTATACACACGCACACACACACACACACACACAAGACGGCCCTTTGGGAATGGGGAGAGTTCAGGAAGAAAAATGGCAGCCTCCCCAGGCCTGGCCTCAGACACATTCCTTCTTTCTCTGAGCACAGGAACAGTGAAGGTTCTTCTCAACATGTCAGTGCTTCTTGCTTACCTGTCACTTCCCAAGGGTGGCTGTGTATGCAGCATTTGGTTGCCTTGGAGTGGAGCTGACTGAGAGGGACCACCCTTGAATCTAGAGACCCTTACTGGAGTGGGAGTGTTAGAGCAGGTGTTTGTAGCTGCAGGGGCCGGGGATGGAGGGGCTACTGTCGGCAGGTTGACCGCACGGTATCTGGAGCGTGGTGACCAGCACTATGGGTGGAAGGATGCCACTGAAACCTTAGGTGGGAGCACAGGGGATGTGTAAGGGGCCCGCGTCCAACAGCAACTTGGAGCTTAGCAAGGGGGGTACTACCTGCAAGAAAGCTTCCGAGGTACACAGACAGCAAGGGGCTCATTGACAGACAATGAGAGTGACTTTAGTGCATAGGTAAGGATCAGAGTGATCTGTTCAAATTGGCAGTGAGATTCCTTCCCAGGAATATCCTTATAGCCAGCAGGCACGACACCTATCAAAGCCATAGTTGATATTCTCCCTGAATTGGTAGAAAATCATCAAAAGACTGAACATTTTCATACTCTGGGGATGTGGCCATAGACAATAAACAAACGTTCATATCTAGACTTTGTACAGAGTTCTATACGTGCATTTTCTTAACCAATTCTCCTAGTAGCTCAGTGAAGTAGGCATATCCCTGCTCTGTAGAGAAGGAAACTGAGGCATGCAGAGATTAAGTGACTTAATAAACTGGAGCTATTCCTCATACCCATCATTGGCTTGCCATCTCATTGGCTTGTAGGGGAAATAAAATAATACAGGATATCCCTACTGTACAGAGAAAAGTGTGGTTTGTACGGGTTAGACCTGCCCAAGGACACACACACTGGGTAAGTAGCTGAACCAGTATTTTGACTCCAGTCTTTCTCACTTGACATTCAATCTCAGCATGGGGTGGGGTAGGGTTCTGGGCATTTGTGGGGTGGGTGAGGGTGCCATGGGCGGGCAAACCCAACAAAGGCACAGTTGGTCTGCCATGCTGTCGTGGGAGGCTCACTGTGCATCATCAGTCAGGATAGCAGAATCATGGAAGCAAATGCGGCTTCCATGGGGACTCAGATTATGTTCTTCTCTTCTTAGCAAAACCAACAAGGATGCTTCATGTCAGGAATTCAGAATATCAGAAGCCTGAGATGAAGTCAGTGGTCATTGCTGGCACCTGCAGGTGTATTGAGATTAGAGGTGAAGATCTCAGGGAGTGCAGGGGAAGGCAGGATTGGGGGAGACTGAGTGACCATGGCCATCCACATTTATAAAACCTTTGTTGGTAGTGAGCAATGGATGCCTGGGAGGTCTGTCTGCCTGTCTGTCATGGCATAAAGAGAGTACCTAACTCTTCTACGCCAAGCCCTCTTTGAGGTCTATCCCCAGTGTAGACTCTCTGGTTAAGTGGGCCCCCCGTGCCTAGAGAGCTTGGAGTGCAGTGGGAGAGACTAACAGACAGAAGCCTGGCAATGCAGTATTGTGAGTGACCAACAGAGACGTGACTCAGACTGAAAAACTTGGGAGTAGGTGCGGAAGTCTGCACCAGGAGCCAGAGAAGGCATGACCAAGGATGGAAACACTCCTGGTCTTGAACTTTCGGAGGGGAAAATGGGGAAAGACATTACAAGCTTAGGAACCATGTGTGCCAGATACTGGGGTAGGAAAAGGCTGCATGGATTTGGGGACTGGTGAGCACTTCAGCCTCATAGGGGTGTGGAAAGCAGGGGCAGGACAGGGCTGAGCTGGTGGACCAGAACTGAGAACGCCTTAGAATTCCATCCATCCATCCACGGGAGTCTGGATGTCCTCCTATAGCCAGCAGGCTGGGAGCCAATAGATTTGTAAGCAGAGAATAGGAAAAGCAGTATATTTCCTAGGATATCAGAATGAGAACATGTCTGTGAGGTGGCAGAAGCCCTACCAATGAACTGGGTTTCTGCTTTTCTCTTTAAGGGCCATGTACTTTTATTTCTTTATACAGTCTATTCTCCCTCTTTTTTCACAAGGGAAGGAGGATACTGACACATAGTCCACATTAACTCACACAAACAAATGATCAAATAACTCACCGAGGAAGCTGGGGCAGGGATTAGAATCTCTAAAAGCAAAGGTCCTGCACATTTGAAAGTGGGCCGCAGGGATAGCTCTGAGATTCCCAGAGGCCAAGGCTGAGATGGAGACAGAGTCAAATTCCCAGCGCATAGAGGTTGCGTGACACATCAAACTGGAATCACATTCCAGCATCAAACCAGAATAGAATCAACTTGTCCTGATACAAAAGAGGCAGGGCTCTCATGAATTCACCAAAATAAGTCCTTCAAGAGACATTTCAGGAATTTCAATAAGCTGTTTTTTATGGGCTCCCACAAAGTGGGCTGATGGGATTCCTCTGAAGCTTAATTTCGCACCAGAAATTCTAAGGGCAGAGGAGCAAAGGAACACGACCCAGGCTTCATCTGGCTTGATCACAGCATAAGATTCAGGCTAATGTGATGGCTTTTGCTCTTTTAAGGCCTCGGCATGCATTTTTAAAAAGGTGATTTCTTATCTGCAACCCCAGTCTCCCAAGCGTAACAGACAAAACCTGGCAATCTCTGGATCGGGGCAGGTTTCTAGGGAGCCTCAGGGACACCCCCCAGGAATTCCAGGGCTCTGGGGAAGATAATCAGAAAAACTTGATCTAGAGGAGTGATGGATGGAACTTCCTGCAGGCAATACCCTGTAAGTGTTATTCCTCACAGTTGGGGTTTTGGCAAGGTTTGGAGGGTGGCGTGCTGGGGTGGAGACTTGCCGGGACAGGTGTTCTGTGCTGCTCATTGCAGGTGACTTCTTGAACCGCGGGAAGCAATAGAGGGTCAGATTCTCCAGGCTCACTTACCCTCCAGCCCCAGGTCTTGGAGGATCCTGCCTTTGAGAATTCAAGGCCCCGAACATATGCTCGTGGGCCGTGTCACCCCCACATTGCAGGATGGGAAGCAGTCTCATCTGACAAAAGTCTCTCAGGACCCGGTTGCGCGAGATCTCTTTAACTGTTCCTTGACATGCCTTTTAAGCTGTCACGCTGAAATGTGATTCCCGTCTCTGTTTATCTAATGTCGCCAGGGGAGGCCCGTGGAGAACTGCTATTGTTAGACCTCCACCTGCCACCCCTCTCTCCCCTCATCCGTGTCTCCCCACCTTCCAAAGTGTCTCTGTAGCTGTCGGGCAGCTGGCAGGGCTCTTGGGCGGCAACGACAACACAAAAAGGACAGACCTTGGGGAACGGCACCTGGCTGGCTCTCCATGATGCTTGCTGGCCCCAGGGATGCTGTCACACTTACCATGCAGCTACTCGATGCCGGGCACTGAGATGGTTCGTGGGGAGATGCCCATGGCGGGGAGGGGATATTTGCTCTTAGGGGGCTCATGGTCAGGAGGGTGGGGTCAGCACACCCACATGCATGATTTTCTGATATAAAAGAGAACCCATCGAGGGCACCTGGGTGGCTCAGTCGGTTAAGCATCTGACTTCAGCTCAGGTCATGATCTCACAGTTCATGGGTTCGAGGCCTGCGTCGGGCCCTGTGCTCAGAGCCTGGAGCCTGCTTCCGATTCTGTGTCTCCCTCTCTCTCTCTCTTTGCACCTCCCCCACTCACTCTTTCTCTTTCAAAAATAAATAAACATTAAAATGAAAATGAAAAAAAAAAAAAAAAAAGAACTCAGTAGCTGTGATGCACGGACACAGCCTTCCCGCTGGAGGAACAAGCAGGAGACTGCTCTCTGCCCGTTTCCAGACTCCACCCCCGAGTCTGAACTACATGCGTGATATCAAGGACTTCCTCTGCCTGTTACTTCCCATGGGGCCCAGCCAAGGAGGAGTCTCCAAAAGTGTTTGGAGGGAGGTCAGAGTGCAAATCATCCAAGTCACCATTGCCAGGAAACCACGCTGACAAGCTGGTGTAAACCAGCCCCAAATGCCTTGTCCCCACAGTTAAAAGCAACACAGTTAATCAGTACATTTCTTGCTCTGACCGAGGGTCAGTGCTGTGTTGGACAGGTGTTTTTGCAAAATAGCTCAGGCCAATGATATGTTTCTGGAATGAACTCTCAGAGCCAAGAGTGAGGTTGGAGTATTTATCCTCTAAGTGCCTCCCTCTGAGGTTACCTCTTGGCTGGCTTTGTCCTTGGACTAGAGATTGCTCCTCCCAAGAAAGATGATTGTACCTTCCTCTCTCTTTCTCTTTGTCTCTCTGTCTCTGAAACTACTCCCCTCACCTCAGCCTTTTGGTCCTGTGGGTGGTCACATTCTACCAGGACTCAGGGCACTGTCCTGTCACTTTAGCGCCCTTCACCCACACCTTTGTTCATCGCCCCTTCAGCAGTAAGCTCACCTGAGTCACTGTTTTCAGTATGCAATCTCTTCCTTGCCGGGACCTGGATTGATTCAAGGAGGGGTGGATCTCTTCCAAAAATAGAAAAGCAGCTTTTCAAGGGTCGTGTCTTAAAGGAAAGCGGAGTGGGGGCGGGGGTGGGGGTGGGGTAGGGTCCTGGCTCAGTGGTGTGTCAGCAGCTGTCCTTGGAGTGTAATCTATAGAGTCCCACTTGACTTTCCCAAGAGCCTCATTGGCAGGAGTGCTCCAGAGGAGGACCACAGGTTTGGGCGGGTCCTCGGAGAGCACACTTTCCTGCCTGGCAGACAAGGGACTCCTGCTCAGCCCACCTCCAAGATCTCCGAACCATTTGTTACCCCCCTACCTCCTCTCCCTTGCATCAAAGACCTGAGTCAAAGCCCAGACTAGGGGGAAGGGGGGCAGGAAGACTTGCTGAACAAAGGCAGATGCCTTCGAGACCCCAGGGAAGATAAGAGGTGACCTTGGTAAGTTCTGTATCTTGCAAGCCTAGGTCATAGGGTTGAGAAGCAGTGCAGCAATGTGGAGGATGCATCTCAAGCCCCAGAAATGTTTCTTAAGTAAGAAGTGTTTCAACATTTCACAGCCCTGGGTTCCTTAACTATCAGCTAGGATGATGACAGCATCTGCTTCAGAGGGTTGGGTGAGACTAGGATAAGGCACCTGGCACAGTCTGACCCATAATTGGTTATTGTTGACAAGCAAGAGGTAGCAGGTGTGGTTGTTAAGGCAGCTGGGAGAGAAGAACAGTAAGATTTTATGCCACAGAAAGTCTTAGGACAGAGTGTGACCAAGGGCCCGAGTTGGAAGGACATTGAATGGATCCTTTGGTCTAAATCTCCCCATTCTCGATGAGCGGAAGGAGGCCAGCATGGAGAGGGGGCTTCTTGAAGGTCCCCCAGATCTTGACGGTAGGACAAGGACTTGAACTTGAATCTCCTCCTTTTCTGCCTTAAGCCTCTTTCTTCAGAGCCTCCCATGGAAATACACCCACTGATTTCCTCCCCCGAAGGGTCACGATGACTCTGACTTGTTAATGTCATTGTGAGGAATAGGTAAGGAAATCATGTCCATAAATCATGCCAAATTCATTCTTGTAAGGGCAAGAACAATAGTTGGTTTTTGCACTGGTTTAGAAACATACCCGGTGTCATGTCGCTTATAGGAGGTAGAAGGGAGAAAGCAGGATTAATTAAGACACTGCCTTTCCTGACCTTCAAGTTTATGTTCTCTCCTCTATATCACACTCCTTCAGCCGTTTCTTAGCCAAAATTAAGAACTGTGGCTTCAAATAGAGCCACTGGCTTCACACACTCTCACTTCCTTGCTCCAAGAAACCCTATCTTTGTGGTTAACTCATACAGTGTTGGTTGTTAAAAAAATGCCAAGGGACAAGAAAATAGAGTCTGAAACATTTCATCTGGAAAAACAAACTCACAGACAAACAAGGGGACAATTAGTTTTTTGTTTGGGCTGAAGCCGGTGGGATATTTGTCATGTAAGTCAAAGTCTGTAGAATTTAATAGGATTATTGTAGGGTGAGGAAGTCCATTTAGAGAGGAGGGGAAAAAAACAGAGGAGCAAACCACATGCCTACGCTCATTTTTATGGATTCCCCCCGCCCAGAAAAAAAATCTGACCTAGAAGCAACACACCTGATGGTCGAAATAACACCACCACCACCAATGGTGATTGTGATGTTAACAAAATGCCATTAACTCTGAACGGGTCTTATTTTAACCCGTCTACATTTGTGATCTCATTTAATCCTTACACAGCTACAAGGCACATATTATTTCTGCTTTGGTGGTTAAAGATACCAGAGCCAAGAATGGCTGAATAACTTAAGGGTAGGGGTGGAATTTGAGCTTGTTCCCAAGTCCTCTTCCTCATTTCTGTCTCTTATGAGATGCCCCAGGGAGCACAGGTAGGATCCATGAACCCAGCTGATACATAAGGAGTAGTGTTGTTGCCAGTGTGGACACCTGAGTAAGGCAAAGGTATAAGTCAAAGTCTGTGCACTGACCCAGGGTTAAAATCAAACATATTTATAAGACGGGACAAATGGGAAGGTGGGACGTGCTGACACAACATGAGTCTTTTTTTCTTTTTAAAAATATTTTTAAGTTTATTTTTTAAGTGAGGGAGGGAGGGAGGGAGGGAGAGACAGACAGACAGAGAGGATGAATATGAGAATTCCATCCCAAGCAGGCTCTGCGCTGTCAGTGCACAGCCTGATGCAGGGCTTGAACCCACAACCACGAGTTCATGACCTGAGCTGAAATCAGGAGTTAGACGCTTAACTGACTGAGCCACCCAGGCACCCCTGACCCAGCGTAATTCTAATAGAAAGAGGTTTGCTGTTGCCTTTAAAGTTGGACTTAATGTCTTCTGAATCAGGGCTTCCTTCATCTAGCATCTGCAGGGGTAGCTTTTCTAATTCTTTTCCCTGCCCCAGATGCCCAGCAAGAATTAATTGATCTTCAGTACAGTCTTGCTGATCTATTGACTGACTGATTGATTGATTAATTGATATATTTGCAGCTGTATGGTTTGGAGCTTCCAGCTCTAGCTGGGAATTGATTTTGATCTTCACAGGTTAAACACAAAAGCCATCAAATCCCTTACAGGAGATGGCGATGCGACACAATCTTATTAAAGAGAAACTGACAATTTGTCACCTCTCAACAGCTCGAGGCCCGATTTTTTGTGTGCATCTTGCCAGGATCTCAGTGTCTTGTTCAATATCTAATTTATTTGGAGTTTTATTGAGGGAGGAACATCTTCTGCAATTCTTGTCTGCAATTTGCAAAGAGTAGTTAAGGAGCAAACATCACAGGGAAGAACTTGGTGGCCATCCAGGGTTTAGTCCATGTAAGGGGCCCCATACCTGTTTTCTCTGAACCTTGTGCCGTGACGATTTTCTCCAGAACCTAACTTTTTATGATCTTATTTTTTTTCCTAACGAAATTACCTTATTTTTGTATTGTCACCTTGATTTTAAAGTTTTTCTCTTCCCCTACCCCCTTCTGCTAAGTATTGGAATGCTGCTTAGCAAAACTTACTTATCATTTAATGCATTTCACGAGCTAATTAAACTTTCTAACAGCACACGTAAATTGGACCCTCTGGCCAGTGGAAATGCTCACCTCATCTGTCTTAGTCAGCAGTTTGCCTGGTTCAGCATTCATGACAAGAGAGGTGTGTCCCCAGGAAGAAGGCCACTAGGCACAGAGGTGGGCACATGGGATTGGCTGGGCCCATCCTACTCCCTATTACCTGGTCACAGTGATTCGTTCTGAGAAAGGGGGCGTGGCCACGGGATTCAAGCGTGACTTATCAGAATCACCCTTGGGCTTAATATGTGGGCTCAGAGAGAGGTTTTATTCCCATCAGGGTTGCCAATCTGGGAAAATAGCAACAAGCCTGCTGGTGCCCATGTTTCCAGTCACATGGGGAGAGCGTGCTTAAGAGCTGAGGATGGGAAGGCAGAGTTCACAGATGGAACGAGAGCCATTTCTACAATGAGATTCCTTAGTTCCTCATTTATGGAACTCAGCGAATTCCTTCCGCGCTCTAAGCTAGTTTAAATTGTGTTTCTGCGACTTCTGATCAAGGCCCTTGACCAATATAGGTCGGTTGGTTTACTTCCTCCATTCCTCCAGAGACTTGAGACTCACACAAATGGTAATTGGTGAAGCAGGTCTGTCTGTCTCAGAAGCTAAAGAGTTGGTTTAACCCAGTATCACGTCACTGCCCACTTCCTTGCTTGAATAACATCTGCTTTTATCATCAAGGCTCAGAGCCATTTCCAAATAGTCACCTCCCTCACCCTCCCAAGGTGGGTTAGAGACCTTCCTCTGTTTACCCACTGATCTACTTCAAATTAATACTTCTTTATTTTCTACTGTTTCTAAATATGAAATTAATGCAAGTACATTGTAGAAGTTACAGAGAAGCACAAAAAAGACAGTAAATTTACTCGTAATCTTTCCACCTAACCTTGCCACATCTAAAATGGTACACTACTTTCTCTGTACATAAGAAACCTAAATGTTCAGTGAAGTCATCTCCTTAATGAATGAATAAGCCCATGAAATGGGATCAAATCACTATTCCATGGCTTATATAAAGGCCAGTGTCCTGGACTGGAGTCCAAGTTCTTTCCTGTACCAGATCTGCGATCTGGGGTGAGTTACCTAAGCTCCTTGAGCCATTTTCTGATCTATCCACTGGAGTAAATAATCTCCTTCTAGTTTGGTGGGTTTACAGGAAACTGAATGGAAAAAAAAATCAAATATTTTGAAAACTATGAAGTGTGGCACAAATAACATAAGTCATACCTTTTATAAATTTTTCTTTCTGGGCACAAAAACATTTAAGAAAAAGTTCCCATGTGAAATCGCAGTACCTAAAATTGATAAAGAGGGGCTTTGGCTAATGCAGAGCCACCTCCGACCCCAAGTGGCCTATGACGTGCCTTCACGTAAGCCCCCTGGCACAGAATACTATTTAAAGACTCTGGTCTATTATTAGATAATTTCCAAAGTGCTTTCATCTAAGAAACTGAAGGGAAAATGGCCAAGGAACCTTTACAGGGCTGGAAATGGAAAGAGGGTAGGCCAATGGTAAAAACTCACGCAGCTCATCACTTTCTCTCCTATGAATACTAAATTAATGAGAACCCCGCCCCATGCCTGTCTTTAGAAGATGGCACCCGGGAAGGTGTAGTTCTCATTCTGGAGTTTCCTTGGCCATTGCTGAGTGCAATCAAGTCCGTGTCGTTATACCCCTCCCCACTTTCTCTAACTGCGTGGCTAGAAGGGGTGGGACAAAGCCAACTACTGAGATCACTCACCTTATCCACAAAGATGCCCAAAGGCAGTCTGTTAGGCTTTGGGAGTCATCCCAACATACTTGTTAAGCACTTGCTCTCTGCCAGGTGTTGTATTAGATGCTGAGGATACAGCGGTGGGCACACCCAGCCATAACTAGCCTGGCCTCTGAGGCCTTACTAACTAGCTTGTGAGTTAGGCATACACGATACAGTTCTAAAAATTAATGGGAAATTGCAAGTGTATGTGCTGGACAAACCCAGTTCTGGGAGATCAGAGGGAACAGGATGAGGACATGACATTTAGCTATTATCTAAAATCAACAGGCATCCCAAGCCAAGGGAGAAGGTTGTGCAAAGGCGCTGTGGTGGATAGGGGGTCAGTACCCTCCACGAATTCAAAGAAGGCCAGTACGTGTCTGGGTACAAGATCAGCCTGGGAAGGGAGGCAGGGACCAGGCCAAACAAGTTAGTAGGGGGCCGTGCCAGTGATTCTGCTTTTTGTCAAAGGATCCACGGGAAGCCAGAGGCTGTGGCATCTGCACACAGATTGAGAGATGATAGAAGATGGTCCCAGGGAAGGGGCTGTGGAGATGGGGAAAAGTAGATGCATTTGAGAATTATTTTGACAGCAAAATAAAGGCAATTTGGTACCATATATGTTACAGTAGGGTGTAGTAGTTTCCCATTGCTGCTGTAACAAATATCAGAAGCTTATGGCTTAAAACAACAGCAGTTTATTCTCTTACAATCCTGGTGGCCAGAAGTCAGAAAGGAGTCTTAAAGGGTTAAAAGTCAAAGTATTCGCAGTGCTGGGTTTTCCTTGAGGCCCCAGGGAGGGGATTCCGTTCCCTTGTCTCTTGCATATTCTAGCAGCTGCTGGCACTCGTTGGTTTATGGCTGCATGACTTCACTCTCTGCTTCCATTATCTCATTGCCCTCTGCCTCCCTCTCCTAAGGACCCCTGTGATTACATTTAGGGCCCAGCCTGATAATCCAGGATGATCCCTCCACTCTGAGGCTGAAGATATTTAAAATCCCTTAATTTAATCATGTCTTCAATGTCCCTTTTGCCAATAAGGTTCCAGGGATAAGGACCTGGATGTCTTTGGGAGCTATTGTTCAGGATATCACATAGGCAAGGGGAAAAAGAGATCACACGTGTTGCTTGGGGTCTGTCTTGTCAGTGGGATAGATGGCTCTGAGATAGAGTCAGAGTCACAAGACAAACTCAGTTTTAGTCATACTGAATTTGAGGTGCCTGTGAGACCTCCAAAAGCAGCTGTCCATCGGGCAATTGGGAAATGCAGACCTGGAGTCCAGAAGACAGGTCTGGGCTGGAGATACAAATGGGGGAATCACCACAGTGGAGTGCTCAATAATGCTGTTGGAAGGAATGAAGTTGTCCAGGGAAAGGATATAAGAACACTTACAGAATGATGATGTGGCAATTTTCAGAGAGGATCCATAGAGGCAAGAGGAAAACACGTAAATTTCTGGCTCATAAGTCAAGGGGGGGGATGATTTCAAGGAGAAGGGAGTGATCAACTCTGTCCAAAATGCCTGAAGGCTCAAGTAAACAGAGGATTGAAAATGTCCATGAGATTCATCACATGAACTCCTGAGGCGAAGTGACGGGAATGCCGAAGGCACATTAGTTTAGAGCAAGTGGAGGGTGAATGGGTGGGAAGAAAACAGAGCAAGTATAGAAAACTCTATATTCATACATATTCTTCTGTATGTTATACATTCATATTCATCTTTCACACTTCAAGCATTACTTTTTCAGGGGAGATTTTCCAGACCACTCGGCCCTTACTTTTACAAGTTCTCGTAGCCCCTATTCTCTCCCCTATGAAGCCCTGACCAAAGGCTGTTGAAATAAATATATTTGTGTGATTATTTAATCTGTGGCATCCTCTCCTGCTTCCCACGTAAGTTCCTTGAAAGTGGGTTCTGGGTCAGTTTTTGCTCACTATCGTATTTCCAGAACATAGTCTAAAGCTGGCACATTGTAGGTCTATGACTGACTTTAGTGAATGAGAAGATGATTGAATGAATGCTGTAGCTGCATTCTGATTTCTAGAAAGAGGCTGGGTGTATTGAAATGTGCACAGACTTTGAGCTCAGACACCCAGAGTTCTGAATCCAGAACCTTCTGTTTTCTAAAACTTTTAAAAATGTTTATTTTTGAGAGAGAGAGAGAGAGAGCTTGAGCAGGGGAGGAACAGAGAGAAAAAGGGAGACACAGCATCCAAAGCAGGCTCCAGTCTCTGAACTGTCAGCACAGAGCTCGACATGGGGCACAAACCCACGAACCACGAGATCATGATCTGAGCTGAAGTCGGACGCTTAACCGACTGAGCCTCCCAGGTGTCCCAGAACCCGTTGTTTTCTAGTGATCTGGCTTTGGCAAAATCAGATCAGCTGACCTCTGGAGCCTCAGTTTTCAAGGCAGTATAATGGGATGATTACTCCCATGTAGATGACACCACCTACAAGATGAGGTCTGATATGCATTTTGCTGTCACAGCATCCTGCCTTGTCAAGAGCTGACAATCAGGCATGCGAAACAAGTGATGTGTATGAATTTTTCCAAAGTATTACTCTGGGAAATCAAAAACCAAAATAAAGTGAGAGAGACAGAGAGAGACAGAGAGAGACAGAGTGCCTGACGTATATAGTAGCTACTTAATAAATCCTGCAGCTTGGTTGTGTTGGGTTTCATTTTGTCCTGAGCATGGGGTGGTGGGGACCTCGAAGCTGTGTGAGGAATGATTTCCTAATTAGGGAGGGTACCATGGCAGAAGGTTGCATCTGCTGGTGTCCCTGAGGCCTCAACGTGTCTGACAGAGAGGCGGGGCTAGGAGGATCTGGTCTTTTGCACAGGGGCTTCATCTTCCCCGTTTCTGATGCCATTCCAGCTGGGCACCTGGCAAAGGAAAGCTAAGCATTTGTCTCCCTGTGCCCACACCTCCGAGATCACATGCAGAGATGGGATGCCTGCTGGAAATCTGGAGTAATTCCGGTTTATTAATTTGTGCCCCTGTAATTGAACAGTCATATTAATTAGCATTTATGCCCGCGTGCCTTCCTTTTTCATGTTGGAGTTGAAGCTCAGAGTAATTATTTATATGATTTCTCAATTTGTTTTGGTTCTGTTTTCCCAAGGTGATACTTGTGCAAGATTCATGCATAGCACTGGCTTCGCTTGTCTGATCGTCAACCTTTGACGAGGCAGGATGCTGTGGGAACAAAATGTATTAGACGGTGTCTGTGTCCTGGGTGGGAGAGAATTCCAAGCACCCATTCTTTCCGATGAATTGGTAGGAAACTTGGGATCTCCATGCACACTGCCAGTGATTCGTGCGTTGTTTTATTGTGTCTATGTGTGTTATTTTGTTGGGCATATGGAAATATTAAAACACTTTGTTGGACGGTTAATCAGCTTTGTTTGGCATCATCCTCACAGCGAGACACTGTTTTGTTTTCCTAGTATTGGCTTAGAATAATGGATTTAACTATGTAGCCTGGAGGGAGATTGAGAGCGTTACAGCTTGGTGGGGGGGGGGGGGCTCCTTATTGCCAAATGTCCCCTTTCCTGGTTGATGAGAATAATCCCTTCCATGGATGTTTGTGGAACATGTCTCAGTAGCTCCTGTCACTCAAGGTAAGGCCGACTTCGATCCTTGTCTCTGAAGCATTTATTGCGGCCCTGGGGAGTTGAGGTCAAAATGATTGGTGGGTAAACACAAGATACCCCAAATGTGGAGGAGCAGGCTGCCAGTGGAATAGAGTGCCCTATTGATGATGTTCGTAACGGATGGTGCAGAGGCAGAAGACCAGCAGGTAGGGAGTTGGGAGAGGAGAGAGGACAAGCAAGAGGCAAAGGTGGAAGGGAAGAAGGAAGTGAGTTTTTACGGTATCCGGTCAAATGCGCTGTAGACCACATTCTCTTTCCAGCTATGGTGACCCTGCAGCTTTGGCATCTAGCTCTGTCTCCCAGCCCCACTGTAGAGATGTGGAAGCAGAGGCTGGGGGAGGACCGACTGACTCATCCGGAACTGTCCACCAGAAGGTGTCACAGCAAGCTTCCTGCCCCAGCCTGATTCCAGAGCCTGTGCGCCCCCTGCTGTCCCAGGAGGCTGTACCTGGAGCTGATTGGCATAGGCTTTGGAGAACATGAAAGAGTTTACTAGCAGTTCACAGCCGGTTGACCAGGCACCCTCTGCCAGGCTCCTGCTGTGGGGACGCACGTGCTCAGGGCAGCATGGATTTGAAGTCAGAAGGAAATAGTCAGGGGCGCCTGGGTGGCTCAGTCAGTTAAGTATCTGACTTCTGCTCAGGTCATGATCTCACAGTTCGTGGGTTCAAGCCCCGCGTCGGGCTCTGTGCTGACAGCTCAGAGCCTGGACCCTGCTTTGGATTCTGTGTCTCCCTCTCTCTCTGTTCCTCTTCCATTCGTGCTCTGTCTCCATCTCCCAAAAATAAGTAAATGTTAAAGGGGCGCCTGGGTGGCTCATTCGGTTGAGCATCCGGCTTCACCTCAGGTCATAATTTTGCTGTTCCTGAGTTCAAGCCCTGCATTGGACCCTGTGCCGACAGCTCGGAGCCTGGAGCCTGCTTCAGATTCTGCGTCTCCCTCTTTCTCTCCTCCTCCCCCGCTCACACTCTGTCTTTCTCTCAAAAATAAATAAACATAAACAAATTTTTTTTAGTATTAAAAAAATTAAAAAAGAAGGAAGTAGTCAGAAACCTTCAAGATAATAGTAGCTGGTCTCGTTGAGCTCTGACTGTGTGCCAGGCTTGTCAACATCCTCTACTTTCCTGATCCCATCTAATCTTCACAGCTGCTGCCTGGGAGAAGTACCATTGTTCATTACCATTTTCTAGTTGGGGAAACTGAGGGACAGAATGGTGAATGGAGAGGGAAGAGAAATAGTGGCCATTACCGTCATCATCCCGGGCTGGGCCGGGGGAGGCCTTCGGAGACTCTGGACCATGAGCAGAGCAGGCCTGGGCGAGCTGGGATGCGGGCAGCTGGGGCTGTAGTGTCCGTGATGAGCTCTAGGCCTAGTGCTCCCGGAGGCCCTGAGGGCTCCGTGTGGGGGACTGAATGATTCTCTGGGGATAGAGGCCCGTTCCCAGCAAAACCCAGGCACACTCAGCAGAATAAGTGAAGCCCTGATAGGAAGCCCTGAACTATGAGTCCAGCAGCAGGACTGGGAGTAGAAAAGAAAGAGCATGGGCTTTGGTATCGGGCCAAAGCTGGTTGGAGGACCAACCTCCTCACTTACTCAGTGTGTGATTTGAGCAACATGCTGAACCTCCCTGAGCCTGATTCCTTCTTCTACAAAATACGGACCACAGGGCTTACCTTGCAGTGAAGGCTGTGATGAAGATGGCATAAGACGTTTCCTGAAAAGCTACCAGATCGCTTGGCGGAGGATGGATGGACTTGAGAAAGGACGAAAGGGTAAGAAAAAATCCAAGGGAAGAAGAAATCGTGGAATTCTTCGAGGAGGACACGGCATTGGAATTGGGTCTTAAAAGATGGGTAGGGATTATCTGGCTTTTGTGTGAACAAAGGCCGGAGATGGGTGCAGGAAGGGCCCTCTCACTTACCCTCTGGGGCAGGGGGAACTGCCCAGGACACTCTAGGAGGCTCCAGGACACTGGGAAAGGACCAGATGCGGCATGCCCCACGGGGTGTGTGCCATGGCCGTCTACCTGCTTAGTACTGACTGAGAAGGCACAAGGAACCAGACTCCGTGCCCCGTGGGTACGCATATTATTCCCTTCCCCCACCGTGTGAAGACTCCGATGTACAGAGGTTAAGTCACATGTCCAGGGTCAGGGTCAACCTGAGTGGCAGAGAAGGTTTGGGCTCCAAGCTGGTTCATGACGTTCCCTGCTTCATCTTGCAGCTCAAACATTGTCAAGACGAGCGCTCAGAACTCGTTTCCGGGGCTGGACCCACTGCCCTCCTCCAAAGAAGGGGGCTTGGCGGCCCGTGGTGCTGAGCTCCTCCATGAAGACATACGCATCACTTATAGAAGCCGTGCCTCTCGACACCTCTGGCACAAACATTTTGAATTCTAATCGTGGAAATAATTCGGAAGAAGGAGATGAGGGTTATCATTTATTTAGGGGGCTTTATCAACAGAGGCCCTCTCTGGCTTTAATAAATGAAATGTGTTGCACAGAATGGGGATCACTGAGGCATGAGATACTGTGTCTGCCCACGGAGGGCTTTGAATAATTTACATCCTGGAAAGATATTTTATGACAGTGCTTATAATCTTCTTATTGGTTTAAAATCAACATTTACAGCAGACGTCTTTGAACTGATGCAGCTGATAAGCTTATCTCTTTATTATGTGACACGAATCCAGCCTGCTCAGGAGAGGGAGTTTTCATCAAAATTGATTCCTCTTTGGATCTCAATATTTTATTCTCCAAAAACAGCCAATAAATAATAGAGGTCGGCTATTAATATTTCATTTTAATTAATATATTAGTAGAGGGAACTCTTTTAATTTGAAGGGGCATGACGGGAAGGAGGCTTTGGGGTTTTGTGCAGGTGATTTGTCTGGAGGACCCATTTCCAGTTAAACCCGCCGGCCCCAGCGAGGTCCCCGCTCTTCCCAGTGTCAGCCTTCCAGCAGAGCTGACAGGGCTGTCGCTCTTTGCACGGAAGGCGCTTCCAGGTGATGCTGGAACCTGGGCGGTCTGGAGGAGGGGAGCCTGGGGTTCCGGCCCCCCGTGAGGGGTGAAGAGGTTGCTCCCCAGGTTCTGCAGTGTTTGGAGCCTGTGGAGCAAAGGACATGGAGGGAAATGGATTATGGCCCCTAGGAGTCCAAAAGGCTGTCTGTGTGTCTGTCTGGGCACGAACCTGTAGCACTCACGGGGTGCTGGTGGCCAGTACAGTTCTGGAGGCAGAGCCTGGGGCGGGAGAAAGGACCCCAGCTTTAGAGTCCCGTACCGGTGCTCAAACCGGATTCTGTGTTTCAACAGGAAAATGAATCCACTGCTCTGAGCCTCCGTTTCCTCACCTATAGACCAGGTGAGGGCCATTCACCTCACAGGGGCACACGGGAGAGTGAAATGTGGTAATTTATGCAAATGACACCCTGTCACTGTAAGCAGAGGTTACTCTTAATATTCTAAACTGAGAGGCCCTGGTGCCCATAGGAGGAATCATGGGAGGGAACACAAGCATGGATTTTAGAAATCGGAAACTTAAAACACGTCCTGGACATTTTGGGTTCTTTGTGTTGCTAAACCACAGGCAAAGAAGGGGGGGTGGAGGTCGCTGAACTGACCCAAGGAAAATGATCCCAATTGCCACTGCTATCCCACAGGCGGTGCATGGGGAGGATTATGCTTGAAATCCGCAGGAGGCTCGGCTGGGTCACCTCTTAATGCTCCCTTCTCAAAGTCCTGGCCGATCCGGCCATGGCAACCCAATAAAAAGATGAGACCACTGGGGACTCGGACCGCAAAGAAATGAGGCCTGATTCACCGCCAGGGGCCAGGGTTCTTCCCGGCAGAGCGTGAGGGGATGCTGAATGGGCAGTGGAAGGAGAAACGATGATTATAAACTGGCACTTGATGATCCGAGGGCTTGGTTGGGAGGACCACGAAATTGGCGTCAGCCTGGAGTGATGTAGTAGCCGATGAGACTCTGTGCATCTCAGAGACTGGGGACAGGAACTCTCCCCCGGAAAGCGGTGGGTGTCCCTGGCTTTTTGTTGATTGTTTTGAAACATCATTTGCCCTCTTGGCCTCTGGCTTCCTGTCGGTTTGGGTCAGTGGTGAGTGTCCCAAGGGAATGTGGAGTGGTGGTGTGGGGAGGCGGGGGGGGGGGTTCCTTCCGTGGGTGCTCAAGGGCTGGATGCATCTAATGACCTAAAGTCACAGACCCCTTAGCACACGACTGTCTGTCTAGTTCTGGCTTTGGGTTCTGGAAGTTCTCCCCACACCCTCCTCTCTTCAGGCCTGTGGTGGGGATAGCTCCCTGCTGTCATGAGCCCTTGGGTCCTGCTCTGAACCATTTCTGGTGGCTTTCCCTGTATCCTGCCCACACCTATAGGAATAGACCCTTCATCATACTCTCCCTAAATAACCCACTAGAACGTGCCATCATCTTTTTTCCCCACTCAGGCCTTAAGGCATATAGCAACCTCACAGATGTGGGGTCCGACCTGGATGGGCAGAATTTGGACAGGTGGGCAGGGGACTGGAGGCTGTAGTAGAAAGGTGGGACAGCAGGTCGTGCTGACCACCACATATCTGTGGGCTCTTGGCTCAGTCTGTAAACTGTAAAATGGCAGTCCTTATAATATCTACGAGGGACACAGGTTCAAAGTGGGGGGAGTCTAAAGGCCTGGCCTATGGTGGTACTCAAGAAAACTATTGATCCCCTTCCCCTGGCACATGGTAGGCATTCAACTGATGCTGGATAAACCTGGATATGAGAGAGGCGGGGGGGCGGGGGCGGGGGTGGGGAGGAAAATGAGAAATGCTTATGTGTGTGTAAGTGTGCATGTGGACGTGGATGTGGGCCCGGGGTGTGGATGAGGTTCAGAAAAGAGACAGGTCTGCTTGCATGTGCCCTTGAATCTATGCAGAGGTTTCAATTTGGGGGATGTTCGGAAACACAGCTGTCTGGGAGGTGGGGAAATGAGATTGGGGAAGGCCTCCCAAACCAAGGTCAGCCAATGTGTAAAGGTGGGTCTTAGAAGTGCGTGGCAAAGGCTGAGCTGTGGAAAGGAAATTGTGCGGACTCGAGTTGGGAGGCCAGGGAGGAGGCCAGTGGGAGAAAGAAATGGGTGCCATGCCCTGAGCGTATGATAATCCAGTGGCCTGGGCCACTACCCCCTTGGACCTCCGTTGTGAGATCAGTGACTTTGTGGGCTTGAGGCCCCCTGCACTTGTCTAGGGGCTCCCTGGTGTCGCCTGGCCCCTCCTGGACCGATCCATAATTTGGCTGCATACAGGGATGTCCAGGTGAACGCTGTCTACAGATTTGTATGAGGGATCTGGGGACGGGAGTGTATGTTAGGAATTGATGCCACAGAGAATCACGCACAATCCCACTGTCCCAAGCAGATGGTCTTAGAGGTCCTTTTTTTTTTTTTTTTTTAATATAATTTATTGTCAAATTGGCTTACATACAACACCCAGGTCCTTTTGCTGATTCGTCCAGCAGGCCTTGGCTTTTCACCTGTCTGTGCTGGTCAGCAGGCGGGATAGGAGGAGGGCTGGGGCCAGAGACAGAAACAGGCTTCCACGGCTTTACTTGAGGCGGTGTTGGCCTCACGTAATTAAGGAGAGTGGTTCGCTGAGAGGTCTTTCCCCACTTTCCAATCAAAAACGTGACATTAGTCGTGCTGCCGTTGAAACCTTTCAACAGCCCATGGATCGCTGGCTCAAGAATGTGTACCGATTAGAGCTATAGGACACACTCCTGCCCAGGCCTGTTGATGCTGCCTCTTGGGTGAACAGGCAGCTCTGTCCGCCACTCACGTCCCAAATGGGAATGTGGGCCAAGACAACAGTGGCCGCAGGGCATGGCGCGTGGCCACAAGGCCCAGACACACCACCTGAAACACCAAAGCAAGATAAACACCAGTCTGGTCTCTCAGTCCCGTTTTTATTGAGCACCTATTCTAGGCCATGGCCTGTTATGTCCTGGGGATTTAGATGGAAAAAAGTCTTCGAGAAGCTCCAGTCGAGTTGGGGAGAATTGTACCAGTGAAGTTCAGTGTGAGACCATTCTAACACCGGAGCGTGGGAGAGACCACATGGCATGGGGACAATAGACTCAGGTCCCAACCATGTCTCTTTGTTCCCCACTGGACCCTCAGAGCCTCTTGCTGTGCTGGGCTGAACAAATTCAGCAGGTATTTATGGAACGGATGAATGAGTTAGCGGATGAATAAATGCAGGAGAGGTGTTGCGAGCGGCTTCTGCAAAGGGCTGATGTGTGAACTGAGTCTTGAAATTCATGCAGAATTGGCCAGGGTTGTGGGGAGGGAGAGTGATTGTTCCATAGAGGAGGGGGAGGGTGACGCATTTGACACAGAGGGCACCAAGCCCCAACCTTCAGGTTCAGGTGGTCACCTGTAGGGCCTAATTTGATCCGATGTGGAACTCACGTGGAGCAATGTGTCCTTTCGAAAAGCTGCCTGCCTGTAACCGAGGTGCTGTTTGGTTTCTACCGAACCCCTGAAATTTCTCACCCAAGTGACAATTATGGTGACTAACCTGTTATTTCAGAAGCTCTGTGCACCTGGTGTGGGAAGAAGTGGGTTGACAAGTTAGCGGAGGCATATTCGGGTCACTTGTCTCTTTTTGCGACACCAGGAATGGGGTTCAGATGCAAATATGCCTGTACTCTGGTAACCGGCCAGCTGTTGGCCCGGGTCCCATCTTGTACTCACGTGGTCACATGTGACGATTCACCAAACCTCTTTCAATGTCAGCTTCCTCATCTCCAAAGTGGACCCAGACCATTCACCTGATTTACTGGGAAAAATTGTGTTCAGTGCTGTTTCCGGGAAGGGCCCCTAAATCCAGGGAGGACGAGCTTAGCCCCCCCAGGAGGTTGACAGCATCACCCACGAAATGCTTTTGAAATCTGTTTTTTTACCTTGAAAATCCCTAGGTCTTGTATTCCACTCGGCATTTTAACTCTGCTTGCTTGATCTTTGTATAGTTTAAGTGACTTACAGCAAGTGGGCTGGGACTGGAGGAGAGTGAGGTGCTTGCTTTAGGCCCCCAATTTAAGAAGACACCAAACAACTCTAGTCGTCAAGATGAATAACATTTTAATGCAATGTTGAAAAAAACTCAGTCTGCACAACTGACCACCCCTTTTGGTGAATAAAGTTTTATCAGAACCGGTTACGGGATTAGGGTGGGGCAGCCGGGTGGGATTATCCACATGCAGAATTGGGGTCTACCTTTACTTAAAATTGTGATACTTTGTTTGGCATGGATCTTGTGGCATTAATTTTGAGTTAAAAGGTGTTGCATTAAAATACTATTTTAATATTTTGTTTACTGAGTTTTTTGGTGCCCTCTTCAATTTTCCCCCCCCCCCCCCCCACCCTGCTCTCCAAAAAGCAAATGCCTCACTTGCCTTACCCTAGTCTTGGCCCTGAGTGTACTTAACCTGCTTCACTCTCCTCCCCTGAAACTCAAAAGAGAAGAAACCTCCAAGAAGAGGCAGCGTGTTATTCCTCAGGCTTCCCGAAACCCCGGAGCACATTTCTGCCTGCTCCTGTGGGTCTGGGAACCTTCAGTAAAGAAGCCCGGAGATACGTGAGGTTGTCTATACAAGGCCAGGTGCACGGGGGTCCGGGAAGGCAATGGGCTGGGAGGTCTTCCTCCCGTTACAGGCTCATCTGTGGCTTAAGCAGCCTGGGCTCCACTTCCCCATCAGCACAACGAGGGGATGGGGACAGATGATCTTTATGAAGGCTTGGTAGTCTGTGGGTCTCTGAAGGCCAGTGGGGGATGGAGACCGTAGGAGGCACTTTTCCAAGCGAGCCCTTCTGTGAGTCATGGACTGAGAAAAGGTCAGTGTGAAAAATCGTTGGTGTTTAAACCAGAAGCGCTGAAGCGATGCTCCCTGGGTGTGAATGAGGGAGGAAATGTTTCCCAAAACCTCTCAGAGAACATCCTGCTTGGGCTGGGTGCAGTGGGAAGTGTGGAGGGGCTAAGGAGAGCCCGTGCCACTCTGGGCTGGTGGGCAGGTTGTGGGCGTGGAGTGCACTCTGACAAGGAGACACAGGCTAAATGGTGGGCGGGAAGTCTGCTCGAGATCTACTTTCGGCTGATCTGGGGAGGTTTCTTGGAAAAGATAGGACTTGAAGAACGTGCCTCAAGTGATGGTGAACATTATGGACCCAAAGAGGGGCCTGGGCTTTCTGGGTCCCGGGAGGAGACAGATGATGCTCTCAAATGGAGTTGAGTTCAATAGATGGACTATTTATAATGGTTCAGGAGGATGAAAGGAAAATCAGCAAGGGGCAGGGAAGCACTTTTGGGCTAGGAATGCTGGCGAGCCTTTACCTACCACCCTAGACCTCCAGGGGAAGGGGTGGGGTCGGGAGGGCTCGCTGGAACCCAGCTGTCACTGTAGAGGGGACTAGGACAGGAACTGCGGCTTTCAGGACCAGAGTGCAGCCATTCACAAATGCCCCCGCAAGGGTGAGCCGGAGTCCACATCCTCACCCTACTTTCCTTCCACCCTCCAATCTCTAGTCAGCACCTTCTTCCAGATGGACCTGAGAGTTGTCATTCACACAGGTCAGCATCCCAGTGCCCAGAGCAGGGTGGAGGGAGGGGCTGGAGGGCGAATGAGCACAGGTAGCTCACTGGGTAAGACTGGTGCGGTAATGGAGTGAAGCCATGTCTGTGCAGGTGCTGGTGTGGTTAAGGAATGGGGTAGGGCTCCATTTTACTGCATTTCCATATATCTGCTCACTTCTCAGGACACCTGGTGGGGTAGCCTTTATAACCTGTGTTTCACGAGAGGAAACCGAGGCTGGAGAGATTGACAGCTGGATGGAATCAGCCTTGTTGGCCAGTTGCAGAGTCTGTCAGTGTCTCCAGTGGGGACGGGGGTCTGACCCTCCCCTGGAGCGCCTACAGGATGATTTGCCTCAGTGCTGTGATCTCAGTGTTCTGGGTAGGAAGCAGCAGCTCCTTGAGGACTCCTGATTGAGAGGAAAACCTTTCCCTGAGGGCAGGGCGAGCATTAACATGGGTCTCTCATGTTCAGACTGGGGACCCCCAAGTAGGGAAGGCTGGGGCTGACTCAGGGCTGGGCAGACCTTCAGACCCACATTCCTGCGTGCATGCCTTCCTACCACGCACACCTTCTGAATGCCAGCAAGTGCCAAGTCTGGCTGGATGTTCAGGCTTCAAAGGTCCCTACGCTGCCTCCCTCCTCCTCCTCCTCCTCCCCCTCCTCCTCCTCCTCCTCCTCCCATCATCATCATCATCATCATCATCATCATCATCTGCCTTCTCATCACGACCACCATTTATCGAACTTTTGTTAGGTTTTGTTAGGTTTAGGTTGTTAGGTTTGTTAGGCTTTGCATTAAGTTCTACATGTCAATTAATGCATTTAATCCTTGTAACAACATAGCAGGGTGGGTGTTATCACTACCCTTTTCCTCAGAGGGACATGGGCACAGAGGGACTTGCAGTGTGGTCCAGATACTAGAGAAGGGGGGAGCACAGTCCGGGGTAGGAGCAGTGCCAGGCACAGGGCTACACACAGACGTTCCTGTATGATGTGAGTCTTTGGTCAAATTTCTTTACGCCCCAGCTCCCCGCTATTAGCACACCCCCATGAGGCTGTTTGGGGGTGAATGAGATGGTCCACGAGAAGCCTGTAGTCTAGGGCATGCACATAGCAGCCCTGGACAAACGTAAGCTGTTGTATGTTGTTGCTTTAATTACCTTGTCACTCCATCTTTTTGTCTTTTTTCTTCTTCTTCTTCCTCTCCTTGTCTTCTCCTTACTCTTTACCAGCCCGAGGGCCTCTATCACCAGCTTGGGAGCTCCCCCCAAGCACAAGTGTCTTGAAACGACTCCCCGGGGCACACCAGGTCTGTTAGGTGTGTATCCTGCTCACATTCTTCCTGACCAGCCCACACCAGGCTTCGAATAAGATCCCAGGAGATGGGTGGAGAAATGTGTGTGCACTTGATTAATGTCAAGGGGTGGCCTCCCTTCCTCCTCCCTTCTCCCTCCTCCCTTCCCCTCCTCCCTTCCCCTCCTCCCTTTCTGGTAGGTGTTGTGCAAGGGCCTGGGAAAACAACAGCATACCATCAGATATTTTCACAGATCACTGAGCACTTCCCCAGTGGGCTGATGGTTCTTTTCCCCAGTTGTACTGATGTGCAAACTGCATCGCAGATACAGAATGTGATTAGATCATTTGGCTCATCAGAGTGGAGTGGGGGCTGGCAGCGGTCTGACCCTGAAACTCCACTTCCTCCTTCTCACCAGATTGGTAAATTACGTCTCCTCTGGCTGGTCCTGCTTTCCTGTTTGGTCTTTCTGAAGGGGCCCTGCTCTCGCCTTTGTCCTTACTGTAAGTCCTTGAACAATCTTGGGGCTTCTGCCTGAGGTGGAGCAGGTGGGATCTTGTCCCTTTGTGAGGGCTGGTCTTTGGAAAGTTCCACGCGAAGGCTGCATGAGCCTGAGTCTTGCTGGAGGAGTGGGGGAAACCATGAATGAAGAGGACAAGTGAAGCAGGCAGGACCTCTGAGAATGAGGGAGGAGACCAGAGAGCCAATGGAAGGTGATGGAGGCTGCACAGGATGTCCTGATGGGCTCAGGGCAGGAGGAGACAGGAGCCAGGTTATCTACCTGCCCTTGGTGAAGTCGGCTGGCTGGAGAAAGCTGGGAAGAATCGGGGCACGTGACAGTGCATAATAAAGCTCTCGACCCTGTGGCGAAGACGTTTTTATTAGCTCGTGCATGTACAGATGTAGCAATTTTTAGAACAGGAGAACGGTGACATATGCCCTGGAGCTGCTGCGGCTCCTGCCGTCCTGAGTGGTAGATTGTGTATCTCAGGCTCTGAGCCCCAGGAAGGAGTCTTACCCCGTCTCCCCACACTGGAGCTTGGAGCTGCAGGGAATGAGCATTTGGCCTCCATTGGTACAGTTCGGTGGTACATTCTAGTGCAACAGACTGACCTGAAGGGCTTGTAAAATCAAAACACCATTGCCGCCACTGATTTTTTTTTTAACCTCCTCCCAGGAAATCTGGAAAGGGACCAAATAGTCACATTTCAGTAAGCATTCAGGTGGTGCTGAGGCTATCCTTTTTTTTTTTTTTAATTAAAAAAAATTTTTTTTAACATTTATTTTTGAGAGAGCATGAGCAGGGGAGGGGCAGAGAGAGGGAGAGAAGGAGACACAGAATCCAAAGTAGGCTCCAGGCCCTGAGCTGTCAGCACAGAGCCAGATGCGAGGCTCGAACCCATAAACCATGAGATCACGACCTGAGCCAAAGTCGGGTGCTTAACCGACTAAGCCACCCAGGCGCCCCAGTGAGGCTCTTCGTTTGAGGAGCCACACTTTGAGAACCACTGCTATAGATTTCTCCCCCTCTCCTATCGGAATTGTAAGAATCACCAAAACGTCTTTAGAACATACTGAAGCCAGAGGCTTGTTCCAGACCAAACGAAGTGTGGCATCAGACATCGGTACGTGTTCAAAGCTCTATGGCTGATTCCGCTGTATGAACCACAAACACCCCAACTCGGCGTCCCCACTCATCAAATAACCTGATTGTGATCTTGATGTCAGAATTGAGAATTATTGTCTTAGACCATAGCGTGTGCGTTGAGAGGAGAACCCGACGAAATAAACCCACAAAACCGATAGAGATCTCCCAATCCTTTTGTCCGATTCGTGGAGTCGGCCAACAAATACTTATCGAATGTGTGCTACCTGCCAGGAATTGGCTGAGCAGGGGTGGTAAAAAACCAAGTCTGCTGTGGTGGTAAACAAGAGACAACAGAGGTCTGTTGTGCTCAGCTGGGGTGCCGTTTTCAGATGCAGGAGATGCAGAGTTAGGTTCAGTGTCTCATGTGCTTGTGTAGATTGTCACATAATGTGATTCCATCCACTCTCAACTCACCTTTCTGCTCTTTGCATAATGTCCTAGGTGCACAGGGTCTTTTGGGGTCTCGAGAACCAGCAGTATGGAGCTGGCTCTGCAGGCTAGGTGTGGATGCCTGGGAAGGCCGATGAGGTCCACATTTGTCCTTCAAGCTGGGAGAACCCACCTCTTCTCAGTACGTGCCTGAGACTTGTAAATTGCCCTAGCCACCACCCTCACTGCTTTGCTAAGGCTTTCCAGAAAGGAAAGGAGGGCAGTTTGGGGATTTGTCATCCATGGAAATACAGCCAGGTAAGATTAGTGCTGTTTTTGACTTTTCCTAGAGGGTGCATCGTATGTCAATAGGAGGCCCAAATCGCTAGGTGAAGTTTTCACGTGGCTCAAATGCATTGTCTAACATGCACATAGTTCGGAAACTGCAAGTCCCGGATTTTATTATTGTTACCGGTCAAAAGCAGATGGTTCCGTGAATGTAACCTTTGTGGAACAACCTAACCCACCCAGTGTGTAGACCCAGCAGAAGACACAGGTGGCTCGGGTAATGCAGTGATTCTTCCACAGGGTCGCCTGGAGGACTGAGTACAAGTAGATACCTGGCATAGCTTTTGGTGTGAAATAGAGTCTCCATACGGGCCAGCGGCCATTTCTCCCCATCCCAACATGGTGATTCCTGTTAGTGACTACCCCTGAGAAATAAGCCATGATGATAAAAAAAATTTTGCTCTTTTAAGAGGAAACCTTAGCAAATCTGGAGCCAAACGAGGTGGTGCGGGCCTGGGGGAAGCAGGAAAGGCTGTATCAAGGTTGTGCATGCATACTTATGACCTCACGTTCTCTCACTACTCTCAGACGGTGGAGGAACTCAGCTGTCTGTCACTTGGCATATGGTTCCTGTAGATCAATCACTCGAAACAAACATGTTGGTTTTCAGAGTTTCCTTGGGTACAGATTTCTCTCCCCACACAGCGCTATGAATACAGACTAATTACAAGCAAACTCTAAAAATGCATGATTATGTGGTGGCTGATTTACAGCATTCTTCTTTACCCCTTCCTCTGTCTGTGGCTGGGGAATGAAAGGGCCAGGCTGTGTCTGTTAGTCTGCTGCGGGTCCCTTTGCCTGCCTTGGGGGAGCTGAGATTCCTGTTACCTGGGTGAAGCTTGCTAGAGGTTCCCTGCCACCCCCTCCCCCAGCTCTTCCCCAAAGAAGAGAGCATGCTTAGCACCCAAGCTTGAAGGGGAAGACAGAGTCGCTTTTTCCTTTGGTGTTTCTTAACAATAAAAAACAACTATGACGAAGGACATTATTTGAATTCTTTAGATGTATGTATATGTCTGTGTTTAAAAATGGCAAAATCCCAAACATTAGGAGAGCTGGCCTCCAAGTCTTTGCTCTGTCATTGTGCTGTGTGACCTCAGGCAGTTCCCTTCTCCTCTCTGGTTCTCAGATGACAGGATTGGATAAATTGGCTTTAACGTCCGATGGGCTATGAACGGGTATGTATTTGCTTTGAACCCCAGGGTGTGACCCAGCTAGAAGCAGAGATGGAGACAGAGGGGACCCAAGAGCTTATTTCTTCACGTCATTTGTCTTTCTGAAGGTTGGAAAGGAGGGATTTGCCCCCATCCCCTGGTATACATGGAACTAGCCTTATCATTGGAGACACAAAATCTTGAGTTCAAATCCCAGCTACCACGTAATCATCAAAGTTTTTTTTTCTAAGTTTTAGTTTTCTTATCTGTAAAATGGGAAAGACCTGTGCAAGGAATGGTGTCATTGATATGGGAGCAGTTGTCTCTAGCGGTCTAGTCTGTGACCTTCTCGAGGGTGGGATGGGGTATATCTCCCTCCCCCCCCCCCCCCCGAGTTATCTGTCTTTGCTCCTCGGTATTCAGCACAGTGCTTGGCACACAAGGACCACTTATGAATCATTGAATAAAGAATCATTGGATAAAACTGGGGAAGCTTCTACCCCGGCCTGGCGTGTGGAGTGCACTCACTGAGTCTTACTTTCCCAAGGTACGTGATCAGTTAATGGTGGAGCTGGGACTATGTTCACATTCCATTGAAACGTGCGTGCCTGCTGCGTGTGCTCATTTTCAAAGCCAGACTGTGCCCTTTGAGTCCTGAAATGAAGGCAGAGGGCTTTTGGTGGCTTCCGTATGCTTTTAAGTTAATTTCTTTAGGTGGAGTTCTTTCTCTTTTGTATCTTTTTTTGAAAACAATCCTCCAATACCTTCTGACTCTCTCACCACCTCAGGGCTGGTGGCAGTGGCTCCGGGCCAGGATAGGGGCCCGAAGGGCTACGGAGCAGGTGTGATGCCCTCATCCCTCCTGGCCAGCACTCCCTCCTCTCCAGGTGGTGGGTGTGGATTAGCCCGGGGACCCAACAACCTGGTATTGCAAGGCTTCTAGGATAAAACACCTTTCACCTGCGTTCCTCACTGAAGGGCTACTTCCTCCTTGTGATTTAGTGAGTTGCTCTCCAGTTCCCTTTCCTGTGCGCCGAGCACGGTGAGTTTGAGCTGTTTCTCCTCATCTGGAGCATTGATGGCAGCTATCGTGCTTGAGCAACACTCACCTTCCAGGCGCTGTGTTGGCTGCTAATGTAACTTTAGAACTTTGTAACAACCTTGGTAAGTAGCTATGGTGTGCGTGTCAGAAATGATGACCCTGAAGTCCAGGGAGCTTCAGTACCTTCTTTCACGGGCTCCTGGCTACTATGCTGCAAAGCCAGGAGTTTAGGGGTCTCTAAGGCCATATGTTTTCCAGGACCCCGTGGTGGTTGTCTGCTTCACCTGCCTGCAGAATTTCACCTACAGCATTCTTGCGAGGATCGAGGGGACTACCCTTGTCCTGCATGCTTGGCGATGGCCTCCTGCTCTCCAGTGAGATGTCTGTTGTCCCCAACCCCTTCTCTCTTAGATGAACAGGTAACTGCCATCCCTGAGTCTGCTATCAGGGTCTCAGTGACTTCTCCACTCTCTCTCCACCCGTCCTTTCACACATCCTCCATTCTAATGGGGCTGGACTCTCCCTTTTCCCCACAAGCCCTCAACTCCTCCCAATTATTACCCATCACCTCCTTTCTGGGCAGTGTGTCATTATTTGTTTCTAGACTCTAATTTTAGTTTTATGTTTCTAACTAAATCTTTTCATCCATTTCTCCGTTCCTCTATTCTAGAAGTCCTCAGTGCCAGCATATGTCCAGATCTAATAGAGTTCTCGTTGGCTTGCTAAAACACAGATTGATGGGTTCCCCCTCAGGGTCTCTGAATCACTGCATGTGGGATGGGACCTAGAGTTTTGCATTTCTAACGTGTTTCCAAGTGACGCTGGTCTGAGATTTTTAGAAAGCGCTGGCCTAGTCTTTCGCTCAACATGTATTTGCTAAGAATCTCCCAGGGCCTTGCTACTAAGGGAGCAGTGCATTCTCATGCTCGTTGATGTTTGAGAGTCATTGTCCTAGGGAAGAAACATTCTGCTTTTGAGAACCCCACAGTCTAGGTAGCAGTCCTCAAGCTCAACTACACTTTAGAATTACCTGGGGAGCTTTAAAAATATTCCGTGCCTGGACTCCACCCAGAGCAATTGAATCAAAATCTCTGAAGTGGGGCCCGCTGTCATTACATTTGTTAGCTCTCCAGAGGATTCTAAAGTGTAGCCAGCCAGGGTTGAGAACCACTGGTCCAGGGAGGTGCAGTCTTGTAAACAGAAAACCTGTCTGCTGGGATCGGGTGCATATTTCAAACAGCTGCCTCAGGCAAGCGGCTGGGCTGAGCTAGAGGGAAGGGTTTGAAGTGGGTGTCAGCAACCCTGGGTTTTAGTTCCATCTCTGCTTTGTGGCTTCTGGCAAGTGTCTCGGCCTCTCTGATCTCAGTTTCCCCTGGGACCCAGTGCTGTTGGGGTTTGGAGGATCCCTGAGTGCCTTTCCCCTTCCTATGTTAATGATCCTAAGCTTTCCCTTCCTCTGTTGAGGACATGAGGGTGAATCTCTGTCTCACTCTCGCTGTCTTAAGTTGAAGGGCTAGCATAGTACTGCAGATTAACAGAGAAGTTAAAAAAAAAATACAGCCAATAGGTCTCTTCAGAGGCACTAAAACCAGATGAGAACATAGGTCCGAAGGCTGGTGAATTTCATCTCCTCCATCTTGCCTTGTAGAAAGTGGCGGGGTTTTGCTGATGAGACTTTGCTTACGGGGCTGGTTCTCAAACTGTGGCTCCTGCGCTAGCTAGTAACAGCAGCATCCCCCGAGAAGTTGCCAGAAATGCAAATTCCTGGGCCCCACCCCACACTTGCTGAGTTGGAAAGTCTTGGGGTGGGGTTCTACAGTCTGTGGTTTAACAAGCCCTCCCCGTGGCTGTGATGCACCCTTCGGTTTGAGAGCCACTGACCCAGGGAAATGTGGCTGTGGCTTGTAGCTACTTTCCAGCCCCAATCCGGAGGGGCACAAGGAGCAGCTATCGATCTTGAATGCCTATGTCCCACAGAACAAACACCTAGTTCTCTGGTGTTCTTAAAAAGAGACGGAGGAGAGGTTGGCAGCATGTGTCTGTTGCACTCATTGGCGGCTTTTGCCTTCCTCAAATCGGGTGCATGTTCTCCATGCTTTTGGTTTTAGAACTGAATGTCCTTTGCTTAACATAGATAAAAGGGAGAAGCCACTGCCACTGCATATGATGACCCAGGTGGTTATTTTTGGTAGATGTGTCAATGTTCAAGTTTATCCCTGGGATCGTCCTACTTACGGCCATCTAATCAGATATCAGCGGAGAGAAGCTGTTATTTAGATGTGTGTTGTTCTGTGCGAAGAAAGTACCAGAACGTTCCTGGGGCATGTAACTCAGTGGCTGGACCATGATTCTGGCTGGCGAAGGGGTGGGTCTGAGAGGCTTTGAAGGAGAATGGCCACGTTGTGTCAAAGCAGTTAAAAAGGAAGGTCTCCTTTACACAAAAGCGCCAGAGCGCTGCCTATAAGGATTCCAGCTCTGCTTTTATGAAGAGGAGACTCTAAGAAGTGTGGCAATTGTGAGCTGTGGGGGACCATGTCACCTTGATCCACCAATTTACTGCCGACAGCAGTCAAAAGAGCTAAACATCTTCACACGCCTCTCAATCCACTTTTATTGGATCATCCAAAAGAGGTGCCTGGGACAATAGTCGTGGGATGTGACACTGATGTGATATATATTTGCTTCAACTAAAAGAAGCAGGTGTCTTTGAAGATCCTGGAAATGGGAGAGGATTCTGATTCCCCTCCAGCTCCCTGGCACCCTCAGGAAGTAAAAATAGGGTTTTGCATTAGTCTGACTTTTGTTTCACTGACGTTTCCCTTGATGACAATCAACTCCGCAACCCCAAACAGTCACCACCTCTGGATCCATCACAACATCTGCCTGCTACCAGGCAGACCCCTGAAACCTTCAGTGTTGCATCCTGCTTCTGTATCTGTTCATTTGCCAAGGTTTCTTTGAACTTTCTTTCAAGACGATAGCGCAAAACCCAGACATTGGGTAATGGTATTTTGCTGCCTGTTCCCTTTAATTGATGTCTGGCTGGTTTTTCCCTCCCTCATCCCTCCTCCAATTTAGCTCTGGAAACATCTGTCTTTTTATTCACCAATAGAGTCTCGAAAGGGTAACAAACCTGTTAGATAAAATATCAAAGTTATGAATTCTGATTTAATAAATGTGCATTCGAGAGATGATTCATGGCATGTATGATGGCTTTCAATTGCTTTCTCAAACAGTTCATGCCTCATTTCATTAAGAGCTTCAGTCAATGCCAACTGATTAATGATCACAGCACCAGTCATCTTTTGTTTAGTAAACATGAGCATGAGACCCGTCTGGGCTTGGCCATATAGAACTTCATTTTAAATGCAAATAAAAATGTTTTAAAATAGATGCTTTTGTAAGTGTTCTTAGAATTCCGCTAAAATGATATTAGAAATCATTCATTTCTTTGCGTAAAAAATGCCTGCTGGATACCTCTAAGTGCCATCTGCTGGCTAAGCCCCCGGATGAGGCACAGTGCCTGCCCTCGGTGAGCTTGTAGGCTAGTGGCTGCAAACCCTTTAATGTAGATAATTTCCGTCTGAGACATTCTGAATACTGATTGTTCGGGGCTCACGACTTAGAATCCCAGCTGGACCACAGAGTGGCTATGTGACACTGAGTGAGGTGCATCGACTGTGTAGGACTTGGTTTCTCCTTTTTCAAATGACCTTGTTGGATTCTGTTGCCTTTCATGTCCCCAGAAGTGCCGATGTTATCTGATTCTAATTCTTGCAGTATTTTTGTTTGCCTCTCACATCAATTTTAAGAGAAGACACAATAGAATAAAATCAGCCGAGGCTCAGCTAGGACAGTCACGCTCTGAAGTAGAATCCTTCATTTTAGAAGACCTATTGATCTTTTGCATATACTTTGGGTCTTCACAATATTTCCACAGTTGCAAAAGTCAAAGGGAAGATCTCCTCCTGGAAGAAATTAAGCAGCTTAACAGGTGGAAACAAATGGCTTTTCATTTTGTGTGTAGCCTCTGAAGGTTTGTTTGTAGAAATAAGGACAATTAAAAACATCAAATAAGATAAGGAAACTATGGAGTCAGTGGTCCCCGGGAATAACCTGTGTGTTGCCGGTCCCGAAAGAAGTGACCACTCACACAGCTGGCTTCCCGGACACAACGTGACTTCCTCCATGTGACCCAGGAGTTATCAGGTGGGATGCCAGACTCCGGGAACTGTCACTGGGATGTTTCCTCATCTGCTTCGGTATTTCTTTTTAATTGTGGGTTGTCATGACCAAGAAAGGCAGCCTTGAAGTGGAGGGGCCTTTACTAAACGCCACTGTTGGACCCGGAACAGCATGCTGGAACACATGGAAGGCATATAAAGAGGTGCCCAGAAGCTGTCTTCCTGGTGAGAGAAAAGCCTGGTATGGCAACTGTCACCAAGACTGGAGAGTTTCAGAAATATCCAATCTACTTAAAGTTGCTTTCTGTTTTTCTGCCTCGAGGGCATCTTAGGGTTAGGTGACCGTTCTTGTGCCAAGGGAAGGCAGGCATCGTGGGGGTAGTGGAGGTGGATGGCTCGTGTGTTTTATGGTCAGCGCCAAGTATGAATCCTGATTCTGTCACTTGCAAGGATGACGTTAGACAAATGAGTGTTAATGTTTTTGTGCATTCGTTTCTTCATCTGTAGAATGGGATGCTTACTGATAGTGGTATTGAGAATGAAGTTAAAGGTGGGAGAGGGCTTGCCCAGTGACGGTAGTAATTAACTACTAGAGTGATGATCTCTTTACCTGTGTCTTCATATTACCTCCCATGCATAAGCACCTTACGGGTGAAAAATGTCAACATCTCAAGTCTCTGAGTCTTGATGATGCTTCAAGGGATAGACCATGAATCCTATTACCCAGATGAAGGAGGCCTGACCGATGGGCAGGACCACAGCACAGTCCAGAGATGCCAGACTTCTTTTTTGTGCTCTTTCTGCCTCATTCAACCCCAGGGTGTTCACTGAGCAGCCTCCAGGTAGTTCCGCGAGTGGCTGACTGGGTGGCCAGTGTTGAATGGAGGAAAAATGTCCTCAGAAATCAAGTTCGTTATTTCTTTTTGTCAAATTATTTGATGACACACACAATGCTATTTTCCAATTGTAAAGCAGTAGACAATGTATGTTCACAGGAGAAATTTTGGACCATATGGAGAGACATTTAAAAAAGATAAAAATTTCTGACAATTTAATCATTCAGAGATAACCATCAGTAACATATTTGTACATTTCCTTCATATTTTTCATGTGTGTGTGCATGGTGGGTTGCATGTATATTATGTGGATATCCTACTGTATGATTATAATTTTGTAATTGACACAATAGTTTATATAGTACGCATATAGCAATATATGTAAACAATAGTTTACATATTTTTATATTCTTTTTAAAAATAATTTTGAATTCCCTATAAGTCATGAATTTTTAACCTTTTTACCTCATTTGTTCCACTCCTCACCTTTTCTCTCTCTTGCTGTTGTTCTCCCTCTGTATTTGTGTACATGTATGTGCATATTTAATACCAATTTATTCATTTCTGAGTCATTTGAGAGCAATATACAATTGTATATACCATTGTCCACCTTCCTCCAAAATGCCAGTATACGTTTCCTTAAAACAAGAAAACTGTCTAATCACCCCAGGACAACCATTTAATTCAGGAAATCAACACTGAAAGAGGGCTGTTACCCACCTCTATTCAGATTTCCCCAACTTCCCCATCAGTATATCATCCTCCTTTCTGGTTCAGTCCACCGTGGTGAATTGTTCGTATACGTTAGTCTTCTTCAATCTGGAACCATTCCATATCTTGTCCTTAATGCCATGGAAATGATGCTGTGTTTTCTCAATGGACCACACCGATGCCAATCTATCCTGTCCTTTCATGCCAATTTTGATCACCTGGTCAAGTTGGTATATGCCAAGTTTCTCTACCATAAAGTCACCAGTTTCTATGTATGGTTTAAAGGCATTTTTGTGGGGAGATTCTCTGAAAGGCTGTCAATATTCTTTACCTCATCAAACCTCTGCCCGCTAGCCTTGGCTTCTATTGATGCCTCCTGCTGAGTTAGCCACCACTATGATGGTTGTCAAATGGTGATTTTCTATTTTCACAATTTTCCTACATTTTTTAGTTATTCTACTGTAAGGAAGAGTTCCCCTTTCTCCCTCATTTATTTGTTCTTTAACTAGTTATTCATATGAATGCATAGATTCATATTTTATTCATATTTTATTCTGATTTATTCTGATGTTCACATTGTCTCAGGTTTAGCTGGTGGGAGGTTCTTGAATCTGGCTCCTTTTGTGCTTTTGAACATATTCCCATAATTCTTTGGGCACTTCTCTACTTTCTGGCACAGAAACATTTTCCAAGCTCCCATTATACTTTTTCTGTGCCACCTCTGAAATTAGTTATTTCTCCAGGGGAAATTTGGTTCCTTTTAGTAGACAATGGTATTTAGAAACCAAGCTCTGGGTAATGGATGTATTCATAGCCACTGGAGTGTCATTGCTCCTGGTCCACTTAGGCAACTTAGCTAGGAAATCTATGTATGCATATATGTGTGTGATATATATTATATTATTATATACATATATATAATACATACACATACAAACAAATACATCTATTTTTATCTGTCTCGAACTATCTATCCATCCATTCATCCATCCACATGTGCGTACATGCACACACACACATCTATATTAGGGTTTCTGGGCCACAGCACTATTGAAATTTGGTGTTGGAGAATTCTTGGTTGGGGACAGTGTTCTGTGTATTGTAGGATGTCTGTGCCTATTACATGCCAGTAGGCACCCCTTCCTCCAGCTGTTACAACCCCAAGTGTCTCCTGACATTGCCATTGTCCATAAGGGACAAAATCACTCCTGGTTGATAGTCGCTTATCTATATAGATTTCCATATCTATTTCCATATATAATTTTTAAAATTCAGTTCATACCAATACCTTTCTTTCTTTTTTTTTTAAATTTTTTTTAATATTCATTTATTTTTGAGAAACAGAGTGAGACAAAGTGTGAGCGGGGAAGGGGCAGAAAGAGTAGGAGACATAGAATCTGAGGCAGGCTCCAGGCTCTGAGCAAGCAGTGAGCACAGAGCCTGATGCAGGGTTCGAACCCACGAACTGTGAGATCATGACCTGAGCCGAAGTTGGACGCTCAACCGACTGAGCCACCCAGGCGCCCCCAGTACCTTTATTTCTAATCCACTGCCTCAGTGTCTCCCATTCTAACCTCCATTTCCATCTTTATAAATCCTTCTCTGACTATCAGAGATCTGGCTCCCATTAGCCTTAGTTTAGTTATTTGTCTAACTCCTCTGTATGTAATCAGTTTCCCTACCGTGCTAGTCACTTCTCCAGTCCCTTCGACCCTCCACCGCCATCTCCACAGCTCCCCACTCCCTCCTTCCTTGGCCTCTTGGGCACACAGGCCACCACTAACATCCCTCATGTAATTGCATTTTCCTGTGTTTGTTTTCCTTGCTAAATTTTAAATTCCATAAAGGTGGAGAGGAAGACTGATAGCTGAGTCCCCAGAGCCTGGCATGGTGCTGGTATGCAGTTTGTGTTCGACAGTTGCCTGATAGATGAATAGACATAAAAATGCTGGATTTTTCAATTGTATGGCAGCATGGAAACATCACCTCTAAGCACTTGGGTGTTTGTTTTCTGCCCACTTTCTAGGTAGGAAAGGCTGAGCCTCATCGGAATGGCTCAGTGGCTCTTGGTCTGAATCCCACTCTGTGCTGTCTCACCCCATCAGACAATATACCCTTTCTGACCGTGACTGGTTTTTCTCATTTTGCAGGGTTTAAGAGCTGAATTTCCAGCTGCCAGCAAGTGTTTATTTGTGACTCTGTCTGACAACAGGGGGGCTGTTCTTTGCCGTCCTTTCCTGGCTGACCTCATCCTTACTAATCCCACCACCACTCTGCCCCCCGCCCCGCCCCTCCGCAGCAGACGGTCATATTTGTTCTTCTTTGCCGAGCCTGCCTTGGGTAGACTACTGATGTGGAAAAAGACTGTTGCTCTGGCACCCTGAAGAGTTTTCAAATAAAACTCCTTTCAGTTCAAAGATACCTGACCATCTAGTACCAATGGTATGACTTAACCAGAGACAGAGGAGCAGGGATGCTAGGATGCCGTTTCATTCCGCCCCTTATTCTCAGCCCGACAGGGTGGTTTCTCTTGCAGGCTATGTAAATATTTGTGAATGGTTCATGCGCACAGAGACCCTCTCCTTCTGCCCACCTCCCAGGGTCCATGGCACACTGTGGACTGCTGGCTTCCTACAGGCAGGAAGTGCTGCATTCTAGGAAACGGGCAGCTGATGAAGAGGGGAGCCCTGACGCAGAGTTGCAACCAGTCTCATTTCAAGATCACAGCTCCTCTCCCCCTCACTGTGTGGCCTTGGAAAACACGACCTCGTTTGTAAAGCTGGCTGGGGAGTCGGGACAAATGTCAAGGACGCTTTGAGCTGGGGCGCACAGTGATCCTCTGAGGAGTCCCTTCTAGTGGGAGAAATGGCAGGGGACAGAGAAGGATCCCGCACTTGATGGCAGGAGACCTTGATTCTAGCCTGGGCTTTGCCGACGCCTGACCTCAGAGCAGCCTCTGTCTCGCTCAGCGTCATCACCGGGTCCCCTGGAGGCTGCCTGGTGCAGAGTAGGCCCTTAGTAATCACATCCTCAACATTTGCTCTTGTTGGATGAACTGACCTCCTGAAACTCCTTGGGCCTCAGTGTCCTTATCTATAAAATGGGGACAAAGAAGGGTCAAGGTGATGTACAGCAAGCGCTGGTTCCAGTGTTTACATGTGGTCAGTACTTGGGATCACGTTACCTTCTTTATTGTGTGATTCCGGTCCATCCACTTCCAGGGGAGAGCTCCACCTGCTCCTCGAGTTTTGGGTTCAGCACTGGATGGTGAGCAGAGCTGAGAAGCACTGAGTGCCTGCTCTGTGCCCTGCATGTGGCCTGTGCTGTCACATTTTATTCTCCGAGCAGTCCTGGCAGACAGACTAAGTCTCATCCCCGAGTTATACTTGGCCTGGCCCCGGGCAGGAAAGGGGTTTCCATGAGGTCACTTGGTTGGTTAATCGCATGGCCAGGTTTCACTCTCCACCTTTGCCTGATTCCACAGTGGGTGCTTTTCCCACTGCCCCCGCTGCCTGCCAGGATGGGCGTTGTTTGGTTTACCTGCCAAGGTCTATCCACTCACTTGTGACCCAGAGCCATCCTTGTCATGACCAGGCCTGTGCTGCAGAGAAAGTAGGCACACCGGGACCCTGGGGCTCCCAAGTCCCAAACCGGGGGTCCCGTTGCCCCCTCTGGCACCCCTGGAAGGACAGTATGCATCAGGCCAATGGGTATTGGCAGAAAAATAACCCCAGCGTCATCACAGCCTCTAACTGTGTTTGATCCAATGGCTAATGGGGTCATTAGCAAAGGAGAGTAATTGTAGGTATGCCTCACCCCCCTGGTTGCCTCCAGATCAATGGCCGTTTATCATCTTCTGGCTTCTCCACCTGGGATGCAGGCAGTGGCATGATTGGTCTGGCATCAATTCTTGGGAAGGTAAACACAGTTCATAACTATCCCTGGTGCTGGTCGATGCCCTCCAGGGTCTTCCTGCGGTTGGAACTCACAGCTCCCTGGGGCCTCTGCCAGGAAATGGGCCCCAGTATCTCTGTATTCACAGCATGTGACACGCTACACCCCAGGGCACATGGGAGATGGCACGTTTGGTCCCAAAGGCACCCAGCAAGCCTCCTCCTTGAAACAGCACCAGCTAGACAGAATCAATTTCCCATTGACTTTCAGCCCCATCTCAGACACAGTGTAATTCTTGTCTGAGGGTTTATAAAGGCCATTGACTGTCTTATAAAAGATTTAAACACTTACCTTGTGGCATGTGGGAGCTCTATCTATCACGGTGCCTTTTTGACAACTTGTGGGGGTGGGGATGGGTTGGGGGAGGGGCAGCTGGCGTTCCCACGGCAGGTGTGGTTCAGACAGTCAGTGCCTGCTGGACCTGCTGAACAGAGCGTGGATGGATCATTCGGAGGACCCTCCTAATTCATTGCCCGGGAGGCTCTTCTCCACAGGGAGTCAGGCTCCCTGTGCCCCATTTTGCAAAGAAATCACATGTGACACAAGATAATCTTTACTCCAACATTGCCTCTCCTGGAACCAAAGCACATAACTGGGACATGTTTGGAACCAGAGGCATCTTTTTATCTAGCACAAAGAATTTGCTAGGTAACAGCAATGGAACAATAATGATAACCCTTTGCAGTTGGTTAGCCCTTCTCCATAAACTGTGTCCCTATCTATTCTCCTTTTACCTATAGAATAACTCTGGAAGGTAGGTGGAGCCACAATTGTTATGTTCATTTTACAGACAGGGAAACTGAGTTTCAATGAGGTTAGGTGTGTGTTTGACCAAGATAATCTCAATCCTCAGCACTATTTTCCAACTTCCCTTTCTCCTATGCTTTGCTGCCTGTTCTCTTTTTATCCAGCGTCTCTGTAGCCATGTGATTCTTAGGGAAAAAGAGAGGACAGGGATGATGGGATTCATTTCCTGAAGTAGCTCAGTCCAGGGGGTGATAGAGACCAGGAGCTGGGTAACTGCATTTCAGTTTTTAATGCTATAATAGCTTTATGGTCAAGGAAAATGGGAGGATTGGGAAACGGATGGTCAGAGCTCTGTGGTGGGCAGAAGAGTTGGTGATCAGGCAACATGGTGTCAGAACATAAGCACAGGTGCTGGGGCATGAGGACACCCAACCTGCTGGGGAATTGCAACAGTGACAAGTGTTAGGGGGGAGACTCATGAGTCGCAGGGTAGGGAGTGAGAGAGGAGCATGATCTGGCCTCCTTATCCCCTCTGATGGCATTTCTCATGCCTCTCCCTCTTGTTAACTTTCTTTTGACCACACTGGCCTCCATGCTATTTCCCAGGAACCTCAGGGCCTTTGCACTGGCTCCTCCCATTGCCTAGAATAATCTTTCCTAGAATAGAATAGACTTACAACACCGAATAGTCTTTCCTAGAATAGAATAGATTTACAACACCACCTCCTTCAAGTCTTTACTCCAATGTCATTTTCTCAGGATGATTCTGACCACCAAGTTTATACTTAAAAGCCTTCCACCCTACCCCCAGCATGCCCGACCTCCTCTCTCTGTCTTCCATCTTATTTTTTCCATAGCATTTACCACCTTCTAACATACTATGTAATTTACATACTTATTATGGATATTACTTACTGCTTTCTTCATCAACTAGAATGTAAGCTCTGTGAAGACAGGAGTCATTGCTTTGGATTTATCCAAAGTGCCTAGAACAATGCCTGGCATGGTGTAGATGCTCAATAAATAGTTGTTGAGTAGATGAATTAATGAATGATTGGTGTTCAATGCTTAGCAAGGTGAAGGGCTGGGATTCATTGTTGTGAACAATGGGGAGGTTGAACTTTATTAGGGACAATGGAACTGAAGGAAGTTAATCAGAGGAGTTATGTGTTTCTATTTTACGTAGGTTATGTGGAAGGGAAGATAGGGATTAGGGAGACCTAATCCAAGTTTAGGATCAAGAGGTTTGGAGCCAGGTGAGGAGTGTGGGGACTAGGAAGAGGGAGACATATCATGGAGATTAGACAGACTTGGCTCCATGGGCTGCTTTGAAAGCAGGACTGACGCTGATTCCTTGGTTTGAAGTTGGCCAACTGGGCGGAGAAGCTGGTCATTCACTGACTCTGAGACCAATGCTTGTGTATTTGTGCGTGCATGTATGTGTGTGTGTGCATGCGTGCGTGCGTGTGTGTGTGTGCATACTCAAGGGAGGCTGGTCTATGCTGGGTTGCAGGCTGTACCAGCCATGTCAATGGCACTGTGCATCTGACTTGGATGTTGGGAGCCATTCAGTGTGGAACTGACTGTGCTACCAGAAGCCTGGAGTGATGCATAATTGTCTACTGGTGGGAGGGAAAAAAATCAAACAGCAGAGTGATTATCTGACTGTCTTCTGCTTGGTGTTCTAGGGCTGGACTGAAGGCCTTGATGAAAATACGGTCTGACTCAGAGAGGCTACTCAGTGCTTCTCAAGTCAGAGCAGGCAACACGGTACTCAGTCTCCAGAGGGGGTCTCCTGTGGGGCCAAGCTCAGGCTCAGTGTGTCCTCTTTCCCCTTCATCTCGTACTTCATCCATTGTGGCTGCGTGTATGCCATCCCTACTCCTCCCCTTGGAGTCCTCCCCTCTTCCTTTCCCTCCTCCTCCTCCTCCTCCTCCTCCTCCTCCTCCTCTTCCTCTGACTGTGTGGTTGCTTGTGGCCCCTAGACCTTCTTACTGATCACAGCCTCTGTGCTAACAACACACTGTTAACAACTAAGGGGCCTCTCACACTGGACCATGTGGACTTTCGGCACCTGTGGGCAGACACCCCCACACCACAGTGGCAAGAGACCACCAGGTTTTGGTCCCGACTCAGCTATGGACACTGGAAGTGGGACTTGAAGAGAGTTCCCTTTCATTTTGGAATTTCAGGGTCCTCATCTGGGAAGAAGCATAGAAATAGCTGCCTCAGTCAGAATGCTGGAATCTTAGGGTTGACGGTTGGAATGCATAGTTGGATTTGCTGTGGTCAGGAGGAAGGACGTTTTGATCTTGCATTTGCAGATGTCACGTGAGATAACATCTGGGTCATATGAAAGTCCCCTCTCACAGCATCTTTGTTGAGTGGTACCTTCTGCATTGAGAAACATCTCAAGAAATAACCATGTAAAATCTGTTCCTAAGGACATTAGGTCATAAAAGCATTCCAGTATTTGATGAATTTTCTGTGAAATGCCAACATTTAATGAGTTTTCTCTGAAAGTTTTGAAACGCTTTTAATGTCCTACTGAAAGCATTTTGTAAAAGAAGTACACTTAGATCTATAGTCTCCATACTTCAGTTAGCCCTTATGGTGGCCACATGCACTACACCCAGATCTTAAGAACCTTCCTTGTACATCATGCAGAAGGGAGCAGATCTGCCTGCAATATAGTGGGAACCACTTCAGGACGCTGAGCAAGGAGAGAAACATTCCTCCTTTCCCTCTTTTCCCTCTTTGGCATGGAGTAGAGGCCAGATCGCAGAGAAGTGTGATTTAGATGTCTTTGGATGAGTTTGGAAGGTTGGGATACGTTGAATGGAGAGATGGAACAGAATTAAAAGCTGCTATGCATGGAGCATCAGAGTTGATGGAACTTTTAGATTCTTCGATAGGAGAAGTGAGGAAGAGAAGGGAGTCAAGTGAAGCTCCGTGTTTGTTCTTGACCTTCTTAGAGAAATATCTTGGAAAATTGGTCTGTACAGCTAGTGGAAGGTAAAGGAGCAGAGACTACAAGTATAGACAGTGCTTTGAAGGAGCATGTCTGTGTGAGGGAGCTGGAGGGAGGTAGAGGGTCAAGGGAGATTTTCCTTTTGTTTTTGAGGTATGGGAAGTCCAAGCATATTTATATGCTGATGGAAGGAGTCTTTGCTGGGGGGGTCACCTGGCAGGGCAGAATACCGAAGTGATAACTGATGGGCAAGACTCCTGAGCGGTACATGGTACAGAGGAAGGAAGAAGCACACTCATCTTCCTCTGAGGAGGAGGATGTGGTAGGAAGAAATGGAAAGCATTCCAAATTTGTGGGTAATGAAACAAAACAGAGAGTTTATATGTAATCCCTCTCTGATCAACCTGAAGTAGGAAGCAAGGTGCTCTTCTGTGAGACAGGGGAACGAAGTGGGGCTGGGGCTTGGGAGAATGTAGCAGGTCAACTTAGAACAATGGAGGTGAGCTGCCTGAGGCCCAAGGGGTGTTAATGCTGCAGCTGGGATGGGGCCCGGCTTAGGGCGTCACTGGGTCATTATCCCCGGCATAAAATGGGAACTGATAGGGCAGCAGCAGAAGCAGATGGCTGCTTTGCCCCGTGGTTCTACTTATGGGAAGTATGGCTGGGGAGCTATAGAGCAAGGAGCCAGAGAATTAATGAAATGATGGTTTAGAGCCATGGGATTAAGAGAAGCCTGGAACAGGGAGCTGATATGCATAGAGAACTCAAAGAGTGGGATACCATGATAAGGTCAGACAAAAGATGGTAGATGGTTAAAAGAGCTGAGAATACCTAGGCTGTGGTCAGATGTTAGATTTTTAGGATTTCAAAGCCAGAAACTTTCTGGGTGGTGACCATAAGATCCAGGGTCTGGCAGCTGATGGGGAGGTAAAAATGGTCACTAACATTACACTAAATACAACCCTAAATGCTTTAGGTGGCTTTTCCCATTTAATCTCATGGAAATTCTTACTTTACAGGGAAGAGACTGAGGCAGAGAGGGAAGAAACAGATTGATGAAGGAGCCACAAATGAGTCATTGTTCGAGGCTGGGACGTGAAGGTAGGGGGTCTTTTCCATTCTCAGCCGCTTTTCACAACACCATGATAGCAGTTGGCTGAGTCAGCTCTGCACGTTAATGTCCCTCAGGATGATGGCGGTGGTTGGGTGGAGAGGAAGAGGGTAAAACAGGAATTGAATCTTCCATGAAACATTGGCCTATACCCACATGACAGCTGTAGTATCTCTCTGCCCTCGTTGGATCCACCACCTTCCCATATGGGCCAAGTCAGCTAGCTCTGTGCCTCAAAGGCTGATAAGCTTCATCCTGGGCACATTTGTCATGTTTCTGGCTCCGTGGCTGGCTACTGGAAGCTGGTCTTGGCAGTGGATTCAAGTCCCAGCCATTAGTGGTGGAAACTGGAGAATTGGAGGGATCAACCTTGGAACGTCACTACTGTCCCAGGAGGGAGAGTCACCCACAAGAAAAGTGCTGTTAAGCAGGATTGTGCATTGATGGGGGAGAGTGAGTGGCCTCTGTGTTCCTCACCACATTCCTTCATCAGACCCCGACGTATAGTGTCCGTGGGGCCATGTTTTCAAGGGGGTGTTAGTGCCGCAGGCACCTTTCAAATTGTGTGGTTGCTTTCCTCAGAATAACCATCCTAGATGCACTCGCGGTCTGGATCCAAGCGAGTGTTCTTTGTGAATACTCTGGTTGTTCACTACGTTTGTCCATTTATGCCTCTTGGTTGCTTTAAAAATCTTGTAATTTACATCCTTTTTCCTCTCTGTTTATCCCATCACAAAGAGGATAGCATGGCACGGTAGAAATGTCTGGATTTGCCTGTTTATTCAGCCCCTGTTAATTGGATTCTTCAACAGACACAGAAACGTGTTTGGGAGACAGGTGGGCTTGGATTTAATCCTCGTCGTGTGCTATCTGTGCAGGCAGGTGGCACATCAGATCATATTTTGGATGTCACCAATGAGTGGTTTTTAACCTGTAAATGATAGGGGCATTCTGTGACCATGAGGGAATGTATTATACTCTTGGATCCAATGCTCAGTTTGTTTTTCTGTACAATGGGGCTTTTGTATCAACTTGGCCCAGTGTTTATGAGAAATCAGTGAGAGAATATTGTTGAGAGTCCAGTGCAGTGCCTGGCATATGGCTTCATCCCAATCTGTTGATTCCTCCTCCTTTAAATCACATACTTATTTTAAGTGACAGTGAAATGCCATTTCCCTGGATATAAAAAAAATAAAACAAAACAAAACAAACCCCGCATTCCCTACTGGCCACTGCTCTGCAACCAGTATGTCTGAATCATCCAGGCCTGTTCTGCGCTGACAGCTTCCATTTCAGGACTTCTGGACCTGGAATAAGGTCATCGGGTCTGGCGGGGCCCATTCTCGCTTTGGCTTTGTGGGAAGTCACTGTTCTGCCTTAGCCTTGCTGGGTGTTTCAGCTTGGATATTCTGTCATCCGGCTTCACGTCCTGTCTCTTCTCACACATGTTGTGCCATTTGTTCAAACATAAGAAATGCTGTGATTCTGTGAAAAGAGCAAAGCATTTCGAGCTTTGCCACCTGGGGTCGGCTCCTGGCTTTCAACCTTTCTAAGTGTCTATTAAGAGCAACTCCACACAGTGCTTATGAAGTCCGGTGACATAAGGCATGTGAAAATTCCATGAAAAATGTGAGAAGCTAGATGGATATTCGTTACAGTTTTACTTATTATTATCCTTTAATTTATATACCAACACCTACCTTTTGAGGCTGGGCTGCAAGAATGTCACAGATGGTTTGTTAAAATATCATTAATATGTCAGGCAATTAATAGAGAACGGGAGTACAGTTTACTCCATGTTTATGCATTAGTTATTTACCTTTAATGTTAAGCAGTATTTGTTGGTCTGGCCTGTTGAGCTATGGATAGGGAAGTTTTGAGAATCTATTTTCAGGGTTTTTTTTTTCTTTTTTTTTAGTAGCTTAAAAGGTCCATGCATCATCCTCAATGACTTTAATGGAGATTAAGTGAACGAAGTTCACAATATTGTCAATGGTAATTAAAAAAACAGCTTCAGATCTGTCAGACTCATTGTGTTAGGAATGGTAAGAAAAGTCAGTGATCTGGCTTCGGAGCTGAACATGATAATCACCCCAGGTTCCCCTTCTGCTTTGTGTCTGTGCCACCCACAATGCTTATCCTGCGCACTCTACCCTTACTGTATCCTCTTCTCCAGAATCTGTCATGGCTCCCTATTGCCTGATGGGTCCTTCAGAGTCCTGATTGTGCCATCTCTGACAATACTGTCCTGCTTTTTCCCATTTGTAATCTGTGTTCCGGTGTTTCCAAGATTTACTGTCACCTTGATTGTTAATTTTTGTAAGAGCACACCTGAGGGTGGAGAGGGGGCAGAGTGGTACCATTGTGATGTTCCGTGACCGTTCTCCTGGAACCTTAGTGCTAGCCCCACTTTCTGCCCCTCTTATGAACCTGCTTTTGGTCACTGCATGCATCACCGTATCTATCCTGTAGTCTGTGAGCAAGCTGGAGCAGATTTGACCCCGTATAATCACATAGCTCCCACCATGGTGTCCACACAGAACATACCTTCACAGAGTTCCCCAAATGCATTAATATCGGGCTCTCCTGGGTCTTCAGAAGCCCTGGTGTTGAGTCAGGAAAATTCCCCAGTGTTGGTCACCTAGATTACCCTCCCCAGCATACATGAAGTAGGTCTAGAGCATGAGGGCAAGGGTGGGAAAGGCCTGTTTGGAATGGTGTGCCAGTGTTCCCCTGCTGTACCAAGTTACTACAAAGTGAGTGGCTCAAAACAACACATTTATTATCTTACAGTTCAGGAGGCAAGAAGGCCCACTGGGCTAAAATCAGGAGGGCTGCATTCATTTCTGGAAGCTCTAGTGGATAGCCCTTTTCCCTGCTTTTTCCGGCTTCTAGAGACTGTCCACTTTCCTCAGCCCACGGTCCCCTTCCTCCAGCTTCAGAGTCAGCAACGTTGCACCCTCTGACCATTCTTCTGTCTTCCTCCACACCCACACTGGTGTCTGATCTACTGAGAAAAATAGAAGCCATGGTCATTACACAATCCTTGCCAAATCACTCAATGCACCAACTATCAGCCAGACACTCAAACGACACATATTTACAGATGCATGCTACACACCCACTAGAGATCCTGAGACAACTGTCTCTCATCGCGGGGCAAGGGAGATAAGGTCCTAATGAGGCAGGTCACTGTGAGGAAGTCTTCAGAGAGGGGTGAGCACATTAGCTGACTCTTGAAGGAGACACAGGTCATATAAAGGTGCCCATGGGGCAAAGTAGGGAGAGCTTTTCTGGCAGAAGGCACAGCCTGTGCAAAGCATAGAGGTTTAGACCAGCATGGCATGTTCCAGAGTCAGCCAGTAGCTCTTTTTACAAAAAAATGTTTTTTTCATCTTGGAGCTCGTGGAGGCCTACTGGGATCATGACTTCTAAAATGCCAATTTTGTCTCCAAGGCTGTGGCCCAAGGCCATTTTTTTTTTTTTCTGATTGTAACCAAGGTCTTCTAAACCAGAGGGAGCATGTAGCTCTTCTCAAAAATGAAAGTGTTTATGCCTGAGATAAAACTGAATTTTATGTAGGCAAGACATGTATTTCCATGTACAGGAAAAGTGACCCCTGGCAGCAAACTAACGTCCAAGCAATCCAGGGAAAGGTAACTTGCTTCCATGGAACAGCAGCATGGTTTCTGCTAAATTCTGAAGCAACCTTCCCGCTGAGGCCATTAGACACCAAATCCATATGATGTTGTATCTCTTAGGGATTTAACTTGTTTGAAAGTGAGTGAGTAAGATTCAGGGGAAAAAAAAGCAGCTGTTTGATGTGACTTGACTAGAGATGGTGGGGAGAATGGCTGATAGTGGGGAAATGATAAGAGGTAGGTAGGTGTTACAGACACATTGCATCTCCTCAAAATTCATGTCAAAGTCGTAACGCCCAGTATCTCAGAATGTGACTGTATTTGAAGATAAGTTTTTGGAAGAGATAATGAAGTTAAAATAAGGTCATTAGGGGGGCACCTGGGTGACTGAGTCAGTTGAGCTTCTGACTCTTGATTTTGGCTCAGATCATGATCTTATGGTTCGTGAGTTTGAGCCCCACACTGTCAGCATGAAACCTACTTGGGATTCTCTCTCTCTTCCTCTCTCTCTCTCTCTCTCAGCCCCTTCCACACACATTCTCTCTCTCTCAAAATAAAATAACTTAAAACAATAATAAATAAGGTCATTTAGGATAGGCCCTAAATCCAACGTGACTCCTGTCCTTGTAAGAGGAGGGTAGGACACAGACACCGGCACACAAGGAAGACCATGTGAGGATACAGGGAGAAGATGACCATCTACAAACTAAAAAAGGACACCAGTCCTTCTGGCACCTTGATCTCAGACTTTCAAGCCTCCAGAACTGTGAGAAAATACATTTCTATTGTTTAGGACACCAGTCTGTGGTGCTTTGTTATGGCAGCCCTAGAAAACTAATATAGTAGGTCATAAAAGAATATAAAAATCATTGGATGCCATACGTACTGGATGCTGTGATGTATCACTTAGATCTCCTTTCAAGTCCGATGGCCTTATTCCTCCAGTTGCTGCAAATGCTGTGGGCAAGACAGCCCTCAGCTATCAGCTTGTTTTAGGAATGTGCCTTGGATTGAGTTGCCTTGTCCGAGGACATGACCCTTTCCCCAGGGTAGTCTGCATCCAAGACTTGTTGACGTGTGTGTTTTAAGGCTTGGTCACTTTGCCCTACTTGGTTCACCTCTGAAAGGTCCTCTGGGTTCAGAACTTCTCTTGGGGTTGAATGAAGGGCTGAATTAGAGGCTTCTTTTCAGTCTTGCTCCCTTTCCATCCCTTCCCTTCCATATGGATTGATCCCAAGACTGCTTCTTAATACATTCCTGTATGCTAACCTTTGTCTCAGGGTCTTCTTCTTGAAGAATTCAACCTGTGACATCATAATAAAGAAATTGGACTTTCTCCTGAAAGCATTGGGGAGTTATTGAGGCATTACATTTGGATTTGCAGTGTGGCTGGTTTGAAGGCTAAAGTAATGAGGGTCAAACTGATGCAGGTAGACCAGTCAGACAGATAGAAGCTTCTCCTGGGAGTGGGGAGGCTCAAAGCCATTCCAGTATATGGATTGCATTGTCCTGGCTTGACTGGCATTTATCTCTTGCTCAGAACTTTGAAGGAAGCTCAAGTCTGGTCTGTTTTCCAAGATGTGAGAGTCAATCAAGATGGGCTTAATGTTTTGGCATGTCCTCAGGGATGTAGAGATGAATCGGAGGATAAGATATGCACGTTCTCCTTACAAGCTGCAAGGGTCTCATGAGCTCAGTCTGACTGGACATAAGCTCTCACACACCAGCGCTAGCTACCTGTGACTCTTGCCTCACACCATGCCACGACCTGACCCCGAACAGTTGCTAATGCAGTTTCTTCTGACTAAACTAGATTCGCTCTTGCTCCGTGACCTTTATTTACTTTATTCATCACTAAAGTCTCTGTTCTGCACCTATTCTGAAAGGAACTTTTACTGATGACTCCCTTAGGCTGGGTTAGGTATCTTTTTACTGTATTTTTCTAATATTTCTTTTTATTCAACCACTAGATAGTCAACTCCAGGACAATAGAAACTATGTCTTCTTAGGGATTTGGAGCAAAAGAAGCCCTGCACTCTTCTTCCCAAAATTTGACCATTAAAAATATATACACAAGGTACTGATTGCTGAATGGGGATCCCTTTATCTACTTTAATAGCGGTTGTTCAACACCCAGTAGTCATCAAACCTAGAGACTCTAGTAAACTATGTAGGAGCTTGTGGCTTAAACCTGGGGCCAAGTGGTATCTCCTACTTGCTACCCTATGTTTAAACTTGAGGACCTGAAAACTTGAACAAATCCCAAGAAAAAAAAAGCATGACTTGTAGACTCCAAACTCTCAACTTTGTGAAATAGAACTATATGCCTGCCTGCATCAACCATAAAAGTTAAGAGTGGGGTAAAGGAGAGAGAGAAGGAAAATGGTGAGTCTGTCCCCTGAGAGGGGTCCTGCCCTGCTGGGTTCACAACAGAGTGGTAGGAAGGAGAAGGAGAATGTATGGCACTAGAGCCTGGATGGCAAAGGGAAATGAAAGAAGGGTTGCCTGCCTTTGGGACAGTATCCCTGCCCACTAGGCAAATGCAGCTCATTGAATCTAAGCTGGCCAATTGGATTAGACATTCTCCTTGCACAAGAAGGGAGGAGTGAGAAGGTAGGAGGACCAGAGTTCCCTCTAAGGCATTTCCCTACGTGAGGAAGGTGGATGGAAATGTAGCCTTTAGGAGGTGAAGTGGAAACATGGGGGAAAGTATACATAAGACTTTCATCCAAGCATCTTGACCTTTGTGTCCCCAGAAACCAGTACGAGTGTGGCCCAAAGTAGATATCTGTTAATGCTTATGGACAGAATGGGAGAATGCCTAAGAAGTGACAGTCGCTGACAGATTTGTGGCTATGCATCTTTCCCCATTTCTCTAAGTCCCTAATTAATGTCCTTGGCCTGAGTGGTATTATAAATGTAGCTCATTCTTAACTTTGCAGGCTTGTCTCTGAGTTCCCCCTCAGAATCTCTTGCAACCTCATCTTTAGTCACGTATGTCATGAAGATGTTTGTTACTTAAAATGAGCTCCTGCCATGTGGGCAGTTGGAAATGGCCAGAAGTGGGAACTAGAAGCCTGACCCTGCTGCTATCACAGGCAGTTAGGAGCTCCTTGTCAGTGTGATGGAGGGAACTCTCTTTGGGGCCAAGAAGTCCTTGTTATCTGACAAGGATTGACACGGTAGAGAAGGTGAATATAGGGAATAGATGGAAATCAATGGTAGGTGGGTGCAGAGGCATGGCTGCCTATGTTCCATCCACTTATGGCAGAATGGAAACACAATGAATCTCCCGAGTAAGGACTGGGAAGAGACTGACCAGGGATTATGGCCCCCTAAAAGCAGATGAGGATTCAGGACCGAACTCTAGTCTCAGTTGAGACCTAGAAGTGCTGGACAGGGAAGTGGGGGCAGTGCCCCACATGCTCCTGACACGGGAGGGGTTGACCCATGCACACAGTGATGAGGAGGGGGCTGTTGGCAGGCAGTGTCCCTTCTTGGAATCCACATTATGTGGCCAGTTCATATGTTGGTTACTCTGAGTTGCTGACTTGGGTGTGAAGCATGTGCTGGTTCTACACTTTGGCGGAGCTAGACTAGCTCTTTACTACACTGTGGTAGGTGCTATCATGTGCTTCTGAAGTTCCCTTCAATGAGGGTTTACTTCCCTGGGTGCTGGAGGACTGTTGGCAGACAACCTTGACATCTGTCCCCTCTTTTGGTGCAGAAAGCCACCCACCTAAGATCGATCCCCCTCTGTCAGGTGGCCAATCTAATTAAATAGTTGGATGTGGAAGTGTAAAGTATTTTAGCTTAACTAGAAACAATGCTGAAGGGTCAATTCTAACTCTAGAGCTTTCTGCAAGGGTAGTCAAAACTACCATTGGGTTTGCGGTATGACTGAATGTCTCGCTCTGCTACTGACCTCGGTTCTCATCCCTTCCCCAGGTTTTGATCTGCAGGGCACTCCTAATAAATATCTGACATGCTCAACATCTCAACACTTTATTCCTGGGCAGTTAGGCCTGTGACTCTTCCCTCTGTATTGTTCTCTCTGATCTGGTTTGGGAAGAGCCAGGAGTGAGTTTAGGTTGAGCACAAAAGGGCAGGTGTGGGAGTGGTAGGAGAAAAGGGCCCAGGTTTACACAACATTGGATCTAGAGACCCTCAACAGAATTTATTCAAGGCCTGGTTGATGGTGCCAGTGACATCTTATACTGGTAATGTTCACAAGAGATGCTCTTATGTGGAAAAGGGCGATGGTGGTTACCCAGAAGCAGATGGCTGATGTTATCTGGACAGAGAGAACTGGAGGACCCTGGGCTTGATCTCAGGAAACAATAAGATTGCCCATGAGTTAACAGATATTTTTAGAATGCTTCTTTGTTGAAGTTTGGAAAGTTTTACAACTGATTCTGAAAATTGAAAATGTAATTGTCATGGTTATACCCATTATGTAGCCTCAAATGTGCCAGTGTGGATTTGAGTCAAAGAGTCCCTGGAAAGGAGGGAGGCAGACCGGAGAAAATTCTATGAGTCCTACTTGAAGTCTCATTGCCTGGCTCTGTCTTGGGTAAATTCCTCTCCTCTGAGTTCACGAATCTGTGTAATGGAAAGAAAAATCCCTATTTCTCATATTTGTCATGGAAACTGAAAAAAAAAATCTCCCTTCTCCTGCCTCTATCCCACACAGCCTCTGGAAAGTTATATTCCTTATGTATTAATTTCTTATGAATAAGTAATTCTTTGAGCATGTCCTTTTTGCCACGTACTCTGCTGAGAAGTGGAAACATAGAAAACAGAAAAACATGGGCCAACCCTTGAATAGCTCTCAGTTTCCCGTGGGGGGCAGACCCAGAAATGGTTTATGATTAGGTAACTGAAGAATGTGTGTGGAAGGCTTAGGCGCACAGCCACCCCTTCCCCATGAAGGTCCCGGTAAGGGGTGTGCATAGCATACATACAAGGGAAGCAAACAAAAGGCCCCAGATAACACAGTTATGTTCACTGGGCAGAGAAGACCTAGGAAGGCAGACTGAGCCCTGTTGACTTCCCCCATTTCCTCACATACCAAGGATTCACATAAAAGCAAGTCTGGAAGTCTCCATCGTCCCAGGGTCTCCCATGCCCAAAGCCAAGTTCTCAGATTTCTCCCTCTCTGGACACAAGGTGCATAGAGAGAATTACAAACCAGTTATGGCTGCCGGAAGTTGAAGAAAGCAGAGCCTTGGGACAGGCGACTGAAATCCTGGGTAGGTCCCAGGTCATTAAGGACGACAGTGATATCTGTAGTTTCTTACTTGTCCTGAGAACGAGTGGTCTGAACTTGCACGTTCATCAAAATGACCAGGGGAGCTTTAAAGGAGGTGGCTCCATGGTCTAGTGTCTGGACAGTGGTTCTCAGTTGGGCAGGGGGCAGTAAGAAATGGTTGGCAGGGCCACAGGAGAGTCCGGGCTCTGGGGTTTTCAATTCTAGTGTGCAGACTCCGGAGACTGTTGGGTTTGGATGTCACACACTAGCCTGCCGAGTCCGTTGGAATCAGGTAGACTAAGGTTGCTGGTGATGGAGACTCCTGGAAGCCAAGAAGGAATACAGACTTTTCGTGAGAGGCCAGCATCATTCCCAAGTCCTTACATTGCCTTGGCTCTGGGGGTACTAGGCCAAACGAGAAGAACATTCAAATTTTTAAACAGACCTAGTAATGAGGAATCACTTTCTCCAGAAATCACTGGTCCCATTCTGGGGTCATTCTGACTGTTAGAAAGTCGTTCCCCATCCCATGCCTTCCACTCATTGGTTCCTGTTCTATCCCTCAGCATTGGTGGAATGAGCCAGAATCTGTGATGCTTGAGGCCTATTTTAGCTGAAATTAGTAATCAATAAAATCTACGGTCAATAGGCACAAGGCAAAATAAATAGTCACATGAAGGTGACCAATCCTAATTTAATGAGAGTGATCCATCACTTCAAGCAAAGTGCCATTGGCCCCAGATATTGGAATCAGATCCTTCAACAGAGGGATGCGGTTGCCTGGGGAGGGGGAGAATGGGAATAAATGTGGGACTTCAGCTTAGTTCTTCCGCTGCCCCTGCACATGAAAATTGAGCCACTCAGCAGCGAAGCTGTCACTGAGCAACATTTATAGGTTATACTTGTGTGGAAAAATGATTGACATAAATATATTTAATGTCTAAAAACACAAGCACTGATTATTCCGTGAAGAAAGTATTAGGAAACTCATTAAGAACTGTGTTTTTGTGCCTCTATTGGCCTAAGCATCACAATTAGCCTCCACACCCACACAAAATGCAGATACAGTTGTAAAATGAATTTTGAAAATTGGGTCCCTCAAGCTTTCTGGTTCCCATGCCAACTGTGTATGTTTTGTGTCACTTGGATCTTGATTGCATGAAAAATACTTCTTGTTCTAGCACTTCCATCACTTCCTGAGACACGTGGCTGACACTTTGTACTTTATATGTGAAAAATAAGGCTGTATTGTTTCAGCCACTTTTGCGGGGCGTTTTGTCACTTATGGCAGAGAGCATCCGTGCCTTTCCAGGCAGTTCCTGCCTTTTGTGGGACCTTCTTCTCAGCAGATCTTTCCTGTCTTGTTCAAGGTCTCAGCCTGAGAGCCCACTTAAACTCTTTGTCATCCCACCTCCTCCCAAGCCACCACACCTCCCCTTTTCCCCCCTAACTTGTCAAGTTGACCTGCGTGCTTGTATCCCTGACTTCCTAATACCTTGTCCTCTCTTCTCGTGGAATGGGACTCCCATCCCACCACTGGAACCTCTCTTGAAAGTCATTAGAAAGGTCCAAGTTGCCAAGCCCCGTGAACCCATTTCAGCCCCCCTAACCTGGGGCCCTTCACTTTCCCTCTGTCCCCCAAACTTTCTCCTCTGCGGTACTCATGAATGCTTCCGATGGTGCACCACACCTGAGCTCTGGCTGCCTTGCTCCTTCACTAACTTAAAAGTTCATTCCCTCCGAGCATCTTTGGTCCTCTTCTTCTCTTTCTCTGCGGCGTTTCCTTGGGTGATCACATCTCTGGGTTTCAAGGAAGACCTCCATGCGGCTGGTCCTGCCATCTCCATGGCGGGCCCTCACCTTTAGAACCAGGGGTCTCACAGTCCACCAAGCATCCTGACCTACACGTCCAGATGCACCTCGACTACAGTATGTTTGAAACGAAACTCTTTGAATTCTCTCATGAGGCTACTTTTGTTAGGGCATGAAACGTGGCTTTCACCTGGTTTCTGGGGCCAGGTCTATGACATGTATCTCCGTTTTACTACCAAATCCCTTCACCATGCCAGAGCCGTGTTACTGGCCCCACCGTGTCAGAGCAAGGCAGACGGTAGGCTGCCTCCGTGCAGAAATAGAGCTTCACGTGGGGTAGACAGAGCCTGTGGTGACTCCCATGGCCCCGAGGAGTTGGAGCTGCAGGCCACCGGGCAGGGAGAAGAGGTGGAGGGAGAGCTTGCAAACCAGCAAGCTCTGAACCTTGACTTCTTCACTGTATGTGTCCCCTCTCAGAGTGCAGAGTCTATGCAGACAAGGAAGTTTTCTTTGCTTCACTGCTTGTTCTGGGGCACCCGGAACAGTGCCTGATGAGGACACAATAAGCATTTGCAAAATCAATGTATTGAATTGATAAAATATATTCCCAGCAGATTCAAATATAGAAGTGAATGCCCACAACTTGAACTTTTTGGATGGTTAATTTCTATTTAGTTGAAGGTGTTCTATTTGAGCCCTTTGATCCTGGAAAGCCACTGAAGTAAGTACCAGGAATGAAGGCGAGGCTTATGGCTTCTTCAACGAGGACATTCCTGAACAGTCTCTGGCCAGATAATAGAAAACCCTCCAAATAATGCATGTTGAGTGTGAATACTAACTAGGCGGCCATCATCAGGAACTTTGTTTATAAATCTGAACAACTTCTTTTTTTTTTTTAATACAAAGAGAAGGTGAGAAAGCCTTGCAACCTGTAGAGACACAGGACCAGAGACTTACACAGCCACACGAGTCACTTGACATCCTGAAGTCACTCCTGGCTTGTCTTCCCTTTCCAGAATTGCATTTGTGTCTGTTTTGGAGAAGACGGTTTTTGTGGGAAAAGTGTAAGTCCAGTGGCACATGAGATACCTCGATGTTGCTCATCCTTGCTGGTGGGGAGCAGTGTTGAGAACACAGGCAGCAGGAAAGGCATTCAGTGGCCATGAGCAAGGAGCTGCTGTCCATCTCAGATAGAAATGAGCCCCCTTGGGTTTGGGGCTCTTCGAGAGCTTTCGGGGAATGCTATCTTGTTCTTCCCACTCAGGCCCCAGAGTCTCCATGGAACCAGCCTCACTTGGTGCTTTATAGTATTCTCTGAAGATTTTCCTTTTCTTGTGAAAACACAGGGACTGGCTGAGGTTGCCTGGACCGCCCCCTGCCCCAGCCCCAGGCATGTTCTTAATAGAGGTTGCTAGGTCACCGTAAGCCCACAGTGACAGGTGACTGCAGAGTAGTTCTGATCTCCCTTCTGATCCTTCTTCACAGGGCAATTGGTAAAACCTTTAGGCAGTTATGGTTCTGGAGGAAAGCTCTTGTCTGGACTGCTCACGTCCTTTTCCTTGTTCAAGCCTCTTTTCATCCCATGATTCTCCTCTTCCCTACGTTCATGTTGGAACATCACTTTTCTTGTCTTGGCTAGATTTTCTGTTTGTGATTACACAAACAAAAGAAAAAAACCCTACCAAAAACCAAAACAAACAGAACGTCTATCTTTACTGTGTCCAATAAACAATTTCAAGGCTGTTTGTTAGTAGACACCTCAAAAGGCAGTGTTGTACCTACTTCCATGTCTATTTGCCTCACTGATGAATGGGACTAACTGTCTTCCCACAGCCTTGCTGGCTTTGAATATTAGTATTTTTAATTAGTTTTTGCCAAATTAAAAGATAATCATTACTGGTTCTGTTCTGTTTCTTCTGTTGTCTGAAGGACTGAGCAACTTTTTATATGTTGATTGGTGGTTTGCATTCCTGCCTTTGGGATTTGTCTTTAACCTCTTTGAATTGATGGCTTTTGTTTTCCTAGACGATTTCATAAGCCTAACTGGCCAACAGTCAGACTCGTGTTTGTGTATTTGTGCTGCATGGCAACTGCATACTGTTCTCTTCTCATTCAGCATGTACAGAATTCATCCCGCACTGAGAGCTCACCAGGAGTGTGCAGATGGGGTACCGTCTATTATTTCATTCATGCATATGCATGTATTCCTATACACATATATCTACATGTATATATTCAATTTAAAGTGTGTGTCAAACTTTAATGGGGAAGATTAGGAGCTATAGCTTTAGCACGAGTATTCTCAAATTGAGCCAGTATGAGAGCTATTTTTACAGTTGCTTTATAAACCTCTGAAAATTAGCCTCCGGATTCAGGATCACAAAATGCACGGGTCTTTAGTGGTAGCCCGTGGTGTCCTTCTAATTGTGTGCTGGAAACCCTTCGGTATCTGTGCCGTCAGGCAGCCACTCCCTGTCCGATGAAAGGGCAAGAACCAGGGCCGTGCTGTTTAACTGATGTGCTCTTGCCTGTTTGTTCGAAATCCACAAAGCTGTATTTCTGTCACTTCCGGAAGCGGTGGGTTTTCTCAGCTAAAAACCGAACACGTGACAGGCGCTCTTTTCTTACACCGACGTTTGCGTCTATTTCTGGGCAGGGCCGGGGACCCTGAGGGAGCAGCCAGGGCTCCCAGCTACCGGCCTCCTGGAAGTGCTACCTGGGTTTCCTAGGAAGCCAGCGGAGCCAGCGGGCTTACGAGGTGCAGGTGCGTGACGTGTGGTGGTAACACTGCTGTGCATCTCCTGCCGCGGAGGCGGGACACTGGGGGTGGAGGGAAACGCAAGTCCCTTTTACGGTGAAGATGCCTTGTTCGCTAAGCCAAGTTTGTGAAGTGCTCACGGGGTTGGGGTTTAATGTTGGAATACGCCATGGATCTCCTCCTTCCGGCCGACCCTCTCGCCCACCCACTTCCGTCCACTCTCACCCTTCTGCTCGCTCTCTTGCTCTTCCTCTTCCTTCCCTCACTTGTTCTTCTCTCCTGCTGCTCCCTCTTTTGTCTCAGGAAGCAGTGGTGCTGGCTGCCACAGACCAAGCTTACGTGCCTCTGGCTGATGTCTGGCCGCAGGGTCACACACGTCCGTCAGAAGCCCTGTCCCCATTATGGGTTTAGAATTTCTCTCTAGCCAGCACACTTGACTTTCACCGTCTGCTCTCTGTTCTACCTCTTTGGGCCTGTCCCTAACTTAATCCGCGGGCATGCCACCCGCCAAGCCCCTCCATCCTAGGATTCTGGCATCCGCCCGCTGGTGAGGGATTTTGTCTCAAGCTGTCCTTCTAGGCGAGACACCTGTCGGTCCTCTCTCTGGCTAGCAGAGCTCGCTGTTGCTCTCTTGTGTTCTGTGCACATCAGTAGGTCCAGCTTATTCACTGGTCCAGATGCTCAAACTCTTGGCTTCTGTCCTATGGGACCCATGCCGGGTCGGCCGCTCCCTTAGCTTTCCCTACAAGACAAGGAGGTTAGTAACTGTGTACCTTTAGAAGGAGGAAGGTGATATCCAGGTGGGGAACATTGACTGAACATGCCTTCCCGGGTATTTACTACATGCCGGTGCTGGGCTAGGGGCCGGGGTGTCTCTCTGAACTGGTCAGACTGTGCCTGGAGTTGGGCTCGGCTCGAGGGCCTGAGCGGAGCGGCCGAGAGGGTGACCACGTCATGGGAGACACTTGTAAGCAGAGGTAGGCAGCTGTTTCCCGTGGCTGTGTTCTAGATGACAGCGCAGGCCTGTTGAGCTGCACGTGCAGTCGGTGCTTGCTGGGCTGGGAAGCGAAAGAGCCATGTCATGAGATAAACGGTGGAAGGACTGGTATCACTCAGCCTGTGAGAAAGAAGGGCTGAGGGCATGTTACCTAGTACTGGGAGCACTGTCCTATCGATGTGTTTCCTGTGATCCCAAGGGCATGAGCTGGGATAAAGGGGAGGGGCAGCAACGGGGCTGTAGATTTCCGTTCCGTATCAGGAAGCTACAGTTATTTGATGGGGAGATGGACCGAGTCTTGGGATGATGAACTCCTTGAGACTAGACATGTTCAAGTGAAAGATACCACGTGACTTCCTGACAGTGATATGTGGCAGAGAATTCTTTTGCAGCCAGAGTGATGCAATCATTACTAATTGGACACCTATTGTATGCAGGGACTGTATCAGGCTCTGTGAGTGGAGAGACGGTGAAGCCCTTCTAGAGCCCAAGAAGCTCTAGCAGGTTCCTTAGTCTGGGCATCACTGTTAAATAGAAAAGATATCCATGATGCCTGTTGTGTAGCTGGGGAAACTGAGGTCAGGAAGGTGAAGAGTCTTTCTCTGGGGACACCCGGCATTGAATGCCCTTGGTGGCCAGGCCCATGTGAAGGGCTTACTTGCCTCTTCTCCTTCCGTCTACACATCATCCTGGGACAAGGATACAAGCACGAGGGCTTCCATCCGGTATCAACCCCGCCCACCGGCCTCCTGATCTAGTCTCTTCCCGTTATCCCAGTTCACAGACTCCAACTGCGGATGTGTGTGCATCGAGTGCTGGAGACTCGGAAGCTCAGGACAGGGAGAAAACAAGAGATAAGGGGTAGGTGGAGGCTGATCGGGAAGGAAACAAACGCTTTCTGAGCCGCTGTAGGCCAGGCAGAGCTTTCTGCATGACATCGGATTCGGTATGGACAAGATCCGTGAGAGTGAGGTGTTTTCACTGCCGTTTTATAAACGTTAAGACTTTGGCTCAGAGAGGTTAAGTGACTGGGTTACTGTCACACAGGGAGCGAGCGCTGGGGCCTGGACACTTCTTCACCACCGTTACCACAACCACTGCTGGTCTCACTGTTGCCACCAGTACGGGTGCTACTGCCATGACCACTGTTGTCCTGTTTGCCGCTGCAGTCACTGCGACTCTGCTAGGCTTACTGCCATGGTGACTAGGCCCACCGCTGTGATTACTGGTATTACCCGTGCCTCAGGCTATTTGCTTCTCCGCCTTCCGGTGATAAAGTCTTCAGTTACTGGGTGTGTACTCAGTGTAAGATCCTGGACTAAGCCTCTTCCGTTCTATCTTGTTTACTTCTTCACAATTCACTGAGATTGAAGATGGCCTTTACCTAAAAGCTAATGGTTTGCCCCGAGTTGTGGGCTAAGTACAGGCATCCCTGATCCCCAAGATAAGAACAGGAGGTGGAAACCGGTGAACTAGGAACTAGCTTCCGTGGGTCATAAAGCACACTCCTGTGTTTCTCTTAAGTTTGGGATTAAAAAAAAAAGTTCATCCTGTTTTTACTGGATTTTCCACTTAGATTGGTCTCTCCAGAATTCAGGTCAGGTAGGATCTCCTAAAAGAAGAAACAATGCTCCCATCAGGTAGCAGGACTTTGCTGAGTTTTGTGTGCCCGCCCCCTAGGACAGATGCTCGGGGATCCCCTCTCCCTAGTTCTCACGCTGGGAGGGAAATGCTGCGGCCCTCCTCCTACAGATCTGGAAGGATTCCTATAGGCTCCGGAGGCTTGGGGGTTTGTCTGAGGTCCTGCCTCCGCAGGAAGGGGGCTGGTGTGGGATGGGAACCGGGTCCTTCCAGATCTGCATCTCTGGCCCCTCCCATTCCCACATGGGGCTTCTGCCGCAGAATTAAAATGTAAATCAAAAGATAATTGGCTTTGTGTGCACAGTTTAGATAAGATTTACTTTTGAAGAATGACTTTGTGTTCTAACCCAGCAGGCCCAGCTCCGCGCACTTAATAACGGCCGGGGAGCGGGGCCATAAATATTGCAAACGATGCGGCTTGAACGAAACGCCCTATGAACCGTAATAAAACCCCCCGTGATTAATTCCCGAACGCGCTCTGTTCATATTAGACCTGCAGTGGCTTCCCTGATGAGATCAATACAGCGTGGCGGAGTGATCCTAATAGAAGTGTTATAATCTTTTAATCTTCGGGAAAATGCCAAGTTCTCAAATCAGTCACCAGGCCGCCTGCTTTATTTTCTTGGTGCAACCTTGAAGGCAGTTGTTTTCCCTGAAATGAAGATACATTAGAGTCTTTTCAAGGATTTATCAATAATAGGACTGGGTCCCTCTTTGCAGGGCCCACAGCTAAAAGGCACATTTGTATGCGGCGAGCCAGAACTGGCCGCCGTGACCTTTGCTGCCAACTGCTATTTTCCCAGCAGACAAATGCCTCTGGAGAGTGACTGGTGAGGACAGATATTCACGGGAGGGAGATGGAGAAGCGAGACGGGGAGAGAAATAACACCGCCAGCAAATAACCTAGGGAGGGTTTTAGGAAGCCAGGCATGTCCCCTGTTTAGGACTCTGGTGGCAGAAATGGCCTTCATGGCCCTGAGCAGGCAGCTGTCGCCTTCTCCGCAGGTCTCCCGGGACCAAGCACGGTGGAGCCGGCTGCGAGCCTCCGTGGAAAATGAAATGTCACTGCCCTGTAGGGAGTGTCCAGGCAAGAAGGAAGGAAGACAAGTATCCCTTAGGCTTGTGCCTCTGGGAGGTGCTGGACCTTCAGACCAAAGGGGACAGGGCGGCTTGAATGGGGGTTGATGTCATCGTGGTGACCGTTCCCCGGGGAGGTGGCCGTAAGTAGGTCACACCTGTCGTGGGTGAAAATGAACCGACGCATCAGTGACAATGCCGGGAAGGGTGTCACGGGTACGGGCGCCACCCTTGCACGTGTCCTGCGTTCTGATGGAGGTGCTGCACAGGCCCCACAGACGGCCCCAAAGAAAGGCCGCAGAGCTGCTGGGAAGGAGGAGGAGTCCTCGCTATCTTTCTTCTTCCTCCCCTTAAAGAACCATACACATCTCCTTGTCGCAGTCTTCGAGGAGCCTTGGGCATCACCCAGTCTCATCCTTATCTTGTGCAGAAAGGGACACCAAGGTCACAGTGATGAAATGACAGAGCAGTGGGGCTCACGACTGGTTATCTAGAGGGCTGCATCTCCTGGGCTTTTGCTGAAGGCTCTACCTCAGCTTGTTCCAAGCTGTCACTCAGGGACCCGGGCTCCTTCTTTTGGGGGCTTCTGAGTCCAGCCAGCAGACAAGTGAAGGGGGGTGTGGAGGACCTTGTGGGGAAATATGAGGACCAAGCAGTATGTATGAGACCTATATGCGTCTTTTCCAATTTCATCGGACTGCGTTCTGGAGCCACATAAAAGCCATGTGCTGGGAAGTGTCATCCACCTGTGTGCCACAGAAGGAGGGGACATGGAGCTTGTAAACCACTAGCTTATCATGGCTGCAGCATCCTCATTTATTAAAATAGGTGTACAGACTAATCCCTTATTGGGGCACGGTGGGGACTATAAGGAAATGAAAGGTATAAGAGCTTCTGACGAATAATGGGTGATAAATTAATGTCATTGCTACTCCTTTGGTTTTGCCAGTCCCTGCTCTCATGGACTGGAGACTTGAACCCAAGTCTGAGCCTCCCCTCCCCCCTAATTGCAAAGTGCTAGACTCCTGGTGGCTGGGCTGTGTCCTTTGGTGGGATAAAGATGAGATACTTTCTAAATTCTGACCTGGCATTGAAGATGGCCTTGTCTCGTTTGCCCAGCTCACTGGACGCTGTCAGTGAGACTTTCCACCTGCCTGCTGGCCCTTCTCTCCTGTCCCTGCCTCCTTCCATTTACTTCCCTCATTACCCTGAGGTGGGCCTGTGATTTGAGCCCAACAGGTAATACATGGTTCCTTCGCTTCAGCTTTGCCACATCTGGTATATTTCAGGAGCACCCTTGAGCTGTCTGGTGTCCCATGCCCCTAAACAAAAAGGATTGATAGCATTGTGAGTGAAGTTGTATAGCTCTTGACTTACTTTACTTATTACTTTGGGACCTTGGGCAAATGACCTTGCCTCTTTGAGCCTCACTTGAGCTATAGGAAGCCTATAAAAAGAATACCAACACACAGACTGTTAGGGAAAAGCGAAGCCATCGTTGAGTCATGCTTGTGAAATTGATGAGCACAAAGCCCAGTTCAGAGCAGATTAGAGGGAGGGCTTGTCCCAGAAAGTGGCAGCACGTGCCGATGCCCCTCATGCAGATATCCCTCGTTTCCTCCACCTTGGAGGTCAGGGTGCTGTGTGAAGGAGATCACAGTGGCAGAATTGATAAGGTAGGATTAGGGAACCATGCCCATAGTCCAGTGTTCTCCAGAGTGGTGCTGAAGGATGCAAGATCCCAGCATCTTCTCCTACCTCTTCCCCCCGGATTCAGCTGGATTATTCACTCCTTCACCACTGTCCAGATTCTAGGGATGCCATAGAGGTCCTGGGCTGAGGATACCTGGGCTGAGCACAGAACTGAGGGGAGCTTTGAGCTTTCCAGGATGCTGCTTCTCCAAACCAGTCCTCTGCACCCTACAGAGCTTTTAGCACCAGACAGATGGGCTCTGAATAAACTCATGTGAGATAAAGGCAAGCAGGAGGGGGAGAACAGTGGTGGGGTAAAGAGAGAATGTAGATTCTTGCTTTATGATATCACTCCTTTTGTATCTTCAGCCACCTGTTCTTCCTTTATTGGTGTGCTTTAACTTTTATGGCACCAAGAATTTAGGATGGCACTCTCAAAGGAGGCCAGAGCTGTGTGGACACAGGAATTCCAGCATGTTTCACATTCCCTGCCATTTAAGTGCTTGTCTACCTTGGTGCCTTGGCTCTGCTGTTCACCAGGCCAGTCATACCTTGCTCATCTACCCTCATTCTACCTTTTTCAAGGTCCTACAGAAATGTGACATTTCTCAGGAATCCTCTGACGGTCCTTGTGTCAGGGGAGACCGCTTCTTTCTTTAAACACAACGTATCTTCCTTTCGTCTACCTTGTGGCAGTTCTTAGATACTCTGGTAGATATGTTAACGCACATATTCTTAGTAATAATGAGAATTGTAACGTCAATAGCAGCCACCTTTTACTTACTGATCTGTAGGTGCCAGGAAATTTGTGGTTTGTAAATTTCGTGGTTTGTCATGGTTAATCCTCGTAATGACCTTTGGTGGAAGCACCATCACCACCACCATGTCACAGATGAGGAAACTGAGACCTGCAGAGGTTAAGAATTTGTTCAAAGCCCTCAAGCCAGTGATTAGTGGCTCCAAGATTTATTCCAAGCTCTTATGACCTCCAAGTCCATTGGCCACTACAATTTGCCTTCGGTTTTATTATAAAGTTAACTACTTAGGCCATTCCTGCAGGCAGAGCATACAGAACAGAGGTTGGGCTTTGGAGTAGGAAGGATCCAACTGGACCAGTGTCTTGATTTGAGGATTTTGGACAATCTAGGTGAACTCTGTTCCTCAATGTCTTCTATAAAATATAGAGAACTGTGTGTACCACAGGGTTGGATGTGGCGAGACTTACCTGAGCTCAGGCATGTAAGGCCACTGCAACAGTGTCACATGGGTAACAGTATTAGCTAGTATTTATCAAACATTTGCCCTGTGCCACATGCTTTTCTATGTGATTTATATGGATTAGCTCTTTTAATCCCTCACAAAACCCCGGTGACGGTGGTCAGGATACTAATATCAGATGAAGTATACTTGAACAACAAAAAACATGTTACTAAAATTAAAGAGGAACATTTTTTGATGAGAAAGTATCAATCCATCAGAAAGCCACAACTATAAACATGTATGCATCTAACAACAGAGCCCTAAAATACGTGAAGCAAAGGCTGAGAGAATTGAGGGGAGAAACAGACATTTCAAAAATGAAAGTTGTAGGTGGCAATATTCCACTAAGGAAAAATCAGGACTATTCAAATTACTAAAATCAGAAATGAAAGAGGGGATATTACTACTGACCCTACAGAAATTTTTTAAAAATGTATCAAGGAATACTATGAACAACTCTATGTCAACAAAGCAGGAAACTGAAGATTTGAAAAATACTGTATATAAATTAGATCTAACATTTATAGAACACTCCATCCAACAACAGCAGAGTAGTCTTCTCAAGAATGCATTGATATCCAGGATGTACCATATTATAAACCATAAATGATTTTCAATAGTGTAAAAGGGATTAATATTGTACAAAGTATGGTCTTTGGCCACAATGAAATGAAACTGGAAATTAATTAATAGAAAGCAATTTGGAAAAGTCACAAACATGTAGAAATTAAACAGCAGACTACTAAATAACCAATAGCTCAAAGAAGTCACAGGGGGAATTAGAAAATACTTTGAAATAAATGAAAATGAAGATACACCATACCAAAACTTATGCGAAACAGCTGTATCAGTGCTTAGAGCAAAATTTATAGCTGTTAGTGCCTATAATTTAAGGGAAAGATCTCAAATTAAAAATTTAACCTTCCATCTTAAAATACTGAAAATAGAAAAGGAAACTAAACTCAACACAAGCAGAAAGACAGGATTCATAAGGATTAGAGTAGAAATTAATTGAACAGAGAATAGAAAAAACAGTTGAGAAAATCATTGAAACCAAACATTGGCTTTTCAGAAAGATCAACAAAATTGACACGTTGATTTAACTAGGCTATCTAAGAAAAAACTACTGAAAATACTAAAATAAAAAATGAATGAAGGGATATTACTACTGACCTTATGGAAATAAAAAAATAAAGTATAAGGCAATACTATGAACAAATGCATGCCAATAAATTAGATTACTTAGATTAAAAGGAAAATTCTTATAGAGACACAAACTATTGAAACTGACTCAAGAAGAAATAGAAAGGTGTGAATTGACCTTTAAGAGATAAAGAGATTTAATTAGTAATCAAAAACTTTCCCAAAAAGATAAAGCTCAGCATTAGATGATAAATCCTTCACTGGTAAATTCTATCAGACATTTATAGAAGATTAATACCAGTTATTCACAAAATTTTTCAAATATTAGAAGAGGGAACACTTTCCAATTCATTCTGGAGGCCAGTATTACCTGGATAGTGAAACTAAGCAAAGATGTTACAGGAAAAGAAAACTATAAACTAATATCCTTTATGAGTATAGATGCAAAAATCTTTATCAAAATAGTATCATATCAAATCTAACAATATAAAAAGGATTATACACTATGACCAAGTTGGATTTCTCTCAGGAATGCAAGGTTGCTTTAACATCCAAAGTCAATTACCTTAATACCCCAGATCAGTAGAATAAGGAACAAAAACCAAACAATCATCTTAAAGGATGCAGAAAAAAGCATTTGATAAAATTCAACACCCTTTCATGATAAAAATACTCAACAAACTAGGAATAGAAGGGAACCTATTCAACCTAATAAAGGGCATTTATAAAAAACCCACAGCTAACATTATACCTAGTGGTAAAAGACTTAACGCTTGCCCACAAGAGCAGAAATAAGACAAGGATGTCTGCTCTTACCACTGTAACATTGTGCTTAAGCAACAGAGCCCATTTAATATAACATCAAAAAGAATAAAATAGTAATAGATTGAACAAAAGAAATGCAAGACTAGTGAAAACTGGAAAACACTGTGGGAAGAAATTACAGACCTAAATAAATGGAAAGACCTCCTGTGTTCAAAGATCAGAAGACCTATTATTTTTAAGGCGGCAATACTACTCAAAGTAATCTACAGATTCAGTGCACTTTCTATCAAAATCCCAGCTGACTCCTCTGCAGAAAGTGGCAAATTGATCTAAAGTTCATATGGAAATTCAAGACATACAGAGTAGCCAAAAGGATCTTAAAAAAAAAAAAAACAAAAAGAAAAGTTAAAAGGACTTGTACTTCCTGAGTTCAAATCTTACTACAAAGCTATGGTAATTAAGACCCTGCAGAACTAGCGTTTTTAAGAGTGGACATTAGATCAATGGTATAAGAATTAAAATTACAGAAATTGAATTGAAATTCTCACATTTTGGTCACTTGATATTTAAAAGGGATTCCAAGACCGTTCTGTGAGGGAAAGAATAGTCTTTTCAACAAATGGTTCAGGGAAAACTGGACATCCACATGCAAAAGAATGAAGGTGGACACCACTAGTTTATATCATATACACAAATGAGCTCCAATTAAGTATGCAAATGTAGGGGCACCTGGGTGGCTCAGTTGGTTAAAGGTCCAGCTTCAGCTCAGGTCATGATCTCATGGTTTGTGAGTTCAGGCCCTGCACCGGGCTCTTTGCTGACAGCTCAGAGCCTTACAACCTGCTTCGGATTCTGTGTCTCTATTTCTCTCTGTCCCTTCCCCACTTGTACTCTCTCTCTCAAAAAATAAATAAACATTTAACAAATTTGTAAAAAGTATGCAAATGTAAGAATAAAAACTAAAAATTCTGTGGTGAATACATAGGTACAAATCTTTGTGACCTTGGATTCAGCAATGGCTTCTTAGATATGACACACAAAATACAAGCACCAAAAGAAAAAATATGTGTATAAACTGACATCGAAACAAAAAAGGACTTTATTTGGAATATATAAAATATATTTCAACTCAATAATAAAAAGGCAAACCAATTGAAAATGAGTGAAGGATCTGAATAGAGATTCTCCAAAGAAGGTCTATGTATGGCCAAAAAGTATATGAAAAAAATACCAAATATCCATCAACTAATGAACGTATAAACAAAATGTGACATATCTATTTAACGGAATATATTTGGTAATAAAAAGGAATGAAGTACTAATGCGTGACTCAACATGGGTGAAAGAAGCCTGTCACAAAGAACAATGTGTGTGTGTGTGTGTGTGTGTGTGTGTGTGTGTGTGTGTAACATGATTCCACTGATAAGAAATGTCCAGATTAGGGAAATCTATAGTGAAAAAAGTAGATTAATGGTTGCTTAGGACTGGGGGGGATGAGAGGGGGTTGAGTTTCTTTTGGGGGAAATGAAAATACTCTAAAATTGATTGTGGAATGGATGCCCGATATGTTAAAAGCCATTGCACTGTACATTTTAAATAGATGGATTGTAGGGCATCTGAATTACGTCTCAAAAAAGCTGCTAAAGTTCCCTGTTAATTTGCCTATTTTGTGGAAGAGCAAACTAAGGTTCCAGAAAGACCAAGAATCCTGTTCATGGTCATGTAGCACTGGTGAGTAGTGGAGCCAGTGTCTGTGCAGCATCAGACAGTATTACCCCGAGAAGCCACAGTTCTTGTCGTTGCTGTAAACTCATAGAAATTATTGAGCACCTACTCTGTGAATACGTGCTTAGACTTCATCTACGAGGTTCTGGTTCAACACAGCAGGAGTGGCATCTAGGTATCCACTTCTATCTATCGTCTCCTTGCTAGGTGATGCTGGTTCAGCCAGGACGTAGGAACAGTGGTTGTGGCAGGTGTTTAATAAGTGTGTGTTCGTTAAAGGGTAAACAATGCACAGTTTAGGGTTCTTCTGGGATGCGTGGTAAATCTTAAATACCGTGCTTTGATCATCAACCATCCTGGCCAGCAAAACTTGAGTCTTTGCTGGCAGGCTGAGCTGATGTGTCACGGTAGAGAAAGTCTGCTCATGAGCCACGAGCAAGGGACCACATTCCTAGGCCCAGCTCTTTTGATTGCTGGTTGTTTTCCCTTTAGGAAGCCACCCCCAGATAGAAGTACCAGTATTAGCTGGTGCTCAGTGGTGAGAGGTATTGATGAAAGTGTTTCAGTGGCAGCTGAATTATTTACAAGAGTCCGCCTTACCCTAACACCCAGCATTAATCAGAGATTGGCCAGAAAATACTCCTTCACATGCCCTATACCCTGTGATCCAGAAAAAAACAAACTCTAAAGTAGGACTTGCATTACCTAATAGCTGTGATGCTATTAAATTACTACTGTAAAACGCAGACCCAAAGCCCCTCAGGGTTTCTGGGATTCAGTAAGTGGTCTAGATTAATGGTGTCAGGATGGGATGGGGTTGGAGACACGGGCTGTGGAGTCAGAGGGATAGGTGCACATTTTGTCTTGAGTATTTAAGAAGTGGTGTGACCATTGGCGAGTCGTTAATCCCGAGTTTCAATCACCCTGCTGTCATGAGGGGTATAATAAGAACACCCCTGTCCATTATTTTGAGAGTATATGAAATAATGAATGGTAAGCCCCCAAGATCGGTGGACCCCACATTTGAAAAATGAAAGCTGTCTTTATGGGGATGACGATAAAACCTTCTGCAGGTCACTGTCACCAATGATGGCCAGTGTCCCTCATCAGTGATCTTGGGCTTCCGAGGGCTTTTCCGAGGGCTGCACACATTTCTTCCCTCATGGGAAGCAGTAGTATTCTCATTTGTTAGAGAAGGCACATGGGACTCAAAGAGATCAGATCCCCTCTCCAGGCTCCCACAGTGGAGCAGTTGTTAGAACATGGTTGTTCTGACCCTTTCTGCCCTCTTTTCACCTCTACCAGAAAGGGGAAAGGCATCATGAGGGGAGAACAGCTTGGTGTTGGTCAAGGACTTAATTAGCCAGCCTTCCATCCCCGTGAACCATTCTGCTTCCCAGGGCCCTCCATTTGCTGGGTGAGACTTCCCGTCTGAGGGTGAGCTGAGAGGCATCTTGGACGAGTTGCTGGGTAATGGAATTCATAATTCCTTGTGGCTTGCTGTGTGGGTGGATGATCCTCCGTTAGTCAATGTCATCCCTTCTAGCAGGAAGAAGGTGAGCTGGAAACGCCAGTGCCAGTGCTGCTCTGGATGCCAGCTTTGTGTACAGCATGGCAGCCTTGGTTTCCTTCTGGTTTACTGCCCGGCTCTTGCAGGCCAGGGGCCTGAGTTCTTCACTCCCGTCACCGTGAAGCTCCTGCTGTACTTACTGGTTCGTGTCCCGATTTTTGAACGAGAACAGCTTTTACTCCTGGCCCTGCGATTCAGACTTGGACAGCAGGCTGTTCCCTGGAAATACCAAATCATCATTACTCATTTTTGCAAAGAATGAAATGTAGCTTCAAGAAGTAACTTGTGCAAGGTCACACAGTTAGTGAGAGGCAGGACTTGGGCACAGTCTGTACCTCTAGCCCCCGTGCCGCGTGGCCTTTGGGAGGAGGGATAACAGGGGCTTGTTTGACAAATGTCCAGCACTTCTCCCCTCTGGACTAGCTCTCAGCTCCTCCTGACAATGTAGGGGTGGGTGGATGCACAGAGAGAGCAAGAGACTCTTTCCCATGTAGACTCTGGGTCCTTGGACTTGAAGCCAGAAGTGTGGGTTTCTGCAAGGCACAGAGGAGAAGGGCCCTCTAGGCAGAGGGAACAGCTCAGTTTGTTCTAGCTGTTCCAGCGGGATTTCCCCAGCCAGCCAGCGATCTGGTGCCCACTCTGCATGGTCATCCTGGGGGTCAGACCTCAGAGATGAGCAGAGCCCAGTCCCTGTTCCGGAAGATCTCAGATCTCAGACTTAGCAAGTCCTGACTCTCCTTTTCTCACAGTCCCTGCCTTTATTGTTGCCTTGGGCTATCAGCCCTATGAACCTCAGCTCCTGGAATCTTTCCAGCTCCTAAAGGACCTACGAAGATCTTGTGCTGAGGGTCAAGGGAGAGTCTTGACTCTCCCAGTTGGCAGGAATGCAGAAGAGAAGGGGCTGATGGGCCCTGGAAGACATCATGGAGAAGGTGGCGAACGTGAAACGCCCTATAGGGCTATAAGTAGGATGTGATTGTGACTGATGGCTGCCTGTGGACCTGATGAGCGGCAGTTTCTAGACTACGCCAGGGCAGAAAGATGCTTAATGAGTATTAGTAAAATGAACAAATTGGATAGAGAGAATGGCAAAGAAAGGGGAGAAGACTTTGTGAATGAGTGAAAAATCTCAAGAGTGACAGTGAGACTCAGCGTTAGCTGGGCACTTAACTACTGTTATTTCATTTAACCTTCATATTAACCATGTGTTGGTTTGATAGCTGAAGAAAGTAAAGCCAGAGAGGCTAAGACTTCTTCAAGGTCACACAGCCCTGACATGGGAGAACCAGGATTCATTCCTTCTATCCAGCACCATCGCCTGTGTTCTTTAGAGATACAAGTTTTCTTCCCTGTCCACCGTGACTCAGGGGAAAAGTCAGTTTTCAGTAGTTGTGGCTGTTTGCTGAAAGGAGCAATTCCTTTTTCTCCATCTCCAATTTTCCTCCAACTAATTGCAAATTAGTGGTAATCTTCAATTGAAAAGAGGGATCCTGCATGCCATCCATTTGTGCTTACCCAGCAAGGCCCTGGGCCTGTGACAGCTCTGTCGCCATGGCAACCCTGCATCAAGGCCTTCCCTGGATCCCAGGCAGCAGCTGCTCTGGACTCTGGAGGTGGGGCCGCTTACCCTCTGGGTTAGCCGATTTCTTTGCTTGATGATTCCCAGCACAGGCCCAGAATTTCAGTGCATAACAAGACTATCCTTTTCCTACTGGTCACTTAGATCCCTCTATGTTGAGGAGTTTAGAATTAATAATAATAATTAAAAGAAGGAAAAGAAAAAGGCCTGAACACATATGTCAACTGCAGACTGGAGACAAATGGCCTTTTCTCCCCTCACACACGGGGAAATCATTATCCTTTTCAATTCTGTTTTTGTGGTTGGTACAAGAGGCTCCCCTGCTCCAGATCCTGTGGGTGCAGGAAGTCCTGCCTTCAGCAGAACACGGAAGACCTGGGCCATGGAAGACGTGCGGTGGGAGAATGTCCACTGGTCCCACTGCGGCCCCGAGGCATATCCCTAGCAGGCGGCCCTGGACCCAGAAGAAGGAAGATCTTGGCAGAGTACTGTTCTCTTTATTGTGTGTGTGTTCTCGATCCATAACGAGCATTTGCCCATTACGTGGTACCATGCTGGGAGGATAGAACAATGGAGTCCTAGCCCCCCCTGGTAAGTAGCTGTTGGGTCTTGAGGGAGACCAGGCGCCAGCGGGGTGCCGTAAACACTGTGAACACAGGGGTAGGAGCAGAGTCAGCAGCACTGGGCATGTTTGCAGACATCGGGACATGAGCTGGGTCTTGAGAGGAATTAGCAAACTGCTAGAAAGATGACGTAGGAAGAAACGTTCTAGGCAGAGGGAGGTGCAGATGTGGAAGCGTGAATGGAGGGGAGACAGAGCTTCATGCACGTTGCCAACTCCCAGGGGCAAGTGGTGCCAGGACACAGGTGGCTGGGGGTCTGGTTTGGAGGGTAGAGAATAATACAGATCAAATCATTTTTTTCAAATTACAACGAGAATACGTTGAGCGTTCAAGATCATGGGCTTGGCAAAGAATGGGGGTCAGGCCTCTGTGAGACCTTTTCATTGCTCAAATAATGATGGAGGACACGAACTGATTTCCACATCACCTTATCCCAGTGTGGCCAAGGCACCCACCCAGGAGGGAGGACTTCTTGGCTCCTGGGCTGCACCCTGCCTTGGCTCCCGGGGAGATGGGGCAGCAGCTAACAGGTGGAGACATTTGCAGGGAGTCCACATGCTGGGCCTCTTTCGTGGGGGCTAAGAAAGCATTTGTACTTATCGGTGTCTCCCTTCACCTTCTGCCGATGTGATGTGCATGGAGCCTGGACCATGGAGCAGAAGGTGGGGTGCTGACAAGGTAGCATGAGCGACGGAGGGCCCCCAAGGCTCAGATCAGGCCCACAGGAGGGACAGGCAGCGGGGCTGAGTAGCTGTGACTCCAGGTCTGTGACTCAGGTAGCCCCTCCTATGCCCCCAGCATGCCTCCGCCCTGTGCCCTAGAGTGTCACTCCTGTGGCCTCCGGCCATCCCATCTCCTGCTCTGCCCCACCCTTCTCAGCTCTGTGTCGTTTACAAACTTAGTACCAATTGAGGATAAACTTCACACTCACTGAAATGCAATGCTGTTATTTTTGACAACTGTATCACCACGTAGCCCAAACCCCAATAAGATACACGTTTCTCTCCATCCCTTTCCATTCAGTCCATGTTCCCCACTGGCTCCCACTGTTCTGGTGATGTTTGCTCTGCTTGTGAACCTCTTATAATTGAGTCACCCAGTATGTCTCTTTGGGGTCTCACCCTTTGGTTTTGTTACTGTCTCCTATCCTTTGTTCCTCCTTTGCCCTGGAGGAAGCAGGGAGGCCCTCCAGGATTGTTTTCCAATTCCTAGAGGTTTCCTTGGGATCTGTCATGCCCAGTGGGAGCATGTCACTTCTCTAAGGTTCCCCCTTACATCAGCATCCTGCCTGACCCAGGTCAGAGACTTCAGGGCCCGAGCCCAAATGGCTCAGGCTCTGGACCTACCTCATCACTGTCACCTCTCTGTGCCCTGCCCCCCTTCACCCCGCATATAAAGGGAATCACAAGTTGTGCTTCCTTCTAGGAGCTATAGTGAAATGATGCTTGCAAAATCCCTGGCAGGGTGGCTGGCACTTAGCAAGTGCTTGGCCTTCATTGTAGTGTAACAGGCAGAGAGAACGTGGAGGTGAGCCCTGGAGTAAGAAATCTCACCTGGAGATGAGAGCACTTGAGCTGCCCTCTCCCCTTCTGCAAGGACAATAGTCATTCTAGCTAAAGTCTGCTGGGGATTAATATGTGTCAGAAACATTTTTATCAATGTTTGTTTATTTTTGAGAGAGAGAGAGGGAGACGCAGAATCAGAAACAGGCTCCAGGGTCTGAGCTATCAGCACAGAGCCCAACGCAGGGCTCGAACTCACAGACTGTGAGATCATGACCTGAGCCAAAGTTGGATGCTCACTTTACTGAGCCACCCAGGTGCCCCTGTGTCAGGGGCATTAAAAAAATTTTTTTAAATGTTTATTTATTTTTGAAGGAGAGAGAGACAGAGTGTGAGTGGGGGGGCGGGCAGAGAGAGGGAGACAGAATCTGAAGCAGGATCCAGGCTCTGAGCTGTCAGCACAGAGCCCGACGCGGGGCTCAAACCCACAAACCTCGAGATCATGACCTGAGCCGAAGTTGGACTCTCAACCGACTGAGTCACCCAGAGGCCCCTGTGTCAGGCGCATTTTTAAGTACTTTGTGTAAGTATTTTAAATCCTGGCTAGGGTTCTATCTCAGGAGGTTTGCCTCACAAACTTGACTTTTTACCACTGGGCCCAGCTGGGAGACATTTCCTTTAAAGCACCCCCACATCTGGGTAGTTTGAAATAGGGTATGGGTTACCCAGGACCTGGATCAACTAATCAAAGCCTAGGTTCTCTACTCCCAAATACTCTTAAAAAATCAGAGGTCTGAAGTTGATTCTTTTAGTAACGAAGGAGAAAAAAAAAAGATGTCAGTGCTGAGATTAGTAGTCAAGCGATCAGTTGGAACAAATCTTTCTTCACAAATGGGCTTTATACTTAAGGAAAAGAAAAGTGCACACATCGAACGGTCACATTTAGGATTAATCAGAGACAGAATGCTTTCTGAGTGTGGCATTCAGGGCACTTGTCTTGCATTTGCATTTGTTTTAATAGGATCAAGTTTTGCTAAAAGCAGACAGCAATGGCAGCCTGTGAAATGTTAGATGAGACCATCATTTTCCTGAATATTCCCATTCACCGTGTAGGATGACATCTGAATGCATGGCTGGAGGGAGAAACAGGCAGGTGGCACTTGTGTGTTTTCTGTCTGTCTCCCATTTCACGAGCTGCCTAGGGGAGGTTGGCAGGTGCTGGCTCTTTCCTGCTCCCTGAATGGGGATATCCTTCCCCGGGCTGGGTAACCATTTTCTCCCAGGACTCTGGGAGTCATTTGTCCTCACAGGTTCCTCCCAAATTCGTTAGTCTATAATCAAAGGTCTTTGTCACTTACTTCTCTTTCTCTGGGATTCACCTCCTGAAATCTCAATTATTTTATAGTTCAGTGGGGATAGCAATAGCGAACTCAACAGAATTACCATAAGGAGTGAATGATGTGTCTCAGGCACAACCCCAGGTCATGTCAGTCTCCTCTCCTTTAACAGTTCTGTCTGTGTGATGCAAGAGAGAAGTTTCCTTCATTTTTCCCCTTGCTTAAACCCCAACACCAGTCTCCGAGGGGCTTGGAAGAGTTACTAGTAACCTGGTAGCTTTTCCCAGTTTCCTATTTTTCTTCTAGTCCTCTAACTTCCCAAGGAGTAAATTTGTTACATCATCATAATAAAATGCCTAAGGAATAAACTTCCAACAGTAATGATGCTGGTTATTATGATAAACATGTCATAGCCACCATTTCTTTCATATCTGCCAAGAGCCAGGAACTGTGTCATCACTAGATTTCTGGAATATAGAAGATAATTAGGAAGTACTTATCAAATGAATGGATGAAGTGATCGTGTTCACAACTACTGTGCAAGGAAGCCCACCGTCACCTACCCATTTCACAGATGAGGAAGTAAAGGCTCCTAAAAGTTCACTGGCTTCTAAGTGAAGAATATCACAGGGTTAGCATTCAGGATCTGGCACATATATGTCTGGATCCCTTAAGGGGTCCTGACAGGCCACAAAGCCCCCAGCCCCCCATCGCCTGGAAAAGGTATGCTCTTGAAAGGATTTGCCTTGACTTATAATTGATCTGCAGATCCCAGCCTGCGGGACTGATCTGAATTTATGATGCACATTCAGGTCTTTTGTGACTTGTGCCCCTGGAATTTCATTAGGCCAGCCTGTAATTGTTGTGGTAAATGTTTACACATCTATAAATTATTATTGGGCAAGTGGGGCAAGGTCAACTTTTATCTTTTAAGGTGCTTGGAACAGGCTCGGGAGATTTCCCAGCAGACAGAGGGACTGGGATCTGATTAATTATGGTCTGTGTTGCTGTCATATTGACAACATATTTCTTGCTGTTAATTTTGAAGCCCCGAGTGGGTCATCTTTCCTGAGCATGAAAAATTATCACCCTTTTACTAGTTGTTTTGCAAGTGATTCAATTTTAAATCACTAATGACTATTGATAGCTGATCTCTTTACCCACAAAACAGAGACCAAAATGCCTTTGGGGTTTCAGGATGAACCTTACTTTTCTACATTTTCTGCTGTCTGTTTAGGCAAATGCCTTTTATTTCCAACTCATTTACATTTTGGCATCAGATACTCAATGTAAAAAAAAAAATTGTGGTAATAACATCAAAGAAACATTTATAAATGGGAAATAATGAATTAACATGACGAGATACCCACTGTGCCTCAGGCACGTTCACATGTTTGCCATCAAATGCAACAGCCACATGAGGTGGGTATTTTCTGGTTGTTGACACGGAGATTCAGGTTCAAGTTACTCTGCTGAAGTCCCATGGCTAGAATCACATGAAGGAAAGTCCATGTGGCTACAAACCTAGTTCTTTCCTCTACACATGTACCAAGAGTCCTCTAACCAGGTTCTAGAACTAAGTTGAAAGATAAAAAACAAAAAAGCAAAAAACCTAGTATTTCTATTGAGTTTTAGGTTATACAGCACCCTGGGTACTCACAAAATTACCAGAAGGAGAACAACCTCACCCTTATGACAACATTCCTTAGCTCTTGGGACATAGGAAAGAGTGAGCTTTGTGACCTCTGGAAATACTCAAGGATTTTCTTCCCAGTATTAACCTCCACACATTGTCATTTTTTCCAGTCTGCCATTTTATTTTCACTTCTAATATGAAACTTCCTGTGGGTAAGGTACTGTGTCCTTTTCATGTCTGAAGCCCTAACAGATAACGTAACATCTGACATATAGTAGATGCCTAACAAAATCTACCGAAGTGCTACATGAATGCAAAAATCCCTATCCCCACCCTAAGGAATACTATAAATATAGCCACTGCCAGAATGCAGTGAATAAGTATAAGCTTTTCCCTCCTAAAACACTAAAGCAAGCTCTTTTCACTACTCTGCCTGCTTCCTGGGGCCTCTGCCTTAGTAAGGAGAGAATATCAAAGTTGGGCACATCATTTTTTTTTTTTAAGATCTTATTTTATTTTTTGAGAGACAGAGAGAGACAGGGTATGAGCAAGGGAGGAGGGGCAGAGAGAGGGGGAGACACAGAATCCAAAGCAGGCTCCAGGCTCTGAGCTGTCAGCACAGAGCCCAATGCGAGGATTGAGCCCATGAACACAAGATCATGACCTGAGCTGGTTGGATGCTCAACCAACTGAGCCACCAAGGCACCCCCAGGGTTGGGCACATCATTCTGACCTCTTCTGGCCCACCCCATTTTTGTCCACGTTCTCCCTTAAAGTATAAATGCCTCTTATAATTCAAAATTCAAGGATTCCATCAGCAAATGAACACTACTCAAGTTCAACCCCCAGTCACTGATGACCCACGCTGTATGCCAGGACTTTTTGCATTTAGTCACCCAGCAAAGGAATTTTATTCAATCCAGCTCCTTTGTCAGGCACTGTGGAGAATAGCAATGAATGAATGGCCTGGAATCAGCCCTTAAGAAAGGCAGTAGGTAGGGTCTTCTTGGAATGGTGAAGGCCAAGGAGATGTTGCAAGAGTGTTAAATGTGTAATGCCCTCTTATATAACTTTTAGAATGAGCCAGGATCCTCACCTTTAAGGAAGGTGAAACCTCACTGTGTTTGTAAGAACTAACAACACCAAATTGTTTATAAAGACTTTTCTTGGCCCCTCTTTTGTTTGTGGTATTTAGGAATAACCCACTTGAACAAGGAAAGGTCCTAAATAGGACCCATCTAGGATACCTTGCTTTGATTGCAAACCAACGTCACCAGCATCTTGGCTTCAAATGTCCAAGCAGTCTGCCTCCTTCAGCAATATCTAGAGGGGTTACTTATTTATTTATTTATTTATAAACAAATTTTAACTTTTTTATTTATTTTTGAGAGAGAGAGAATGAATGGGGGCGGAGCAGAGAGAGAGGGAACACAGAATCTGAAGCAGGCTTCAGGCTCTGAGCTGTCAGCAGAGAGCCCGATGTGGGACTCGAACACACAAACCGTGAGATCATGACCTGAGCCAAAGTCTGACACTTAACCGACTAAGCCACCCAGCTGCCCCTAGAGGAGTTTATTAATTAGAATCTTCTAAAAGAAATACAGATGACAGTTGAATACATTCAATTCACTTATGAAATGTACCCTAAATTAACTTAAACATATCTCTAGGTCTGTCTGATCAGGTCACTACACACAGCCTGAATGTGGGTCTGGATTCACGAGAAATCCCTTCTCTTCAGACCCTGGGTCATGTTACACAAGGCAACGATGAAAATGTCCACGTCTCAAGATCATCCACATCCTTATCTCATCACATGGTTCTTTGTTGTCTGTTGGCCCCTGACTGTATCCTACAACTAATGGCAAGAAATAGTTGGAAAGGTAGAACAAAAAGCTAAATGGGGTTTACATTTTATCTGTGAGTTTCAGGTACCCAGTTTCTCCTTAGTATCATCACTGTTTGAAAACCCAAGTGTGCCATCATCTATGGGGTAAGCCAGTTCTTTTTTCTTGGCTTCAATATCCCCACCCATGTCACAGTGTGCTCCATTCTTCAACTCCCTCACATGGCCTTAGAGCCCTCGTCTCTAAAGTGTAGGGGTAGAAGTTCCCTGAACATCCTCTGAGTTCTTAAATGCCACACCATTTTGGAAGATTCAGCCAACGCTACCTCAGATTTTTGAATTCCTTTGAGAGACATCTAGAACATCCCCTCTATGTAGGTTTTACTTTATTTTATTTTATTTTATTTTATTTTATTTTATTTTATTTTATTTTATCTTACCTTATTTTACTTTACTTTATTTTACCTTACTTTACCTTACTTTACTTTACTTTACTTTACTTTACTTTACTTTACTTTACTTTACTTTATTTTATTTTTTTATGTAGGCTCCAGGCCCAGCATGGGGCTTGAACTCATGACTTCAAGATCAAGAGTCGTGTGCTCTACTGACTGAGCCAGCTAGGTGCTCCCCCCACCCCCCCACCATATAGGTTTTAAAACATGGACGAAAGTTCTTTAACATTTCTCCCATCCAGAGATGGGGTCTTTGTCCTTGACCCTTGAACCTAGATGAGTTTGTGACTCCTTCAACCAATAAACATAGCAGAAGTGATACTATGTGACTTTTGAAACTAGATCATAATGGCCATATAGCTTCCCTTTTCTTTTCTCGAACACCAGATCTGGGAACTCTGGCACCACCATGCTGGAAATGCCATCAACCCAGTAGACCATCCCAGCTGAGACTAGCCTTCTGATCATCCCTGTTAAGGTGCAGACATGTGAACACAGAAGCCTCAGATGATTCTGAGTCATTCCTTGCAATTTGAGTCTTCCAGCCGAAGTCGCAGACCTTGTGGCACAGAGATAAGCCTTCCCCTCTGTGCCCTGCCTGAACTCCTTCCTACCCCCTGCCCAGAACCTTAGTTATGCTACTAAGTTTGGGGATGACTTATGATACAGCAGTAGATAAACAGACACCCTCAGAATGACATCTGGCTGGCCTTTTGAGATGAAGCTTTCTTTCAAGGGTTGTTGGTAGAGCCTGGCCTCTAATCTGCCCGTGTGTCTGTATCAAAGTGCATAGGGAGCCTATGCCTTTCCTTCCCTGGAAGGGTTAGTGTCTGAAGAGATCCAACAAGTCACTAATTAAAAATGGAGTACTCTTCCTTCTTTTGCTGACACCTTCTCTTCTCTGCCGTATTTCTCCTTGTGCGTAAATTCACCCAGGCCCCTGTGCACGTGGTGCTCAGCAGATCACAGTAGTCTCTGTACAGGAGGTCCCTTCAAGCAGAGACCCTCCTTGCCTATCCTGTCAAAACTATGTTCATCATGAACAAAGGCTGGGCTTTCCATCAGCCTTCATTCATGATGGACATGGTTGTGTCCATCACAACTGTGATGGGTGTGTGTGGGGGGGGGGCGCTGGAAATGACGAGAGGCAACACACACTGTGTTTTACTACATTTGAGATGCTGTAGAAAGTGCTTCACCTCACTGACTTGCCACAGCCCACCTGCGAAAGAGGCAGGTGCTGCTGTGTTCCCATTTAACAAATGTGGAAGGGGAGGCTTAGAATATCGAGTGCCTGCTATCTGCTACAGAGGGTGTATCTGGATGTTTAATTTTGAACAAAGTGTGCAAGGCTGTGAAGAAGAACCCTTCAGACTGGGGTTGCAGGAGGTGAATCCATAGGAGATGGACCCTCCCCTTAGGTCCAAACTGGGAGAAACAGGCTAGACACAGACCTCTCAGAGTCATCCAGGTGTCGCTTTCAACTCACATAGGTCTCCTACTTGGCCTCTCTGCTATCCTGCTTTTCAGAAAGACTCTGACTGGGAGTCTGTCTCCAGCAGTGAGGAATGAGACCTTGAGCAGCCCTTGCCATCTGGACCTTAGTTTCCCCGTCTGTCACTGCTGGGTATAAATTTCTCTCTTGCAAGCTTTTGAAGTTCCTCATGATGCTCCGTTTGTGCAAAAGCATTGGTAACTTCTTGGCCTCTGTGCACTTTGGGGAGGTTCTCTTCCTTAGATGCCATTATATTTTGAGATGCATAGCTTTCATGTTTAAAAGAGAAGTTTAAGGAAATTCTGGTTAAACACTCTTCTTTGTCTTTGACAAAAGCCCAGAGCATTCAGATCAGATGACGCTTAATCCTAGAGTAACCTCCACCTCCTCCCTTGCAATGGCGATGTCTTACATCTCAGAGGTCAGGCCAATCAGAGCAATGAGCCCGGGATGTATTCAACTGCAGCTTGGTGGTAATTAGTCCTTTTTCTTTTCAGTAGATTCCTCTTAGCTGGTTAGAGACGTGCGTTTGCACAGGTCTCTGCTCTCAGCATTTAATTCAGCTCACCTTCCATGCCCCCGGGCCAGACCTGAGTGCAGCCACTAAGCCTGTCACCCCCACAGATCCTTCTGTACCTTCTCACCCCTGCCAACCAGTCACCAAGTGCTATTCACCCGTCACACGAGCTTCTGACTTACTTCTGCCTCCATTGTCCCCACTCTGTCATTGCTGTGCCTCCTTTGTTAGGTCCCTCATCTGCTTTCAGCTGGCACATTCTCTCAGCATCCTAACTGGCCTGGCAGCCGGACACTTCCTGTGTCTGCTCTCATCCATTGTTTACGGTGCTGGCAGCAAGATTTTTTGTATGTGCAAATGTCCCACCTCTTCAGGGATTCCTTGAAGTGGCAGAAGAAGTCTGGGGAGGCGATCAGTTGGAGCCCATTGCCCCCATTGCCCTGCAGTCATCTCCCCATGCTTTTGCCTCTCCATAGAATACAAACTCATTGAGGGCAGGGATTCTGTGTTATTTATCTTTGTGTGCCCAGCAACCTACACGGTGTCTGCTATAGAGGTTGTATCTGGACCTGTAATTGTGAATGAATGAGGGGTGATGTGTGAAGCCTGTGAAGAGGAACCTATCAGATTGGGATCATAGGAGGCAGACAACAGATGTCACCTCCTCTTAGGTCTGAACCTGGGGAAACAGACTAGAGACAGGCTGTCAGAGCCCAGGAGGCTAAGGGTCTAGGCGAGTGACAGGAATGCTGAGGGAGGTAACATGGCGAAGATCTGTCCGACTTGGCAACGTGATGGACAGACAGATGGGCAGAGAGGCAGCTGGGAGCTTCCCTGAGGACCAACTTGAAGATCTGGGTGTATGGGGGCCCTTTGACCCATATCCCAGTCATGTCTCTCCTCCTATAGCTCTGTGAGCTGGGAACCTCACTTCATCTTTATGAGCCTCAGTTTCCCAATCTGTTAAAAGAGAGTTGACGCACATCAAAGAGTAAAGATGCTTCCTTCTCTGACACTGTGGATTTCTCCAGCGAAGAGAGATCTGGGAGAAAAGCCTTGATGCCTGGCATCAGGCAGATCCACATGTGAATCCCCACTCTGCTCCATGCTGCCCGGGTGAACTTTGGACCAATTGCCTGACGTCTGTGAGTTTCAGTTCTGTGTTCTGTAAAACGGGTGATACCGACTTTACATGGGGTTTGAGGGATTCGAGAGGACTAAATGGGGTGTGTATACAGAAGGCAGCTCCTAGTAGGTGGGTTCTGAAAAATAGCTGCTGCCACCCTCATTGTGCAAATCCAAGCCTCCCTCTTGGCAGCCCCACCCCTACCTCCCACCCTGGGCTCTGTTTTCAGGTTACCTCCAGTCCCCAGTTTCACCCTACTTGTTCACAAGTCTTTGCCTCCTGTCTCTCCCCTGCCTCCCTGAACCGCCCTCACTCTTTCTTCTCCTGAAGAGCCATTTTACATCCTTGGCTTTGTGTGAGCTCTTGACATATGTTAATGTTTGGAAAATCAGCCTGGGACAGAACAGGGAGCCCTTCTAAACATGAGCCTGGAGGCAACAAATAAATTACTTTGCAGCAAGGGTTCTGTCAGTTGCAAGTTAAAACTTAACAAAGAAAACAGTCCCCTTCTGTTGGGAACACCCTGGAAGCTGTGGGCATCCTTGCCTCTGGTCAAGACTCCGCTCGCGCCACAGCCGGGGATGGCGCCATCATCATCAAAGGCCTCTTGCACCATGTGCCTGGCGTTGTGCAAGACTCTTAACACACGTTTTACAGATGAGACATGGTGGCTTGGTGAGGTTAATTAACTTGTCCAAACTCAAGCATAAAGTACATGGTTGAAGCTAGTGTTGAAAGCAGGCATGTTAGATTCCAAGGCCTATGTATTAGCCACCTTCAACAAAATCATTTAGTCGACAATTACAAAAAAAAGCACATGAAATAATGAATACACAAATTTCCAGCAAAGAAATATCAGTGATTACCTTATGTGTCGATTTTGTAAATATACCAATTAAAAGAGATTGGTAGAGTGGATTAAAAGTCATGTCTCAACTACATGTTGTCTATAAGAAACTCAATTCAAATATAACGGTATAGCCAGGCTGAGAGTCAAAGACAGGAAAAAAAATGTATCATTAATCAAAGAAAAGCAGGCGTGGCTATGTTAATATCAGCTACAGGAGACTTCAAAGAAACTTACTAGAGACCTAAAGTATCCTCCATTGAAGGGTTTTAAACAGAAGGATGGGGAGGGGGGTGGGAGGGTACCTGGGTTGCTCAGTTGGATAAGCAGACTCCTGATTTCGGCTCAGGTCATGATCTCATGGTTTGTGAGTTTGAGCCCTGCATTGGGCTGTGTGCTGACACTGTGGAGCCTGCTTCAGATTGTCTCTCCCTCTCTCTGTCCCCCCCTCCTTTCTCTCTCTCTCTCTCAAAAACAAAACAAAATGAAACAAACAAACAAAAAACCCATACACAGAAGAATGGTGTTTGAGGCTCATTCAATACCAGAGTTTGAGAGGACATCAGGGAAACTGTTTGGCTGTGTAATTCCTGGGTTCATCTCTTGAGGCATCTTCAATCTCTGGGCTCTTCAAGCTCTGTTACAATGTGTGATGTCCTGTACTGTGCTTGTTTCTCTGTACATCACCTCCCCTTACTGCCGGTGGGCATCCAGAATGAGGCTGTGTCTGATTCATTTCTTCTTCCCCCAGCAGGTTGCGGGATCGAATGGAGGAGATGGTGTCAGTCTATCAGGCTTCAAGAAGGAGATACGGGATCTGGGCTTTGAAAGCTTTGTAAGGAGAGAGGAAAGTGGGAAAGGGATCCCGGTGACCTCAGTAGCTGACTATGTCCCTGCCTTATGTATGAGCTCACTGGCCTGGACAGCACCTAACCTCAACCCAACAGAAATGTATGGATATTCCTGCCTCCTTCTGTAGGTAGATGGGACCCTTGCCCTCACTTCTCTAGTCAGGGCAATTAATTCCCTCCTTGGATACAATATCTCCCTCAGCTTGTCTACTTGGATTTTGGAATCTCAGACCACCAGTCTGGTCCCCTTCAAGGGCTGTTCCCATCTAGTTTATCCAGCCTCAGAGGCTGGATCCAGAAACTCTGTGCTGGCATCAGAAAGCCTTATTCTTTCCATCAGTAATTTGCTGTGCAACCTTAAACGAGTCTCCTATCTTATCTTTTCTGAGTCTTAGTTGCCAGATTTGTGAAAAAAAGAAAATGGTTTTAAATAAGCCATGGGAAGGTTTTTCAGAGGCAATCCTATGAAGTCTTGCATGTAAAAGAGAAAAATTAAATCTGGAGGAACCCCACGCCTTGCCCTGTAGGCACCCTCCCTGCAACGCCCACACAATTTGATGACTGTCTTTCTGGATGGACTTCTTCACAGCCCTGGCATTCTCCAGCTTTGTTTCTCAGTGCCTTCTGTTTGCAGCATTTCCAGAAAGATAATAGGGTTCTTCTCAGGGATATTTTCCCCCTCTGCTACTATGTCCTTCCCTATGTTGGGCAAGAAACACTGAGAAACTCCAAAGAGTGACTTTCTCCTCTCCCTGTGCCTCCTATTTTTGAATGACGAGTAAACTGTTATCCCTCAGGGTTATGACAGAATGTGCCTTCATCCTCACTGAGATGTGGGGTTGGCATTCATGTGGCACAGACTTGTTCTGGGCCTGACAGTGGTCCTGGCCAGCCTGATGCTTTGTGGCAGTTGGTATCCATGGTTGACTGTGGCTGGAAGACCACACTCAGAGCTATAGCAGGTAGGGCTCTGGGAGCCCACACTGTAGGGAGGGCTCTCTGGCCAGGGGAAGAAGCTCATCTTCACCCAGGGGGCTCCCCTGGTGAGCCTCCACCAGAGGGGTACGTCACTGCTCCTGTCTTTACTTCCAGGGGCCAAAATTCCCCCATCGGAGCAGCTCTGCTGTTACCAGTCACCTCGCCATGGGATCATGAGCCTGGTGAAGGCAGGGACAATGCCTTATCCCTGTTATTGTCCCTTCTTTCCAGCACAGGATCTGGCTCTGAGCAGGAGACCTACAGGGGCTTGGGAGTTGAAAGGCACAGACTCCGTCTGCAGTTTCTTCCCAGCCATAATCAGCAGACGGTACAAGTCCTCTCCAGGTGGTTCCTGACCTGACAGGTGCACACGTGGACGGCCTTCCCCTTTGCAAAGCATTTGCATGTCTGACTGATTATTAACAGGAAGCGGTGGGTCTGGAGCAGATCCAGAAAACAGTCAGACATGACTAAAGAGTCAACAGCTCCTAGGAGGAAAGTTAAAGTAAATATAGTCCCTCAGCCTGGGGCAGAAAAAACAGACCATAATATATGAGGTGTCAAACCTGTGAAGAATCTGTGGGGAAAAGGCCTGTCTCCCTTCTCTCCTTCCCCACCAGCCTTTCTGCCTCCTACCTGCCTGCCTGGAGCCATATTGATCGAGGTCCTATCATGTGCTCAGCGCTGTGTTAGGGGATGGGAAGGATAAAGAGGTTTATAATGCATATTCTATGCCTTCTAGACACTTACAATATGGTAGGAGACAGAAAATGAATAGCTGTAATAAAAAAATCAGGATTAGGTTATAGGAGAGGTCAGGGGAGGAAGCAGAGATCACTTCTGGCTGGGATATTTGAAGAGAGCTACATGAAGGAAGAGGTGAACTTGAACTTGAAGTGGGGGAGGATTTGAATCAAAAAGGGGAAATCATTAAGAATGCAGCCTTTATCCAGGCAGATCTGCTCTGAATGCTGAGCCATAGCCAACTAGCTGTGTGGCCTTCGTGAAATCACTTCACCTCTCTGAACCTTAACTTCTTCCCCCTGTAAAATTGGTTAAAATATTCTCCTGTAATTGTTCTTTCTCCTCTAATTAGCTGGCTATTTTAACACACATACAGTATAATGTCTCCAATTAAAACAAAAGAAAAGCCTCCTCTTGAAACCACATTCCCCTTTCAGCTACCACCCAATTCACTGCCTTTCTTTAGAACAGTCTCCACCTACAATTTGTCTCCTTGTCTCCTTGTCTCTTTGTCCTCTGCTCCCATTCTTCCTTGCACCAACTCCAGCCAGGCTGTTATCCCTGTCATCCCCGTGTAATTGCTTGGGTCGCGGTCACCAGTTGCATACATGATGCCAAACCCAAAGGTCAGTTCTTTGCCCAGATCTTACTTAGCATCGTTGACACAAGTGATCAGTTTTGCCTCCTTCATGTGCCTTCCAGGATGCCACGCTGTTGGTTTCCTCCCCGCTGCCAGGTTATGCCTTCTGAGCCTGCCTTGCTGTCTCCTCATCATTTCCCTGATCTCTTTATAGATGCAGGACCAGCCCAGAGGTCAACTCTGAAACCTCCTGTCTGTCTACTCTCACAATTGGTCCTCTTTGTGATCTCATTTGAAAACCCCCTTGATGTTTTCCCAGCTTCCATCTCTGTCCCCAGTGCTCCCCTGAACTCCAGACTCAGACACTCAGCCGTCTCCTGGCCGTCCCATGCAGGCAGCCTCACAAGCCTCCGACGTCTCCCAAACTGAAGCCCCCACCTCCCCACCTGCTCACATGCCTTCAGAAGTTTCTCTCATCTCAGTTTTGGACAATTCCATCTTATGTGTTAAAGATGAGGGAAGACTTTGCAGTTGTTCTCGACTCTTCTGTCTTTCTCAGCCCACAGGAAATCCACAGCCCGTTTCACAGGCTCTGCATTTGAAATACAGGCAGAGCATGGCCGTTTCGCCTTACCACCCCTGCTCCCGCCCTGGTCTAAGCTACCACCTTTCCTCACGTGGACTGTGGAAGTTTCCTGAATGCCACCCTTCTCCCACAACTGCCTCCCCGGCCACAACCATCCTCCATAACACGTGCTTCCCCCGGCTTCTCAGTGCTCTCGGAGTAAAAAGCCAAAGTCTGATTGAGACCCCACCATCTGCCCCCTCCGCTTCCCCTCCTCCCTCCTTCTGACCTTCTTCCTCATCTCTTTCCCCCACTTGCTCTGTTCTGGCCACGTTGGCTTCTTTGGAGTTCCTCAGCTCCACCGAGCACACCCCACCTCAAGGGGTTTGTACTTGCAGTAGCTGTGACTCCTCCCCCCAGAAATATGCAAGCTCTGGTCCTTCACTTCCCTCGGGTCTCTGCCCGTGTGTGACCTCAGCAAAGAACCTTCTGTGACCACCCTACCCTGTCTCACCCCATCACCGTTCCAGGGTTCCCTAGAGCACTTACAAGCCACTGACACATTGATACGTATTTTATTTGATTTCTATACGTTTATTATTTTTATGTATTTATTTGACTAGTCAGCTGACTATAAACAGATACATATTCTAATTATACATATATGTGTGTACATATATTTTTAATTTTTTAAATGTATTTTATTTTATTTTTTAGTCTGCTGGGGCTGCCATAATAGAATGCCATAGACTGGGTGACTTACATAACAGAAATTTATTTCTTACAGTTCTGGGGGCTGGGGTGTCCAAGGTCAAGGAGGTTTAGTTTCTGTTTCCTTGGCTTGTGGACAGCTGTCTTCTCCCTAAGTCATCACATGGCCTTTTCTCTGTGTGTTCATATGGAGGGAAAGGGAGAGGGAGAGGGAGAGAGAAAGAAAGATCTCCCCTTCTCTTTTTATAAGGCCACTAATATCCCATTAGGGCCACATCCTTATTACCCCATTTAACCTTAACAATCTTCTAAAGGTCCTGTTTCCACATGGGGATATAAGTCATGCTGGGGATTATTAGGCTTTCAATATATGAATTATATATATAATGTATATACTTAATATACATAATTATATATAAATTTGCTGTTATTTATGCACTGTCCCCTCTTAGAAGAGAGTTGTTCTATTTTATTCCCTGCTATTTCATGAGTACTTAGACAAATGTCCCAACATGTTAGGTGTTCTGCATATTACTGATGGTTTTTCTTTTGTTTTATATATGGAAGTGCTGTGTGTAGCGACGCTTACCTACTTACAGTACTTAGTAAATACCTGGACCATGAAATGCTCACTGAATGTCCTAATTATTAGATGGTGAAGAGAGGGAAGAACTTTCTTTTTTTTTTAATTTTTTTTAAATCTTTACTTATTTTGAGAGAGAGAGAGAGAGAGAGAGAGATGGAGTGCGAGTGGGGGAGGAACAGAGAGAGGGAGACACAGAATCCGAAGCAGGCTCCAGGCTCTGAGCTGTCAGCACAGAGCCCGATGCGGGGCTCAAACTTGCAAATTGTGAGATCATGACCTGAGCTGAAGTTGGACGCTTAACCGACTGAGCCACCCAGGCTCCCCAAGAGGGAAGAACTTTCTTATGGGGAAGCACCAGTATAAGCCAATTCACAGAAATCGGGAAATAGGGCTTAGTTATAGGAAAGAGGAAGTTCTGTTGACTTTTGAGCATGCTTTACTAAGTTGTGCTAGGACGCTTGTGAGTGTCACCTACAGGTGTTAGGACCTCGATGGCTTTTGGGAGGCAATTAGTATTTTCAAGCAGGAGAGTGGCTTGGCTAGAGCTGGGTTTAGTCCGATTAATCAAATTTGTTACAGGGGGGAGATTGACGGGGGAAGGGCAGAAAGCTCCAAAGATCATGTCTCACGTGGGTAAATTTGACCAATGGAATCTTCAGCATTTACAGTCTCCTATCTGCTGCAAATCTTTTATATTTTATTTCAAAAATGTGTTTTCACCTAAAAGCAGTCCTTTTTTTGTCCTTTTTCACATGAGCTATGGAATTGCTAATGAACTTATTGAGGGTATAAATTAGAGGATTTCTTGAATTCTCTCCTGATACTCTGTGCTCTTGTGATTATGTCTCAGAATGATCCTTGCCTTGTAAACTACTGAGTATTCTCAGAAGTCCAGTGATTATGCTCTTACTTCTGATTCTTGGAGAGAAGGTTCTATTTGCCCATTGTTGGGGGAAGAATGGATTCTGGCAGAGTTTGGATAGGTCCTTGTTCAAATACTTAGGTCCCAGAAAAATGGAAACCTGCATCTCTTGAGGGTAATTTTGACTTGTGTGGGAACCTGCCCTCTGTACACATGACGGGACCAGCAGCATCTTGGGATGGAGGTGCTGGTGGCTTCCCCGGGCTTGTGAAGGTGGCCTGGGGCACTACTCTCCTCTCTTGTCCTTCCCACTCTACATAGACAGACCCCTCCCCATTCCCCTGAATGTCTCCACTTACCCTGTAACTCCCTCTGAGTCAAGGAAGCCTGACCCTTTCCGGTCACGCTTGGCCACCAACACCTTTAACCCCCTCTAATGATCTCCACCCATCTCTCTGGTTTTCACATTCCATGCACTTACATCAACAGCACTATTCCTGAGTCGGCATTGACCTCCCCGACTAATTTCTTCTTCCGTCTCAGTGTCTTCCAAAACTGTGCTCTGAATCAGAATCACCTGGCATAGACATGCAGCTCCCTCCACCCTGAGCCTGAAAACTTCAAATCCACATTTTTAATCCTGTCGGCAGGATTTCTTGCAGAAATGGCACTTAATTTGGGTTCATTCAGGTACTCTTGCCTGTATTATTTAGGTATTCTTATTTTAATGATATGTATGTATATATATTCTAATTTTATATGTATTCTAGTTATATATTTGTTGGTCATTTTGCAGGGAAAATGTAAAGGGTGAGGGATTAAATCTTTTGAAACATTCTAACACTTGCCATCCTTAGATGAAATCGGGTTTTTGTATTTTTTATACATCTTTATTAGGACAATAAAATCACATTGCAGAAAGCTTGGAAAACCAGGGAGAAAAGTATAATTTCCCCAATTTGATGCAACGACTATTTTCATGTCAGTATGGTCCCCTTGGGCCTCTGCACGGAAGTATTCATAAACATGAACATCATCAGTGTTAGTCTGCACACCATTTGGCGTGATGTACGGTTAGAAGAGGCCAGGGACACAGACGCTGCTCTGGGCCGCCTCCTCTTTGGAGGACATATAGCCCACCGGACTTGGGGAGAGGCACCCTTAAGAGAGACCCAGAGCAGGCTCCCAGAGGAGGAGATGCCGAATCACCCAGGGCCCGGCTCCACCAGGGGCTCCCAGGCTCAGGGAGGGGTCGGCCGAGCCATAAACAGCAGTTACCACATCGTGAAATACCTGTCACTCTGGAGTGCACCAGTCTGGTGGTGCAAAGTGGGACCCTGGAGACAGAAGCACAGCCACGGGCTGACCAGGCCAGAGAAGGGGGATGGGAGGTTAATGGCAGGTGGGCACTCCTAAGCACACCTCGACAGTGCCTCCACGGGGCTGTGTTTCAGGAACAGCCGACAACAGTGCGGGCTGGGTGTGGGTATAGACCCATATGGGGGGCCTTGCTTGCCCCAGACTTGTTCCCAGTGGAGCCAAGGGACTTTACAAAAATAAAATAGTGAACCTCTGATGTGTGTAAGATGTCGTTTGGGGCTGTGTCATTGCTCTGCAGGGAATGATGTAATTTTCCCTTTTTTATTTTATTGTATTTTCACTGGAATTCTGAAATATTTAAAATATACAGAAATTGAAAGAAGCTGAAAAAAAAACCTCCTACACACATATACACAAGACAGATTTAAACAAAGAAATTATTGTGCCACATTTGGTTCGTATTTTCTTTAAAGGAAATAAAACATTACACTGTGAAGTCATCTTTGTAACTCTTATGGATCACATTTCCCTCCCTCTGTCCTTAAAGTATGTATGTGTATGTATGCATATCTATAGGTGTCTATCTGTCTATCTATCTATTATCTATCTATCTATCTATCTATCTATCTATCATCTCTGTTTCTCATCTACCTATCCATCCATCCACCCAACCACCTACCTATCATATGATACATGTTTTTGCAACTTACTTTTTCCCTATCTCTCAGTACTAAGTTTTTGAGATTTATCCATATGGATCATGTGGAATCTGGTTGTTTCATTGGAACTGCTATAGAGTGTATTCCATTGTTTGAAAATACCATTCTCCTTTGAATGGATACTTTTGAGTTGTTGCAGAAAACATCCTTCTGTATATTTCCTTCCACATTTGTGGGAGAACTTTTCTTCCTCATCTTTCAGAGACAGATTACCTGGATCTTTGGAAGTTTGGAGTTTCATTGTGAGTTTCATGACATATTTCCAAATTGCTCTCCCAAGAGTTAGTATGCATTTTCACGTAAATCAGCAACATAACAGACTCCCTTTTCCAACATTGGTATTATTGCACATTGCAGTTTTCTGACAATTTTCTGAGCATGAAGCAATATCTCATTGAGATTTTTATTTACGTCTCTGATTAATAGAGAAGATTATTTCCTTTTCATATGTTAATATGTCTAAGTTTTTCGTATTTTCTGCATCCTAGCCTTTTGTTGCCTATATGTATTGAAAATATTTTCTCCCAGAGAAATCTCTGGTTTATCATTTAATACTGTTTTCAGAGACTTCTCCCTTACAGATATTTGTAAATCTTTCCTTTGGTGGTGGTGTGCATTTATATTTTAAGGAATCCTCCCTGTCCTGGGGCCATAAATATATTCTCCAATATTTTCCTGCAGAAGATTTAAGGTTTTATTTCTACACTTAAATCCCTAACTCAAATGGAGTAAAAACTCCAAGTTTTTTTTTTAACTGTGAAAAGTTCATGAAATTAAATTGTATGGCTTAATTATTATAAAGCAAACACTATGTGGGGCGCCTGGGTGGCTCAGTCGGTTGAGCTTCTGACTTCGGCTCAGGTCATGATCTCATGGCTCATGGGTTTGAGCCCCGCATAGGGCTCTGTGCTGACAGCTCAGAGCCTGGAGCCTGCTTCCGATCCTGTGTCTCCCTCTCTCTCTGCACCTCTCCCACTCACACTCTGTCTCTCTTTCTCGCTCAAAAATAAATAAACATTAACAAAATTTTATAAGGCAAACATGACGTAACCATGGTTTAAGTCAAGAAATAAAACATCAGGGTCAGAGAAACCCTTCATAAGCCCCCTGTTCATTACACCACCTTCACCTTGCCCAAAGTAATCAGCATCCTAACTGTGATAGCAGTCATACTGTTGCTTTTCATTAAAGTTTCACGGTCTAAGTGTGCACGTTAAACTTCGCAGTTTTGCTTGTATTTTCAAAGCTCCATCTCAATGGAATGGTATGGCATGCAACCTTTCATGTGTGGCTTCTCTTCCTCAATAGCCAGGCTGTGAGTCTAGTCCACACGAGGTGTGCTCCAGTTCATGCATTTTCCTGACGGTGTGTCAGGCCGTTGGGTGCGTAAACCACAATGCATTTATCCATTCTGCTCTTGTGGGGCACTTGGATTGTTCCCAGTTTGAGATATGGTGTAAGATGGGGCTCAGCCTCATTTCTTTCCCTGGGGGTGTCCGCTTCTCCCACCACCATTAATTGAAAAGATTGGCCCTTCCCCAGTACCCCCGGGTAGCATCTTTACCATAAACCAAGTGGGTGTATACACACGGGCCCTTTTTCCGGTTTTTTGTTTTGTTACACTGGTCTCTTCTTGCGTCATTACCATACCGCCTGAATTCGTTAAGCTTGCGGTCAGTCTTGAGACCTAGCAGAGCAAGTTCTACCTTGTGTTCTTCTTCAGAGGTGTCTTCCTTCTTTCTGGATCTCTGTATTTCCAGTTTATAATAAACTTATCAAGACACACACACATACACACACATGCATACCTTTTGGGTTTTTGATTGGAAACCATCCGGATTTGGTTTCTTGTGTGTAGTAAATTGGTATCTAATTTTGTTTGATTCTAATTTTATTCTTGCAGGGATGGCCAACGGTCCCAGCCTCATTTGTTGGTCGTCACCCTTTCCTCGTTGGCGTGTCGGTATAGTTACACCACCTTTCTTTTTACCGATGCAGTTGATTCCCATTATACGTGGGTTCTGTATCTGGGAATATGCCCATTCTTCAAAAGTTGTCACCCCCAAATCAGTACGCATGGTGTTTTCATGGTCACACAGAGACATTCACAGAGTGCCGAAGGAGTTGGCTCATCCAACGTGTGTGATCCCAGCTGAGGTCAAACAAGGCAATGCTCAGCTTTCTTTCTGCCCTTCTTATACTATAAACAACTATCCTTTCTGTCTTTGTTGTGCCACATTTTTTGGATTTTTGTGATTTTTGTTAGCGATTTTGCTGTTTGAATGGCCCCCAGGCATAGTTTTGAAGTACTGGCTAGTGTTCTTGGGTTCACAAGGCTGTGATGTGCTTTATGGGGAAAATATGCATGTTAGATGAACTTCCTTCAAGCCTGAAATTTTAGTGCTGGTGGTCATGGGTTCAATGTTAATGAATCAACATACATATTAAATAAGGTATTGTAAGCCAACACACACACACAAAACAAGTTTATAGATTGATCAGTTGATGGAAATGTTGGGACTAGATGCTTGCAGAAACTTGATTCTGCATGTCCCCTGGGACCAGCTTCAGTATTCGCTAATTCAGTGTTCACTGAATTTATCAAACATAAACATAGTTACCAAACATAACTACTGGGAATAATGAGATGTGACAGTATTTGATTGGCATGCCTTTTCCTGTCTCTTTACTTTTAAATTTTTTCAGTGACTCAGAAAAATGTAGAGCTGGATTTTTTCCAACTGAATCTGACAACATCTGCCTTTTTAAATAAGAGTAAATCTGTTCTGAGCGCTGTTATATATTGACTTATTTCCACCATTTAATTTCAAATTTTACATCTACCCTGCTTTTTTGGTTTGGGTTTTTTTTTTTTTTTCTCCCTTTTCCTGGTTCATATTGAACTGCTCAAATTCTGTTTATTTTTACCCTTTGGGATTATAAGTTATATATTCTATTTTATTCCTTTGGTGGATACATTCTCCTTAAATGTTTAATATGTGTGCTTAATCAACAAAGACTAAGGCTGAGCTATATTTTTTTCCTTTCCTTCCCAAATATAAGAATCGCAGCATGGCTTCCCTTTATTTTTTTTTTAATGTTTATTTATTTTTTGAGACAGAGAGAGACAGAGCACGAATGGGGGAGGGTCAGAGAGAGGGAGACACAGAATCTGAAACAGGCTCCAGGCTCTGAGCTGTCAGCACAGAGCCCGACGTGGGGCTCGAACTCATGGACCGCGAGATCATGACCTGAGCCGAAGTCGGCCGCTTAGCCAACTGAGCCACCCAGGTGCCCCATGGCTTCCCTTTAAAATGGTTTAAATTGTATTATAGCTGTGATGTAATATCTTAGTCCCTCAGACTGAATGGTCTTTCTAGCTTTGAATCAGGTCTCAATTGCCAGTTATGAAGATTGGGGAAGAGAGTTGGGTTAGAGGTGGGATTTTATCTGTCCTTCCTGCCTCTCAGGTTGAAAATATAAAGCCTGAGCTAACTACAAAGTCCCCTGCAGTATCCCACTAGGGAGACAGATGAGGCAAGCCTCCCTTTTCACTGCCCAAAATTGAACATGGTGCTGAGAGATCATTGATCCTCTGATGGTTTCCACATCAGCAAATGATCTTATTGTTGAGGGACTTTGAACCGGCAACATTTAAAACAATTATTTAAATGTGGAAAAGAAGAAAAAACTATGGCAGTTAAACCTGGGAGTCACGTTGGCCCTTACCTTCAGACCAATGTTGCTATTTAGAAATAATTGATCATTACTACAGAATGTTGTGGAGTTTTTTTTTCTCTCGCTCACTGTGGAATATTTGTTAAATTGGCTTTTGAGCCCCTGCTAGATACTGCCTAGAGATTTAAGTTGAAGGCTAGCTCCCGTGTCTTTAAGAGTGGCTCATATTAGTTGGATATCTGTTTGTGCCAGGCCTAGGGGTCACTGATTTTACATCTGCTGACTTACTTAAGAGCATGAATGGAGTAGCCCTGTAAGTAAATTCATTGTTTGCACTTTGTAGATTAGGGGACAGAAGCTCAGTAGGGACCAAGGCCAAGAACTAGAAAGACGTTGGTATGCTTTTAAGCCCAGGCGATCAATTCTTGGTCCTGTGCAATTTCTCCTATGGAACAGGAGTCTTATCCCCGAGGGTATCTCAGAATCCTCTGAGGAGCTCGTGAGACGGCATCTTCCTGGACCTCACCTTCCACACATATGTTCAGTGGTTCCATCATGGTACGCAGAAACATGCATGCTTATCAAGCTCCCTGGATGACGTAAGGAAATCGAAGACCCTGTAAAACCCTCCTGAAGAGAGGAGCCCAGAGAGGATCAAAGGTCACTCCAGATAGAAAGTAACCATTAAATAGCTATCCCTGAATATCATACTTAATTCTACCCTCTCTGCCCTGGTCTCCCTGTCTCAGGATTTCATCTCTACCCTGGTCCTCCCGGGATCTCCATGCCTCACTTCTGCCTCTGGACCTCACGCTTACCTGATGTGAGACCCACTCCTGGAGGAGGGTACTGGGCTTGGGCTGGAGGGAAGAGCAGGTCCCGGAGAAGAGTGTTCAGACCCAGGGGGTGAGGGAGCAGGAAGATCAGCCATTGTGAGGTTGGGGACTGAGTCCTTTGTTCTAAGAAGCTGGAACAGGTAGCATTTGTGTGAAACCAGGAATGTTTTGTGCTTCCCTTTCTCCTGAACCAGCAAGAGACCAAGCGCATTGCCCTTGCATTGAACAGAGACAGAATTTGCTCCCCCTAATGCTTTAGGGATAAAGAGACAGAGAAAGGGCAAGAAAATTGCACAGAATACAGAGACAGATGGGCTGGCAGAGAGCAGATGTTTTGCTTTAAGATAACTCCCATCTGACTAAAAACAGCTGGTGCTTCCTGAGCCACCCTGTCCCCTTTCTCCATCAGCCACCTTAGTTCTTCCTCTCTTACTCTTCATTCGCCCCTTCTCGAACCTTCATGGACAGTGTCCGGACGGCCCATTCTGCATTCAGAATGATGTCACCCAGAAGGTGTTGGGTCCTTGCAGATCCAATCTTGATTGCTCTGGAAGATGTTAAGGAGTTGCTCTTGGACACTGATGATTGGGTCTGGAGGCACAGACCCCTGACTCGCTGTCCCACCCTGCTCTGGTTCATGCTCATAATGACCCAAGAATTAATGGAACCCAAGTCTGTCTTCTCTGTGGAAAAGGAGTGGGGAAATGTAGTGAAAACAGGCAGAGGTGTGAGGAAGAAGTAATTCAGACTGAAATCCTGGAGGAGATATAGAAAGCAACCTTTGCCAGGCCCTACTCTGGGTGCTGGGAGACCCAGGGCCGGCTAGTTTTCCAAAGCAGACGGGAATGTTACCATGTCTCCTTTGCTTTAGAACTCACTGTTTTTTAGAGATTTAAAGCCCATTAGGGAATGGCTTAAGAAGTTAATAACCTGTTACCATTCTGGAGAATTACATTTGATGTTGTTTATAGCTATTTGGCTTATGAAAATAAATACATTAAGATACGGAGCCAATTCTTATTCATGCCACTTATTGAAGGCAGATCATCCAATAATAAACAAATATCATTAATCTTAAACCCACGTGGGGAGAATTTCATTTTTTAAGACTAATTGTACTTGTGGGATTGTATTCTTTTTAAACTAGAATCTAAAAAAAAGCAGGCAGCAATACAATAAACTTTGCATCTCTGGTACAGAATTCGATTTGTGTGGGAAAAACAAATTAACTGTGAAATGTAACCAGGAAAAGTAATGTTGATTACAAGGAACACATAATTAGGGCAACTCCAATATGCATGGAGTTTCCTCTTTGTTCCCACTAAGCCGGAGCACTAGTGAATAGGTATTCAGTTTGGTTTTAATTATCACAGTAGTGTCGGTCATAATTTCCATAAATGACTCTTAAGCCACAAGAATGGATACTAGAGTTGGAAGACTTTTTTTTTTTTTTTTTCCTTTTAAGCATTTGAACATTTATTTCCCCAAATATCAGGGCAATCTGTGCAGGGAGGAAAAAGCCACACAAAGATGGTCATTTGTTAATATGCTAATTCCAGATGCTTTGTAAAGCCGGGTCATTTGCTTCATTTTGTTGGCTACAGTTTATTCGTTCACCATTAATTAGGGACACTTCCTTAAGTGTGAGTGTGTTAGGAACTCAGAAATTTAAAAGTCTTTGTCTTTGTATTAAAATGAAGCAAGGGAAATATATATGAAAACTATTTAAAAAAATTTTTTAATGTTTATTTATTCTTAGGAGAGAGAGACAGAGCCTGAGCAGGGCGGGGGCAGAGGGAGAGGGAGACACAGGATTTGAAGCAGGCTCCAGGGTCCAACCTGTCAGCACAGAACTGGACACAGGGCTCGAACTCACAAACTGTGACATCATGACCTGAGCAAAGTCGGACGCTTAACTGACTGAGCCACCCAGGTGCCCCGAAAATGATTTTAAGTAATTAAACTGTCCAGAGATATCTGACAACCTCGTATATTAAGGTCAGTGATGATATATGGTAATAGGAACACACAGAGGAGGGAAAGTAAGCCCTTCCAGGGGTGAAGGCATGGAAAGGGAAACTTTGCATAGGGTTTTGACAGATAAATAGAAGTTCACTAGATGGAGAAGGGAGAAATGGCTTGAGTCAGAAAAGGGTGTAAGGCATTCAGAGGGCAGAATGAAGCTCAGAAGGTTGGAGTGCAAGGTTAGCAGGGGAGTAAGGCTGGAGAGGCAAAATTCTTGTCTGCTCCTTCACCCACCCATCTTGATTACCTCCTCTGTTCCCCATTATCTTTTCTCATCTTAACCAGAACAGAAGCCTCAGCAAGGCTCTCCCTTCTACTCGTCCTTTCTCTCATCTCTCTGCCATGTTGCATCTTTGTTTTAAAAAACTGTATTTATTTTGAGAGAGAGAGAGAGAGAGAGAAAGAGAGAGAGAGAGAGAGAGAGAGATAGGGGCAGAGAGAGAAGGAGAGAGAGAATCCCAAGCAGGCTCTGCACCATCAGTACAGAGCCCTATTCAAGGCTTGAACTCATGACCTGAGCCAAAATCAAGAATCAGAGGCTTTATCTTTACAGACTGAGCCACCCAAGTGCTCCTTAGGGATGCACATTTGAGATGTAAATCGTAGGTCATTCTCTTTTGCCCCTGGGACGAAGTCCAGATCTGCTGGCCTCTGCCAACCCCTCAGACCTCAGGTCCTGTCAATCACCTTCTCTCTCCATAAGCTCCCACCACAGGGTCCTCTTTGTCTGTAAACCTGCCAGCTTTGTTCTCTCCTCTGAGCCTTTGCACATGCTGTTCCCACTGCCTGTCAAACTCACCATTTTCTACAATAAGCATCTCTCCTTTCCTTCTCCCATCCTCCTCCAACCTATTCTCTGAGTCCGTTGTTTCTTTTATTGTAGAGCTTGTATACAGTCTGTAATTAGTTCTTTCATTTAGATGCCTATAGTGTTTTGGACTGTCCTCCTCATTAGAATACCAACCGGGGACCGGAGGATTGCTCTGTGTTGGTCACAGCTCTACACCCAGTGCCTGGCGTTGTGACACGCTCCTCCTGTGTCCTAAAAAAATTACTTCTTGAGCAAAGAGATGAAAGGGCCAGATTCCAGAGGGCCTTGTGTGCCAGGCTATGAGCTCCAGACCTTACCCTGTGAACGGCAGGAAGCCAAGAGAGACATTTAACCAGGCCTGCAACAACCATGGTATGGGTCTGCCTGACACAGAAAATTAAGTTTAAAATATTTTCAGTCATTTTACTCATTCCATGACTTCACTGGCATCCCTCCGTGGTGATGTGATGATGGGAACAAAAAGCGATTTTCATTTCTCGAGTAAAACATAAAACCTATTCCTGCAGGGCCTTGCGCGCTCAGAATGAAAACTAAACCGACTGCTCTGTGCAGACGGACGGGAGAGCTGGTTAGCGGGAGGGGTGGTGGGTCATTGACAGCAGAGGGGCCTTTCGTTTGCAGTTTTAAGGGGACATAAAATGCTGGCTGGCTTTCACAGGACACTGGGCTGAGCTGCAGACAACTGTAAAATCTCCCCGTTGCAATATAAATACGGGATGAAAGTTGATTAACAAATTTTATGTTGTTATCTGAGCCTTCAGTCCATTTGCACTTGAATTAAAAAGACAAGACGCTGAGTTTGGGCTGGACAGGCTCCTTTTCACCAGGCGACACAGGCAGAAAAGAGGTTTAAATTCTTTTTTGACCTGAAGTCTTTATCTGGCCAAGGATTTTCTAGGATGTGGCTCTGTGTGACTTCTGTGGAATGACTACCAGAGTTTAATATGTGGGCCCAGAATATATAGACAACAACAAGAAAGGGCGTCTCCTGAATTTTCTTCTAGGGCCGGGCCATTCTTGTTGCCGTGGGCACTTTGTTAATTAGGTGATTGCAGCAGCACCCCCTGCCCCCCACCCACTGGACAACACACGGCCTTGAGGGCTACTTCTGGTCCATCTCTTCCCAGCCCCCATGACCTCTCAGCAAACTCCCTCAGGACTGCTCTTCCAGTGCAAATGGCGACCTGCCCGGCACCCCCGCCCATGGATGCCTCATTACGCACATAATTCAATTCTTTGATGTAATCCTCAAGGCCTTTGGCAATCTGTCCACACACGCCTACCTGTCTAAGTCATGTTCTTCTTTGTCATCGTCCCACATGGACGTGCCCCACCAGGCTTCCTTTTCCAGGCTCACCTGTCAGTGTCCTTGTCCCACAAGCCATCAGGTGTTTTCTCATCACCTTGCTTTGCTTCTGCTTTTTCTCCAGCCTCCCTCAGCCCCATTCCTGCCATCAATGCTCTACTGTTCTGATTCTCCACATCCTTCAAAGCCCGGTCAAGAGGCATGGGCAGCCTCTAGGAAGCCTCTAGAACTTTCCAGAAGCAACAGGGGAGGCTGCAACATTCCCTAGATTGTCTGGTGGTAAGATGCACCGGGCAGATGCCAGATCAGGAAGAGCCACGTTTGCAGGTGAAGAAAGAGAAATTTCACCCAGAAAGAGGTGTGCTTATCTAAGGACGTATGGTCATGGTTCTAGATGACACCCATGCCCACTCCAGCTTGAGTCCTGCCTTAGGCTTTGAGTATTGTGCCACTGAGAAGTCTCAAGCTGGTTTACCCCATCCATGTATCCACACAGATACATGACCTGTTGGGGTTTAGGCCATACCAGGTTCCCATTCTGAGTCCTGCGTGCACACTTTTGACAACCTGTGCTGAATTTCCTTGCCCGCGTTTCCACACTTTCCCAAATTCATAGCCCTCTGACCATGTGACTCCTACAGAAAAACCCATGAATAGCAGAGAAACCACTCTTGGCTTATGTACCTCCAGTCCAATCTGGGTCTCTTGGCCAGTGAATCTGGCCTCATAACTGTGTCCAATAGCCAACAAAAAGAGGCTGGTCACACCCTTGGCTCGCTGACGGCCAACATCCTCAACTTTCATTTCCATTCCCCCTTTTCCCACTTTGCACCTCATTTTCACGATGTCCCTGCCCCTCTGTCCCTGTGTGTTCTCTAGTCTTGTCTTCTGTCTGTGGTCTGGCATCTATCCTTCACCCTCAAGTCCTGATTTGAGTCTCTGGTTCTAACTTTGGGCTCTTGGCTTTGACCTCCTAGAACCTGGGTTCTCCAGAGTAATTCTCTCTGCTCTGCCTGCCTTGAATACTATCTGTTAATCAGTGACAGGCATAGGCTCTGGGTTTGCTTCAGCTCAGAGAAGGGACTCACTCTCTGTCAGGCTATGACTCCCTATTGCTCACTGAACCAACACAAAACCTATTAGTCTGGCCCTCAGCGCTCTTCACCTCCTGCCCTCCCACTAATCCAGGCCATCCTTGCCCTGTGCCCTTCTGTATCACTTGCAGTTCTTGAGCACACCATGAACTTGACATGTCTTCGCCTTACTGTGGTATTCCAGTGATTTTTAGCAGGCTTCTGTGGAGTAGGAGAATCCTCAAATTCAGATTGCACAACCAGAATTGGGTTCAAAGGCCAGCACTACTACCAGTCTATGTGACCTTGGGCATATCAGTGAATCACACCGAGCCTCAGCAGTGGACTCATTGGAAAATGAGAATAATACCCCCACTTTGTTGTAGCAGGTTCTGGGTGACACCGTGCCTGGTATGTGCCTCCAGCCCCACAGCGTGAGAGCATAAGGCTCCTTCTCTGCCCCATCACAGGCTTGCTGACGGTTAGGAACAGTTGCTTATGGTGCCTCAACCGCAGTGTAGGCGTGATTCCCCCCGAGTGGATGGGCCCAAGGCTTCACTGCTCCTTGAAGTAAGTCACACTCCTCTGCGGCCACATGGTGGCTGCTGATCCGGAGATACATTCTGATGGTCCTGGGGCCCCACTGTATCCATTCCTTTTACGTGTTGTGGTTCCAGCTTCAAAATTTCTCCCAATGCTGCCCGGGGCACTGTCACCTAGCAACCTCCTAAGCTGAGTTGATGCCAGGGCCCTGGAGGAAGGGGGTCAGGGGCCTCTGGGGAGCACACGTGCAGTTTTTCCACATCTTTCTATTGACGGCGCTTCTGGCCAGGAGGCCACGCTGGCCACAGTGGACAGGGACCTCCAGAGACCAAGAGATCTCTAAGGTCCCCTGAAACACTTACACCGTGTGGTTCTTATTAGGGAGTGGCCCGGTCCCGTTCTTCGATCTGCCTGCACCTTGTCGTGATGCTGATGTCAGATTCAGTGTACCCCAGCGGACCCACTTCACAGGGTTCTCAGTGATTGTCATGCCCTGTAAATGTTCCCAGAAAGATATAGAACATATGTGGTTATCCTTTTTTGTGCCTAGCCTATACTAGCTGTTTTGCTTATATTGTAGCATGAATCCCACCTTCTATTAGTGTGAATTCTCCCACAGCAGACTCTGGAACAAGAATTTTGGTGTGAGTTGTGTAGTTGGGGAGTGATCACGGGAAGCGTGAGGCATGAGCGGGGAGGTGAGGCCGGGAAGGATGAAAACCATTTAGGGTGCATTAACAAATCGCTGCTGCTGTGGGCACGTGGGCACTATCCCTGGGGGACTCTGAGAACCCAGGTGCGTATGTCAAAATTGTACTATTGCTGGGGAGAAGCTGGGTGTTTATGCATCACCCTCGTTCCTGGCCGGTGGACAGCCTCTTCTGGGTACGAATTCTCTGGCACGTCATGCCTCCGGACTGGGCCAATCATGCTGCCTTTGCCAGGGAAAACCCTTCTGGGAGAGACACAGAAGGCCACTGGAAGACCAGGAACTACCTTCCAGGGACCTCTGGGGAGGATGGGGATCCCTGACATGCTGGAGTCAGCTTATGCCACTGTCTGAGAGCCCAGTGTCGAGTCTTTAAGAATTTTTGCTAGCTTGTCGTGAAACACAGCCATTATTAAAAATTGCATTTTACAAACCCATAATTAAATAAATTATATGAAAGGCAAAGGTAACAAATACATCTTATCTAATTATTTAACTACGTTTTTCAATTCTCTATGCTCTTGAGGTTATCATATTCATATGGTGAAAATAGAGTACGATGATGTGTACGTACATCAGCCACTCAGGGAATATTCGCACTGTGGAAATTGGTCAATGATCTCAGGACTTTTTTTCCCTCCAAAGAACAGGTGCTCAAGCATTTACCAACATCCCTGGTTGGGTTGCTATTGGTAGGGACACTGACTGTGTCTTCTATGTACTTCATTGTAGCTTATTATATACCTTAGCAGTCAGGGTATGTTTTTAAAGTTTATTTATTTATTTTGGGAGAGACAGAGACAGTGCAAGCAGAGGAGGGGCAGAGAGAGAGAATCCCGAGCAGGCTCTACACTAGAGTCCAATACAGGGCTTGAACTCACGAACTGTGAGATCATGACCCGAGCTGAAACCAAGAGTCAGACGCTCAACCGACTAAGCCACCCACGCGCCCCAGCAGTCAGGTATTAAATTCCCTACAAAATCATTAATAGGTCTGAAGAAACAGACGACAGACTGGGCTTCTGGGGGCCATTCCCAAAGCATCACGGCAGATTTGGGGCCGCAAGGCCACTGCCACCTCTGTCATGGGCAGGAAATGGTCAGCTTGGGGAGCTGCAGAGGGACTCGGGAAGCCACCTTTTGATGGAGGCCCCGCAGCCGCCCCGCTGCCCTGATCCACACCAGCAAAATGCCTGCAGCCTGTCTGTTCTTGATGTGACTTAATTCTGACGCGTGGGACGAACAGGGGAAAAAGAAGCCACATCTGGATCTCCAGCTGTGAGGAAGTCTGGAAAAGATGTTAGACTTCTGGCTTCTGCCTGACAGCAAGAGTTACAGTGCAGGCGGGCGGTGCTCTAGGCAGCTGCATGGTGGCCCTGACCCTCATCGGCCCAAGCCCGGAGTCTGCCATGGGGCCTGCCCTGCAGGGGGAGTTCAGTAGATAGGTAGTAAATAAGTCAGTGACTCTGGAAAAGGAGATTTCGTCTTCTATGGTTGTTCCATATCTTTGTCAGGAAGTAAAAGTCTGAAAGGGGACTGGGGCTCAGGAAGAAATATGTCGCCTGAAAGCTTCTTCCTTCCCTTCTGTCCCCTGTCCTGCCCTCCTGTCCTCCTCTCCTCTCTCTCTCTCCCTCCTCCTCCTCCTTCTCTCTCTCTCTCTCTCTCCCTCTCTTCCTGCCCCCCTCCCTCCCTCTCTCACTTTCCATCACCAGGACACCTGCTGCTTCTGCGGACACAGGGGGACCGTTCAGACCCACAGCCTCTTGTATTCTATGCACTGCCTCTGTTAAACAGTAAACCCCCTTCTTCAGGCAGTCCCTCAATGCTGTAGGAGTATCAGGTCTCGGGGAGTGCCTCATCAAAGCTCAGCTCTGGGAGAAACATGGTCCAGGAAATGGCCTTCCCTTCATGGAGGGCCAGGCTCCTGTGGCTGGGATGCTGCCTTCTCCCGGCTGGGAGGACACGTGTGTTCCAGGCAGGCTGGAAGAGTTCACACACCCTTTTCAAAATATGAAATATATGCCTATTTGCAACATCATTGTGTCCCATTTCCCTAATAGCACCTTAATAGTAGCTTTTAATAACAGAGTTCAGCTGGGGTGGGGTGGGGGGCCCCTGGGTGGTTCAGATGGTTGAGCATCCAGCTTCTGCCCAGGTCATGATCTCTCAGTTTGTGAGTTCGAGCCCCTCATCAGCCTCTCTGTTGTCAGTACAGAGCCCACTTTGGATCCTCTGTCCCCACGTCTCTGTACCTCCCCCGCTTGCATGCGCCCCCTCTTTCTCTCTTTCCCTCTCCAATAAATAAACATCAAAAAGATAACAATGTTCGGTAGAAAGAGACACTGGCACTGTACTGCTGGCCCTGTGAGGTCAGGTGGGGGCCGTGGGCCCTTGGGGAGACCCCCTTACCTCTCTATGCAGGTTGTCCCTCCTCAAAGCAATGTTCTGTAAGTGCTTTGGGTTCTATCCAGAATCCCTTTGATGAGTGCTAAGTACCAACCTTACTGGGTCTGGGAAGAGGCTACCGACTTTGGTGTAGGGTATGGGGTGGCCACAGGAGCCGGGCCATGTTGAGGTAGAGCCCTGGGCTCTCCAGTGCCACTAGGGCTGCTGTGCTGGGGAAGGACTGACCTGCCTCTCTTTCAATGCCAAGCCCACCTCTATGAGTCCTGAACGCCACGCCTGAGGCAGGAACGTGGCTCCACCTTCTCTCCACCTCTGGGCAGCAGAGGCAGGATCTGGACCTTTCAGGCTCTTGTCTTCCTGTCCACACTGGGGCAGTAAGGAAGCGGGAGTGGGGGGATCCTCTACAGGAACAGCCTCATCCTTCTCTCTCCCCTGGCCTGCAGGCATCCCTAAGTTCTTCCACTGGGATTAGGTTCCGTGTCAAACCCAAACCCATTTATAATAAACTTTATTAAAAAAAAAAAAGCCAGACGTGCAAAAACCCAGTAAAAACAAAACAAAATCAGAAGCCAGAATCAGGGTCCTTGAGCAGTAGCTCAGTTCCTGATTACATGTCAGAGCACACCCAGTGCCCCGGTCAGTTCTGTCGGAGCCCCTTTGAAGCCCAGGGACGGCGGTGGTGATGTGAAGGGCAGCACGCAGCCCTCACAGGGTCTTACTTCCGGCAGTTGAGACTGGCGTCACACGGAGGCAAGGCGGAAGAAAGGGACTTCCTGGCCACGTCAATGTGCAGAATGCCTCCAAGCCACACAGGTGTCTGGTTGGGAGAGAAACATTGACGCCAACCCTTGGAACTGATGGAAGATTCTCCCGGCACGGGATTTGGCGAGTACTGCTGATGGGAAGGGACTATCGGGTTGCTTTAGCTGACAGTATTAGAGAATGAAGCCCACCTATTGAGTACCTGTTGAGTGTCCATGATAGGCCTGGAATTATTTTACCTGCTGGGGACACAGTGGTTATCAAAACCGATGGAAATCCCAGTCATGGCAGAGCTCAGAGTCTAGTGGGCCTTAAATAATCAAACCATGGAAGGGGCAGCTGGCTTTGGAGCCCCTCAGAATGAGAGACTTGAGTGCTTGGCAACATTTCTGGGATCCGGCTTCTCTCAGAGCCACTCCCTCCAAACAGCTTCTTCCCGCCTCTGCCACCATCGAGAGGGGGACAAAATAGCCCCCGTCCTATTCCCATCTGAGGATCCCAGGCTGACAGAGAAGATGCCATAGTGAGGAAACTTCTATCGGTCAGCAGATAGGTGCCATGTAAGTGACAGCATCATGTCTGTTATGAGATCACCTGAGCAAGAAATTTCCAGGTCAGGTGGATGGAGTCCCGAGGCAGCTGAAAGGTAGCTGTCTGTTAGGGGCCCGGACATGCCAAACTGTGTGCTACAGTGCTCCCTTGGGCTGCCACTGAGCCTGAAGAATGACACTCAGCTCAAGAAGGGTGAATTAATGTGACCAACGTGAACTGAAACCAGGAAGTTGAAGGTTATCTTGTGTGCAGCCAGGCACACGGCTTTCTTGTTCTGATCTCGGCTGCCCGGAGATACTAGCTGCATGCAGGGGAAGCTTCCCGCTGTGGGGTCCTCAGCGTGTCTGCACGTGTGCAGTGTAGGTCTTGGCAAGACCCAGTGTAACACGACTGTTTTCTAGTCTCCTCTTCTCTCCCTCCCTGTCCCGTGGCTGGAATGTCCTGTGCTCACTTCTGATCCTGATCTTCCGCTTCTGTTCCAGCTCTCTACACCCCCATTCCCAGAATGCCCCATGAACTCCCCTTTTCTTATTAATTAGACCCCTTAAGTCTATCTCAGGCCCCCTCTTTGAGGAAGCTCTGACCATTCTGCTCATGCCTTCTGGTACGTGAATACCTGGCATGGCATCAGACCTTAAACAGCCGTCATTTCATTCTGCATCCCAGCAACCCTGTGAGGTCGGGATCATTTCGTCCCCTTTACAGATGGAGAAACTGAGGCTCAGAGAGGCCTGACATTGCCCCAGGGAGAAAGAGTTAGGGCCCCTGTGACTGTGTCCACTGTGCTTTGCTTTGATGTCCTCACTTTTCTGGAAGATCACTGGGCATTCAGAGCGGTGGCTCCCAAACTTCGGGAGGCATGACCACCGGCACGGGGACTCACGGTATGATGGCGGAGCTGCAGAAGCAGACATTCTGGGGTGAAGAGCCAGCGTTTGTGCTTGGTTTGCCAGGGCCCTGGGTCCTTGTGGCTTTGAGAACTGCTACCTTAAGAGATGCGCATCGTGGTGTCAGTGCAGATGTGGGTCATGGGGTCCCCTGGGATTCTGCTCCCTCCCCAGACCCACCAAATCAAAGTCTCTAGGGTGAGTGGGCCGAGGACCCACGGAGCGCCCCAGTTGGTTGTATCGTCTGGCAGGTGTGGGAAAGCTCATGGAGAGCCAAGCGTGCGAAACTAGCAGGAAATTGTATCCTGCTTTGTCTTCTCCGAATTGTTCTACAGCAGCTCGGCTTGGAGGAGGTCCAGACCACAGCCCTTAACTCAGAATTGCCCCTGAATGGGTGTGGTCCTGGTCCAGTGACTGGTGTCACCCCGTGTGCATTCAGAGGAGAGGCATTTCAGGAATGGAAGGGGGAAAATCTTCCTGCCAAGCTGATGTGTGAACGCCTACCCCTCCCCGGCTTGCCTCTTGCTCTTGCCTCTCACCCCTGCAAGGCTGAGTCCTTTCTGTCGCGTAAGGACGTGCTCAGGCCCTTTCATTCCACAACAGATTTGATTACCTCCAGCAAAGGGCCAACCTCATGCCCCTGAGCCTTTTAATCCTTCTTACGTGAATTTTCATGGGATTAGCGCTGTCCCGGGGAGAGCTTCAGGACAGTTCCTGACCTGACACTGTGTTAGGCACATAGTAGGTGCCCCTAACATCTGCACTTCCCTTCCACATCCTCTTCCAGGGAAGGCATCTCACCCACCTTGAACATCCCCAGCACGGGGAGCCTTGGCTTGCACATGGCATGTGTTCGATTAATATTTTGGATTCCTACATGAGTCTCAGAAATTACAATTTCTGGGGGCGCCTGGGTAACTCAGTCGGTTAACCGTCCGACTTTGGCTCAGGTCACGATCTCGGTTTGTGAGTTCGAGCCCTGCACTGGGCTCTGTGCTGACAGCTCAGAGCCTGGAGCCTGCTTGGGAGTCTGTGTCTCCCTCTCTCTGCCCCTCCTCTGCTCATGCTCTGTCCCTCTCTGTCTCAACAATAAATTAAAAAAAAAAAACATTAAAAAAGAGAAATTACAGTTTCTGAGTGTTGTCGCAATGCACGTGAACAAAGGTGGGTTGCACGTGTATGGTATTGTCACTTCCTGCTGCCAGCTCCCTCCAGCATCCAGTCCAGTACGTTCACATGATTGCCTTCTATTAAGCATTTGTTTTCTTCTGAATGAATGGTCATTTACTTCTCAGGGTGAAAGCTGATGAAGGAGAAAATGTGTGCTTCTCTATTAAAAAAAAAAAACAAAACAGTAAAGCTACTCCAGACTTGACCAGACTCTTTCAGTACTCAAAGTGTCTGCATCAGTTTCTTTTTCATTAAAAAAATGGAAGTAATAATAGTTACTTCATACATCTTTAAAAAATCTCTGAAAGAATTTCACAGTACACACATTAGCACACTCTCATATTGTAACTGCACGATATGACAGAGACACCCCGAGATTGGGACAGAAGGTAGAGCATATACTTTATCTCTGTCAAACAAGAATCAAAACAGAATAAAACAAAGGAAATTATAAAAGCCCACGGTTGATGACATTGTGTTGGTACAGGCACACCCGCTTTGGAGGACTATTTAGCAGTGCATATCAAACTCTAAATATTTTCACATGTTTTTTTTACGTTAGAATATGAGTTCTAAGAATTACTACAAGAGAATAATCTCTTTTTTAAAGTTTTATTTTTTGATTTTGGTAGGGAGCATGAGCAGGGGAGGGGCAGAGAGAGAATCCCAAGCAGGCTCCGTGCTGTCAGCGTGGAGCCTGATGTGCGACTCCCAACTCACGAGCCGTGAGATCATGACCTGAGCTGAAATCAAGAGTCAGATGCTACCGACTGAGCCACCCAGGCACCCCAAGAGAATAATCTTCAAAGAGGAAGAGTTTAAACAGGGATTCATTCGTGTAATGTACAGGAGTGAAAACAAGAAGTGACACAAATGCACAAATATAGGAGATGGGTTACGCTATCGTACGTCGACATACAGAATACTTCGCAGCAACTAAAAAGGCTAAACACAAAGCCGATGTAGAAACACGGACTGATCTAAAATACGTATAATATCAAAATACAATTTTGTGCACACTTTGATTAAAATGATGCAGATTGATATATTTACATGGAGGCATAAAGGTTCAAAAGGAACAAAAGGACATGAATATGTCTGCTTTGTTACACTGGTGACACTAAATTTATTTTAAGTACAGACGTATCGCTATTTTAAATCCCCCTGATCGCCCTGGGAGGCAGCTTTTACGACTTCCACTTCTCATATGAGGAATCGGGCACAAATAGCTTACTAAAACACACATCTAAGAAAAGATGAAACAGGCCTTGGAATGAACTTGCCCCACTGCCCCCCAAATCTCTGCTTTTTAAATTAATTCCTCACAAATTATTTTTCTATATCTGTGCATCTGGTGTTGGTTTCTCTTGAGAACTCTTTTTTCGTTAGACCTTATTTCATCCTAAAATAATGTAGACAGATACAAGAATTCATCCTAGGGTTTCTAATATGTACCGTGTATAATTTGTAAAGTGTGGTATATTTTTACTTATACTACGTATTATACATGTTGTTAGGAACCATTTCCCAGTGTTCATGGTCCCTCTCACATAGATACTAGACTTGGCTATGGGACATGTCTTGGCCAATGGGCCTTTGGCATGTGTGACAGCAGATCTTGGTGACCACATGTGAGTTGGGGCTTGGAACCCATCCACCATGTTTTGAGGAAGTCCGGGCCTAGCCACGGGAGAGGCTGTGTAGAAGAGAATGCAAATATCCTAGAAAAGAGCCCCAGCTGAACTCCCAGCTCACAGCCAGCACCACCTGCCAGTGACGTGGCTACGTGGAGAGACCGTCGTGGCTGGTCTAGCCCCCATTAAGCCCCCAGATGACAGTGACTCTTGTTGATATCACATGGATAGAAGAACCACCTGGTGAGTCCAGCTAACCCGTATAATCACCAGCGATAATAAATCTTTGTGGTTTGAAGCTACTAAGTTTGGGGACAGCTTGTAATCTAGCGACATCTGACGGACACACCGAAAAAGAAAATTTCAAAGTATCTGGATAAACTTAGCACGTAATAAGTGCTTAATTAAAATGTGCATGAGGAAGAAGGGATAAATTCTGCAGGCTGCCATTCAGTTTCTCTTTTGGTTGTCCACTGCAGACTTGCTCTTTGACGAGCAAACCTCTGTTGAACTGGATGGGTCTGTAAACCAGGCCAGCAGTCAGGACTGCTCGGGGCGGTCCTTCCTAGAGGGCAGACTGTACAGTTCCACAGCAGAGGGACATTGTCCTTTTTGAAATGTCAGATCCTTTATAAGCTGGAGAGTTACGGTCACTGCTTGGTAATTGTCCTGCCCCCTGCTAGTGCTTCCATTCTTGGCTCCCATAATAAAGTTCCGTCTCGTGCTCATTTTTTATTTTCCTAAATGTAGCCTGTCACGGAGCAGCCATTTGCTTTAGGATCTTAGACAACCATGATTGTTCCCAGCTATAGCACCTCTACTGCCCCTGCCTCAGTTTAGGTCCCCATCCTCTCTCCATTAGATCATTAGAGCAGCCCCTAACAAGTCTCCCAGCATCTTGGCTTACACTCCTTGGTTCCGTTCTCTGCAGCAGGCTGTAGGCCATTTCTAAAGCATAGAGGTATCATTTCACTCTGCTTTTTAAAACCCTCCAGGAGACTCCCCATTGCCTCAGAGCTGCCTCTCTCCAACCGGATTCATGAGTGTTTCACAGGGGATGAGCTAGGAATGACATTCATAGGCTGATACATTTGGGAAACCCTGGGTTAAACAAAGTTAACCGGGTGCTTTTGTTGTGTGTTTGTTACAAGGCTTCTCAGAGCCTTTAATATGCCGATGTGAATTGTGACTCTCCAAAAGGAACTTATAAAGGGCAACATTTACTAAATTTACCTTCTTGGCAGGCTGTCTTTGGTTCTATTAAGTTAATGTTTAGAACTGTTGAAACATTTGCAAGGTCTGTAGTTTGGCACGCAAGTTTCTTCATGTGCTGACCTCATTTTAGCTTTCCAGCCCGAATCCCTAGATTTCTCCCAACTTCTTGCTTCCTGACAACTTGGCATCTCTACCTCCACATTCCTTTTATCCAGAATCACCCGCTCTGTTCTTTTATAGCCTCGTTAATTTTTATTCATCTTCCAAATGTCGGGTCATTCTTTCCTCCTCTGGGAGACATCCTATCCCTGCTCAACCCTCACCCACAACCCCACTCACCCACCCTCCCCATCTTGGGCTGAATTATATATGTTCGCCCATTATATCCCATGATTTGTCCGATTATATTAACTTCCACACAGCCTTAAAATGCCTGATAGTGTTTCCTTCCAGATTGCACGCCCTTTGGGTAGGGCTGATTGCTTGGCACTTAGTGGGCATTTAATAAGTGTTTATTGAATAAGTGAGTACTGGGAAGAAGAAGCAATTTTGAGAAAATTACTGTTGACTAAGAACTTCCTGAGACTAGTCACACTGGTGGGTGATAACTTTTCAGGGGTTCATCTACCCAGAGTCCAAACATGTCTCTCATATTGACCTTACCCCACAGATATTCTCTAGGGTGTGATCTCCTGGGACCACGGAAGATCATATGAACAAAACTGGTTCTTCTCAATGTATTCTCTGAAGATTTGTACTTAGCAGTTGTTAGAATGTTGTTCAAACTGCAGGCACATAAACCCTGGAGCCCTGGTGGCCGTTCTGTGCATGAACAGATGGGCGCTGCCCTGTAAAGGGAGAGGGAGGGGAAAGAGAAGGTATAGGGATTATCTGGAAAGAAGCGAAGGCGGGGAGATACAGTGGCCTGTGTTGCTGACTGGTCTTCTGTTTCTCCTTCCAGCACTCCTTGAGGCCTGCCTTTGTTGCCTGTTTTTGAGTTATGAGGGTATCATGCCTATGTATTTCCTTTTTTCTGCTTAAGCTTGTTTGCAGGGGGCTTTTGTTGTGTTACCAATAGGGTCTTAGCAACAGCCTGTTCTTTTTCCTTGAAAAACTCAAAATGTGAATAGCCCTGTGAACGTGCTTCTGTTTGTCACAGCCACGTTGTGAATATTAATGGCGACACTCACGCAGGTCGATCGTGCATTGAGAATATGAAATATGTGTGTCACTTAAAAACAAATGATCGTCAACATAGCGCCTGGGCTGAATTAGTCTCACCCTGGTTGTCGCTGCTGATGCGAAGGGAAGCTAAGGCAATGTGTTTGTGCCAGACTCTGTGGATCCCAAGGTCGGGACCTAAATGTGCAGATTCAGGAAGGTGTTGTCTTACTAATGATTTGTTATCGCTGTCTTGACGCATTGGTAGATTTATAGAGAGAAACATATTAATAAAAGGGTCTTTGAGCTGCATTTCTGCTTTGCTGAGTTGTCATTCATTAAGCAAATTTGAAGCAACATAATTGCTACAAGATTCTACATATTTGCAAATGAATTTGTGAATTTATCTGGGAAATGAATGGGTCTTAAGTTGGCTTGTTGGACTAATTCTGTCTTATTTCCAGAAGTTTTGATTATGGGTTTCTCAGAGCTCTCAGGGTAGTGAAACAGTTTGCTATGGACACAATAACAGACAGATAGGTTTACATTTAAATTCTGACTCCATCACTTCCTAATAGTGGGACCATGATGCAGTTACTTCCCTGAGCTTCAGTTTCCTCATCTGCCAAATGGGCATGACGGTGCGTATGGGGTTATTAGGGGACCGCATCTGATCATGTGTGTTAAAAAATTAGCATCTGATACTTGGTAGTTATTTCATTGTAAGCTGAGTTTTGATTGTTCCTGTTGGAAACGATATTGCTCCTAAAGGAAATTTGCCATCCACATAAATATTTACAAATGTAACGGTGTGACTTCAAGTTGGAGATTTGGGCTAGACGTGGTTGAAAGGAAGGGCGGAGGGGCCAGTTACCTACCACCACATCTGTTACAGGTAGCATCCACTAGGGGCAGTGGTGGGCATGTATCAATTTCATCCAAAGGGAAGCTGTCTCAGATTTCCACTTGTGACAGCTCAGTGCATGTTTGTTATGTACAAAACAAAGGGAATGGATTTGGCCCACGTGTGGGTATCTTACAGTTATTAATTGGCTTGTTGACCTGCTCTTTGAAGGATTTGTATTTCTCAAGTGTTCTATAAGATTCTAATCCCCTTTCTGAAGGTATCTGACAAGCAGCAATTTTTAAAGGCAGCTTGAATGATGGGAATGACATGGAATTTGGAGTAAAACCTGCATTATAGTTATTTTGACCGTTTTATGTTTGGGCTCATCATTGTGACATCTGGATCCTGTTTCTGTATCTGTAAAATGGAGATAATAATGTCACCAGGTGACATAAATGTATGTTTATACATTTCCTTCCTTCCTTCCTCCCTTCCATCCACAAATGAAGTCCTAAGGGCTAGGGATCCAGCAGTGAACAAAACAGACAAAATGTTACCCCCATAGAGCTGACATTCTATTGGGCGAGGAGGTAAGATAATAAACATCTCAAAAAAGTAAAATACAGAGTTTGTCACCTAACTGACTGCCAAGGAGTAAGATGTCCAGGGAAGAAGGAACTGAAGCATCAGTAGGGGTGGAGTCATCACTTCAGAACAGACTGGCCAGGCAAGGACTTCCCGAGAAGGTGGCTTTTGAAGAGCGATCGGAAGGGAGTGAGGGTAGCTCAGGATGCTACTGGGGAAGGGCGTGGGAGCATCATGGCGGAGGGCCTGAACTGAGACGAGGTCTGGGGAGTGTGAGGAACCGTGAGGAGGTGAGGTGGGGGTGTAGAGTCCTCAAGGGGGAGAGAAGCAAGAATGGGGATGGACGCGTAGGTGGTGCAGCTGGCGGCCTTGAGGGCCATTGTCAGGATTTTGACTGTTACCCCAGACGTGACGGGCACTACTGGAGAATGATAATCACAGCAACAACACAATTCAGCTCAGTCTTCGCGGTACCGTTTAGGCCTCTGCTTCCCCACGTGGAAGCCATGGATCCCTGGAACTGTGACTGAGGAGACAGAGGGACTGGAGTTTCCATTTTATTTCATTCGAATTGATTTAAATTTAAATTCAAAAATCATTACTTGATTCAGTGAGTGGAAAACTTTGAAGTGTGTTTGGAACAACTTGGGTGTATGAATCTGCTTTTTCAACTGCACGGTTATGAGGTCTAAATACAGATCATGTATCGCCAACCGAAACTCGTTGTAAAAGACACCGTGGATTTCCAAAACATAGGATGAAAAAGTTAAGGCTAAAAAAATTCAACCGTATGATTTATATTCATTTTGCGTTATAATAATAGTTTGAATATATCGGGTTAAATAAAATATAGTATCATTAATTTCACCTGCTTGTTTTTACATTTTTGAAATGTAACTACTGCAAAGTTTAAAGTGACAAGCATTGGGACGCCTGGGTGACTCAGTCGGTTAAGCGTTCGACTTCGGATCAGGCCATGATCTCGTGGTTTGTGAGTTTGGGCCCCACACTGGGGTCCCTGCTGTCAGCACAGAGCCTGCTTCAGATCCTCTGTCTGCTCCTCCCCCCCACGCGCTCTCCCTCTCTCAAAAATCAACGTTAAAAAAATTATAAAATAAAATGACAAACATGGCTCACGTTCTATTTCTATTGGAGAAAGCTGATGTCGAGAAAGCCTTATGCGAAGCTTGTCACACATTAATGAGCTCATTCATTCATTCACCACAAACGTAGGGGGTGCTCTCTAGGGATGAAGCATAGTGCTGGCAGAGGGAGATACAAGTGCTTCCTGCCCTTGTGGGACTTCTATTCTAGTAGGGGAGAGAGACAAAAGAAAAAATAAAGTAATGCCAAATTGTGGCATGGGGTGTGGAGAAAAGAAGTAGGGGGTCTTAGAAAGAGCCTGTTGGGAAGGGGATGTTGGGCGAGTTTCAGAGGCAAGGAGTTAGAACTGTTTGAGGATTATTATCAAAGTGTCACACAGAGGTGCCTTTTAAGCCTTTGAGTGTTCACCAAGTGAGTTACTGCTAATATCTGTGTTCTTAGGAGCAAGGCGTTGGGCTGGAACGTGATCCCCTTGAGAACAGAGACTGAGCTCCGTCAACATTTCATACCACAAGTTGTCTGCCGCATCGGGTGTTGGCGAGGATGGGAGACGTGGGAGGGCCTCTTGGGACATGAAGCCCTCAACGGGTTCCAGCTTTCATCCGGTTTAACTGGAAAGGGAAAAATACAGTGGTGCAAATGAAAGGCATGGTGTTTCCAGGGGGATGAACAAAGGACACGTGTTGGAACACGGTTGGCATTCTGGACACGTGAAGACCAAATGACTGGAAAAGACCATGTAGCGCTTGGGTGTGAAGCACGTTTGAACTCGAAGTAGGTGGAGACGAACGGGGAAGGGCGTTCCGGGCAGGAGGCAAGGGACGAGCAAAAGTTCTGAGATGGGACCTGGTGGCCAAGGCTAAGGATGCTCCTGGAAAGACAGGAATCTGTGTTGTTCCACTGTGTCCTCTGCAACCCAGGCAGCAGCTCTGATCTTCTGAGTCCTGAGAAGTCACTAAATAAACAGACTCAGAGAGAAAGGAGGGCTAAGTACAGATTGAGCATTGCTAAGAAGAATTTACCATCTGAATTGAGATATTCTGTAATTACACAAGGATTCCAGAGTTGGCAAGTTGAGGGTGAGAAAATGAGGCACAAAACTCAAATTAGTATTTCTTATAGTCATTAAATGTTGAAGTAGTATTTTGGATACATTGGGTTGAATAGGTTGTATTAACATTAATTTCACTAGTTTCTTTTTACTTTTTACAAAAATGTAACTACTGGAAAATTTTATTTTTAACTTTTTCTTTTAAGTAGGCTTTCCATCCAGCACAGATCCCTGTGCAGGGCTTGAACTCATTACCCTGAGATCCAGACCTGAGCTGAGATCAAGAGTCAGATGCTTAACTGACGGAGCCACTCAGGTACCCCACCACTAGAAAAATTTAAATTGCAAACAATGGCTGCCCTACTTAGGGCCTCGCCCACATCTCCTCTCAGTGAGGGTCTTCATGTGGGCCCAAAGGTCAAGGCTTCCACAAACCCCCATGACTTGTTACAAGTAGATGTAAGCTGTTGGAATCACAGTTTCAGTGTGACAGGAACAGCTCAAGCCCTCTCAGAAGAGAGAAGGTGGTTCCTTGGTCAGATGTGTCCACATTTCTCTTCACTGAGAGCCTTTCTTCAGTATCACGTTGCTCTGGTGAAGTCGAAACTCTTGTCCTAATTTTGTACATTACATGCATGTGGGAAGTGAGATCTTGGCCTCTAGTCATACCGGGCAGCCAGGATTCGAACCTGATCATGAGCAAATCCTCATCCCTTATGCAGTCATTGAACCCTTGATAATAGTGCTAAAGATACCTTGCTCACTAGCATAGCAGCCCCTCCCTATTTCCCGGATGGGAAACTGAGACAGAGAGAGAGACAGAGACTAGTCCAGGGTCCTGATGCCCACTGTCTTTATTTGCCGCAGGTCCCTTGTAAATGGAATTCATGGAAAGGAACATAGTCTACACCCCTGGGGGCCCAGGGGAAGTGCACCACTCTTCTCCCAGCCCACTAGTGTGGAACAATAAAACCAAGATTTATTGAGCATTGATGTCAATTGGGGCAGTGCTATTAAGGTGATGATGGCCCAGTTAGGAGTGAGCTTCTCATTCCTGAACTTCCTGGAGGTGGGGGCTGCATACTTGGCTTTTTCCTCCTACCAGGGACACTGGCAGCTGTTGCTGGCGGTGAACGAGGGCTAAGTGGGGATAGCGCTGGCTCTCGGTGACACACAGAGAGAGGTACTGGCCACTGGTGATCTTGCCCAGGATTCAGGGCTGTGAGCCAATCAGGAAGAGATAAGACTTGCCCTGGTGACAAGACCTCCCACGTGCTGTTTATATACATATCTCCCTGCCATCTGGGCCCTGTCCCATGCTTGGCCTCCATCCTGGGAAGCCAAGCTGTGTCACACACTTCACATTGATGCATTCCAGGCCCGAATGTTTAGGCAGAAATGTGAGGTGGAGGAAAGGCTCAGCCCTGTTGCAGGATCTGAGAAGTCAGAGAGCCCCAGCAAGCAACAGGCCAGAGCTCCTCCAAGCCCACAGATGTCTGGGAAACTAATCCTGGGGGGCTTGCTAGAGGCTGTACCTCAGGGGCTTGAGGGGTGGGACTAGGCTCCCCAGCTGGCCCACCCCCCACCTAGGGGATGAGAAGGACTTTAGTGTGAAGGCAGTTAGGAAGCAGCATGGGCTGTTCTCCCTCATGTCCCCTGTGGCCACAGCTCTCTGTTGATTGACAGTCTTTCACATCCCTAAAAATTACATTTTTTATCTGAAAAGAAACACCCTGAAATGTTACCAACAGTAAAGTCTTTGGGTGCTGAGTCTATGGATGATTTTTCTATCTCTAATTTTCTTTTCTTTACTCTGAACATTGTCTCCACTGAGCCTATATTACTTTATAACAATAATATTTGAACAAAGTTTTTGGTTGTTTTTTTTTTTTCCTTCTGCCCAGAAGGCAAGATATGACTTCCATGGAGCAAATTATCTCCTTGAGCAAAGATGACCGTTTCTGAATCTGCCACAGACCTATATCCCTAAGTACTTCATTCTACTTTTTGCTCTCTGTTTCTTCTTCCTCAGGGGGGAAAATGCTGTGCTCTTGAAACTGGGGGCTTTACATACTTTATTTCATTTAATAATAAAAACTAAAGCAAGAAATAAGTAGGTAATAAAAGGGAAGAAGAGAACCCTGTGATCCTGGGTCTTTGGACCCAACATCAATAAAGAGATACTTGGCCAGTGTTTGTTCTGCCGCCATATTGCTCTCATCTCCCACCTGTTCTGTCACTGCTGTTCCTCCACCGCACCACAACCCCAAGCCTCCACTGGACATTTCCTGTGACGACTGTCTGTCCTCTCCTCTTACAGCTTGTATTAGTCCAAATCCTCATTTGGGTGGCACTCAAGCTGGGAATTCGAATCTCTGAACTCATCTTTTTTCTTTCTCCACTTTGTCCAGCGACATTAGGAGCAACCAGCCGATCTCATTATATTCATTATTTTGCCCGAAACTTTTGAAAGTATCATATACACAGCCATCCAGCCCTGTGCTTCTTATAAGTGGTTCATTAGGAATATGCATGGCTGATAATGTTGTGTTTCTCTGCTGCCAGATCAGGCTGTGGACTACCAGTGCTCTCTTTACTACTGGAAATAGTCATTCTTGTCCTTAAATCTAATCAGATGGACTGTCAATTCCAGAAATCCCACAAAAAACCCAGAAAACTCATCTTTGGGGTTCCTGGATGGCTCACTTGGTTAAGTGTCTGACTCTTGGTTTTGACTCAGGTCATCATCTTGTGGTTCATAAGATGGAGACCCTGCATGGGGCTCTGTGCTGACAGCACAGAGCCTGCTTGGGATTCTCTCTTTCTGTCTCAAAGTAAGTAAATAAACTTAAAAAAAAAGAAAACTCATCCTTAAAATTCTATTCCTCTAGAACCACTCTTAGTACCAAAACCTATATTAGTCAGTGTTCTCCAGAAAAACAAAACCAGTAGGCTCTATCTGTCTACTTGTCTCTATTTATCAAGAGATTTTTTTAAGTTTATTTTTATTTATTTTGGGAGACAGCGAGCATGTGTGGGAGAGGCAGAGAGAGAGAGAGAGAGAGAGAGAGAATCCCAAGCAAGGTCTGCGCTGTCAGAGCAGAGCCTGATGTGGGGCTCAAACTCATGAACTGTGAGATCATGACCTGAACCGAAATCAAAAGTCAGACGCTTGACCGACTGAGCCACCCAGGCGCCCCCTCAAGAGATTTATTATGAGGAATCGATTCATGTGATTATGGAATCTGAGGAGTCCCAAGATCTCATTGGGCAAGTTGGAGACCCAGGAGTCTGGTGGTTAGTTCCAGTCTAAGTCCAAAGGCCTGACAACCGGGTGAGCTGACAGTGTAAGTCCCAGGCCAAGAGCAGGAGAAGACCGATGTCCCAGCTCAAGTATCGCACAGGCAGTTTCCTTTCACTCAGCCTTTTTGTTCTATTCAGGTCTTCAATGATTGGATGAGACCTACCCACATTAGATAGAACAGTCTGCTTTACTCAGTCTACTGATTTCCCTCACTTTTTTATGAAGTTATCTATCCACTAAAAAACGTCTTTGTTCTACATACTTGGTAATGAGAGGGTTTCTCAGGATATCTGTTTGCCAAATTGTCTGGAGCAGAAGTCACCCATGTATATCTAGTGTGTGTCACCGTGGGTGTGGGTGTACACATTCATATGTGACATTTATAAATTTTATTAAATTAGTAAATTTCACATAATGAAAATGTATCTTTGCACAAAAATTATTATATTCAGGATAGAGTTTATCTCTGGAAGGCAGAAAAGGAAATGGGATTAGAGAGGGATGCACAGAGGCTTCAAGTTTATCTGCAATATTTTAGTTCTTAGAAAAATGCCACGATTTTATCAAGCTTGTGGTTGTGAAACAGGTGTCTCTCATATTATCTCAATATTTTGTGGTGTGTTGAAAATAACTTTATAAGTGGAAAAAGGAAGGAAGGGTGGAAGTAAGGAAGGAACTAAGAACGGGATAAGAACAGCGGCTGCCAGGCAACTCCTAGAATGATGGCCAAAATCGAGACCACAGAGCCAGTTGGGAGGATGCCCTGCCACAACTGGGTGACTGGACCCTTTGGTTCTCCCTCTGCTGCCACTCTCCCTGGAGGCTCAGTGTTGGCCCCAATACTATGGCCGCCCCTTGCCAGAATAGAATCTCTGCAGTTCTGAATCTTTGAATTACCACATCCCGAGTCTGTTCAGGCACAACCTAGGTTCCATATATCACTCTAGATGCAAGGGGATGGTGGTGGTAAAAAAAAAAAAAAAAGTATCTTGCATTTTTGCCCTTTATATTGAGAGGCTGTCCCTGACTCATAAAGTGGAGAGCTTCTCAAGCACAGTAAGGAGACAGAAGTTCAAATAACAGACAAAAATCAAGAGCCTGGTGCCAAACACACCTAAGAAGATCGAGCTTCTTTTGCAAGATCCTGGGCCTGACCCTGGCCTGGGTCCTGTACCTATAATACTTCTCTCCATCCCGGCCTCACCCCCAGGTGAATTTCCTCACGCCAGTCTTTGTGGACCACAAAGAATTGGACTTGCTCCATGTCCCAAGGTAAGGCAGAGGCAAAGCAAAGACCAAAATTCAGGTCTCCTTGACTCTAAGTTCTTGTTTCTGACATTTTCAGGCAAAATAAAGAGAGACATTTTCCTTATAAGCTTCTACCTCCTCCCTGTTGTTTTATCACGATCAACAGATTATGGCTCCTTCTAGTGTGTGCTTTATCCTTGCCGTGAGGGAAAGGTCAATGGAAAGGTGATCTTTTTCTTTGTTGTGCTACAGCAAAATAATTTGATAGAGAATTTGATTTTGATAAAGTGGTAACAGACAACCCCAGATATTGCATTGGATAGAGACCTGTGGAGGGGCAGACATTTTCCCGGAGCCAGCTATGATGGGGGTTTCCAGGAGCTGTACCAGTGAGGGGAAATGTCTTATTTGAGACTTCAGGGGCTCTTCAGATTCATTAGGGGCAAACATCTGCCTCAACAGTCTACAAATAAGAAAGACTAAAGATCTTCAGTATAAATATGAAACAGGGTGGGGCCAGGGTGCAGATGTGCCTAAACAGAACGTGTTTGGGTACCTTAGATGTGGATTGTATGCTGAACACTGAGCCTTCTTCAAACCATCTGGCTGGCCGTGTGTGCAAAACCCAGAAATTGGTCACATTTTCTCGAAATTAAAATTCAATAAGAGGCATCTTTCATTTCAATCTCCTGCCTTTGTGTAGCAAACACAATACTCTGGTGACAAATGCAGGTGAATTGAATTTTGTTTTCCCCATAATAGTTGCATCTAGCAGCAGACTAATGTATTAGTTATCAGAGATGAAAATAAGCATAATGCCTGATTCTGAACTTGAAATTGCATAACTGCAGCAAAATGGCTTTCGATTGAAGAGCACATTTGTTTTCCTTTCCTTTTTTTCTTCTTCTTTTTGTTAAATCTCCATTTATCTGTTATGGTCATGGTTTATTAGAGGGTTGCTTTGGAGCTTTAATGTGAGAGGGCCCTCATTTAATGCCAAACAGCTCTCACTCTGAGCTCCTGCTCACCTACCCAAAGCCATTAGCATTTGCCCCTCCAAGCCTGGACTCTAGGACATACCTTCTTCCCTTTCATTTTGTAATGCACGTTTTCAGAGCCTATGTGAATACGTAGGAGCGTGGGGGCTTTTGTTCAGTGAATGGGGGCACAGTAATGAAAATAGGTATCATTTGAGCACTTTCTGTGTGCCTGGAGCTTTATGTACATTGCATCTAATCCTCCTATCATCTGAGGAAGGGAGAGATTATCCCCACTTAACTGGTTATGGAACAACATCTTTTTAAAAAAATTGTTTATTTATATTGAGAGAGAGAGAAGAGAGAGCGAGCGAGCAGGGGAGGGGCAGAAAGAGAGGGAGAGAGAATCCCAGGCAGGCTCCATGCTCAGCCCAGAGCCTGACTTGGGGCTCAGTCTCACGAATCTTGAGATCATGACCTGAGCCAAACACAAGAGTTGGATGCTTAACCGACTGCACCACCTAGGGGCCCCTGGAGTAACATCTTAAAGAGGAAGGTGGATTGGCTGGAAGGGTGAGAGCAAGAGAAAGAGAAACATTAAACCCTGGGATTGGACCTGGGTATAAGGTGGGTGATGTTACTCTGTAGCGTGCGGTCAAGGGTTTTGCTTCGGGGTAAGGATCACAAGGTTGGTATAGGAATTATTTACTTTGAGACAACTATTTGAATTTCAAGTGGAGGGGCACCTGAGTGGCTCAGTCGGTTAACCATTGGACTCTTGGTTTCGGCTCAGATCACGATTTCACGGTTTGTGGGAACCAACCCCATGTCCGGCTCTGTGCTGACAGTGCAGAGCCTGCTTGGGATTCCACCCCCCCTCTTTCAGAATAAATAAACTTTGAAAGTCATGTGGAAACGTCAGTTACGGATTTGGTGAATTGAATGGTAGAACAGTTCAGGGAAAGAGAACGATGAACATTTGGGCTAGCCTCGGAATCAGTGTCCTTCAGTAACTCACTCATCGTCAACTGGCTGGCATGAGGCTGAGTCCACATTATCACCACTGCTGAGCCTGGGGCAGGGGTGACATTCAGAGCAAGTCACCCATGCTGGGGTCTTTAAGCTGGATATAACTGTGGGTTTTATAACTGAATTATAAATTCATTTATAATTTATAAAGGCTACATCCATCAAAACAACGTACACTCTTCTGTGCCTCATTTTGTCCCCAGCTGAAGACAGTAGAAGATTTCGAATGGGAACTTACCCCGTGTGAGTAGGTCTCTGTTCCTTGCCTTAAATCAGAATTATCATAAGAATCGCCATCACCATGCATGCCCCCAGATCTCTCCGATTCTTCTCAGGGTTCCCACACGCCTTCCCACTCTTCTGCCTACAGGATGCGACTCTGAAATGTGGTGCTCAGAATGCTGTTTAATTCCCTCTTCTTTGACATCTGTCCAGACCAGCTCGATTTGGAAAACATTTATAAAACTGTACCTGTGCCCAGCCTGATAGAGAGAAATGGGAGTGTATGCTTTCTTTCCTAAAACCAAGATCAAGACACATGATCTGCCCAAGAACCTAATTTCGGGGTGAGATTTTAATTATATGATAAGTGAAAGAAGGCTACGTTAAATCACTTGCAGCTAGATATTAGAGAAACTACCTTTAAGGAAATCACCTGTGTCATGAGCCTGGCAGTAAATGTAGATTTTGGTCCCACCTGTGGTTTCTGGTTACCCTTGGTGTCTGTTGTGGCCCATGAACAGTCATGGGACTTACATTTAGAAGACAGACTAGGTGTCCCACTATAAGACACTGTAGGAGAACAGAGTTAGGAGCGAAACGAAGCTGAAGCCTGAATGTGTAGCACTCAAAGAAGACCCGTTTATTAAAAATCTTGTATGCAAAAGGCTCCGTTCAGGAAGCAGGAATGATAAGGTTGGCTTATTGTCCACTAGACATTCACAGGCTAATAGTGAACTGATAACCAGTTAATCAGCAATTAAAAAGTTTTTTTAATGTTTATTTTTGATAGAGACAGAGAGCGAACAGGGGAGGAACAGAGAGAGAGGGAGACACAGAATCCGAAGTAGGCTCCAGGCTCTGAGCCGTCAGCACAGAGCCCGATGCAGGGCTTGAACTCATGAACCATGAGATCATGACCCAAGCCAAAGTCGGACACTTCACCGACTGAGCCACCCAGGCATCCCATCATCAGCAATTTTAATATAATATAGTAATTTTAGGGAGGGGTGGAGGCTGGACGACCTCACCATTTGACTGGGATGATCGGAACAGACTTCCTGGAAGGGGTGTCATTTGAGCCAAGCCTAGGGTGCTGGAATTTGGATGTGAGCAGAAGGTGGGTATGGAAGGAAAGGCTCACAGGCAGAGGGAAGGGTGCTAAACAGGCTTGAGACATGAGAACCCAGGGCCAGGTCATGGGAAGAGTGAGGAACATATTTTGACCACATGGGATGGAGGTTCTCTGACCAAGACTGAAAAGGAAGTAGGGAATCAGGTCAGGGGAACTTGTGAGAATTTGGCAGAGATGGAGGCTGGAATTTTTTCTTTAGGCGATGGAAAACCATAGAGGCTCCTTGAGGAGGGAGAGAAGTGGTGTGGTAAGAGCCGCACTCCAGGCTGCTAGAGTAGAATGGACCACAGACCGGGGCATGTTAGGCCACCATCCAGCCCAGAGGACATTTGTCTGCCTAAAGGTAACAGGGTATCACAAGCACAGGGGTGCATATAAACATGTAAAAAAAACTCAGGGATTTACACTTAGTAGTAAAAATACTGGTCCTTCCAACACCTTCTCTGGAATTCTTGCCCTGTCTTCAAACCAAATAACCTGTCGGATTGTCAAAAGAATCCAATCATGTCATCGTTGGGTCCAGTTTCTTCGGTGGCTATTGCCTTTAGAACAAAAGCCAAGTTTTAGTGTGGAATGGTGGGTTCCTACCAATTTGGCCTCACGTCCCATAACTCAGGGCTCCCACCAAGCCATGCTGGCTGTTCTACATCAGCTTATGTCCCCACCACACCATCTCTCCTTACTCTGTCAGGGGTTTTTTGTTCTCAATTCTCTCCATGTCCAACCCAGAGCTCCTCATTCTGCTGCTCAGCTGGCTCTTCGTTGCATTTGCTCAGCAGCCCCACGGCTCTGGAGGCAGGAAGCTTATGTGTCATCTTGAACTGCCAGAGGTCAGCACAATGACCATATGAGCAAATGGTAGCCTTACCTTCAGTTTTCCCAACAGGAGCCACACCTTCCCCCAGGCCATCAAAAGAGTCCCCCAGACCTCTGGCTTCTCTCAGCACCACTGTGCCACGAGGCAGGGATTAGGGGAGACTCTGGGGCTTTTCAGTTGCATCTCTAGGAACGAGGGGTCTAAAGGAAACTTACTTTGAAGGATTGAGATAATAGACGATTCTTGGCCAATTCTAGTTGAGAAGGTGACTCTTGGCCTCTGGTTGCCAGATCTTCCAGGGAAGAGTTTCATGAGCATAAAGATTCTGGGTGCTTGGCTCATATGACTATGCAGGTAGAGGAAGCCTGCCAAGAGAGGTGAGTGCATCCAATGAAATACTAATCAGGCTCCAACATCAGTTCTAGATCCTTCACTAAAAACTCATGGCAAAGAGAGACAGAACAGCCCAGATAGCTGTCTTCTTAGAAACATAGGCTCACACCAGTCCTTGGTTTACTTGTATTTTCATGCCATTTGTATCATACACCTGCTAGGTGCCAGCCATTTCCTAGGTTCTGTCCCTTCATAACCTCTTTGCAACCACATAATGCACCAGCGAGTCCTGAATCTACCCCAGATACAAGGTCCTCCCTGAGGACTTGAAATTTCAGTCCATTTCTACCTTGTGGAGAACAGGGATGTCCACTGAGTGCTGTGATGCCCAGGAAGGGAATGGAGGTTTGGACTGCAGACAGGCAAGAATGAAGAGTCACATGCCCATTATACCTACAAAGATGGGACTCTTCTACAAGATCCTTCTATGGCCAGATCACATCCTGGTCTGGGTCCTTTCCATATATATCCATATTATATATTAATATATTAAATTAAATTATATTAATTAGTATTATTAATTATTAATATTATTAATTATTATTAATTATTAATTATATTAAATTATATTATATTATTAAATTAGATTAAATATATATTT